>NC_090246.1:95078609-95138609 GCF_037325665.1 Littorina saxatilis
AGGTAAATCACAACACTCAATCTTCGCTTTCATTCTGGCGGTGCGGACTGGGAGGGCACTTTTCTGTCAGCTTGCGTGGATGGGAAAAGCAGGCGCACGACTACGTTTTAATTTGTTACATTTATTTTACTTCCAGGTGTGTTTCAGGTATTTTGACAGGTGTTCAATACTTTCTTTTGGGTAAGTGCATGAGGATAGGGAAAGATGGACATATCCTTGTTTAAACGATAATTGATTTGATGTCAGTGTTTTGTCTCATATTATTATAACTATACGTGATTCTTTGTAGTTTTCAGGAACTTCAACATACTCCATTCTTTAGTTTAGTTTTTAGTAGATAGACGAGGTTCCTGTGTAAAATCTAAAGGTTCTAACACACACACACACACACACACACACACACACACACACACACACACACACACACACAAACACACACACACACACACACACACACACACACACACACACACACACACACACACACACACACACACAAACACACACACACACACACACAAACACACACACACACACACACACAAGCACACACACACACACACACAAACAAACACACACACAAACACACACACACACACACACACACAAACACACACACACACACACACACACACACACACACACACACACACACACACACACACACACACATACACACACTATCACGTCATGCACCAAAAGGACGCCAAAACAAACTTAAACAATGAACCACACAATACAGTAGTAATAAAAAACAAAAAGTGCAGACTAATACACAAACCGTGCTTCGGCAGCAAAAAAATACGTGACATGTTCGCTGCACTTACAAACGAGACAGGTTGATAAATGGTTCGCTGAAATGAATGAGAAATTGTATGCAAGCCAGAATGTCAGCAGGCGGAGGGGTGCAGCTAGACTAGGCTGCAGGGAGGTTATGAAATCAACGGATGTCATCAAGGATAATTCCACTGGATTCAGGAAGTTCCCAGCGGCCTTTGCTGCGGTTGCACAGGAAGTGAGCAGTTCGCCATGATACATCTCCCGGCCGCGCAGAAAGTGACAACTGATAAGTAAAATTAACACCGCAACCGTTCACAAACTTCATTCATCCCGTGTGCCTCTACTGTAACCTCCCTTTCCTAGTCCCCCCAGAAAGAAATCAAGCTTTTTGCAGAATGTCAGGAAAGAATAATCTATTTGCTTTTTTCTCTCCCCCGTGTCAAGCAAGCTTGTAAATTAAAGCGGAATTACCTAATCAATCAAGGAGCAAAAAGGAAGACTGACAGACCGAGTGCTGGCGCCATCCGTCGGCACACACAGTGCAGCCTCATTTCTCACTAGGGGGGGGGGGGGGGAGTGGGAGAGGAGGGGAGGGGAGTATTCCTTCAAGCTGCAGACAGCCGCCGCATCGCGTGTGGAATCCGTCACACAGGCAGGCATCGACACAAGATTTATCTCATTATGTCGACTTTTCAAGCGCTTTCGTTTCTGTTTGTCAGCGGCCGATTGTAGATCTTTACCGGAGGGTTGAAGGGAGAGAAAAACCAATCACTTTTGGCATAGTTTCTCTGATGTCGCCCGGTGCACGAGGATTGTTAAAAGGTTGATTTATTTTCACACGTGAGGCGTAGAAAGGTGTAGCCACGCCTGCTTCGTGCTATATTAGTCCTGGAGGCTTATTGGGAGGAGGAGGAGATTTTTCTTTCAGTTTGTTATTTGTGACGTTGTTTTTCTACTATCCTGCATGTGGAAAAGCTTGTTGCTGACAATCAGTTTCTCAGTTGCCTGAAATACGTTTCCATAATCATCTCCACTGTAAAATAATTGCCGATTCATCAACTCACAAACAGTTATAAGTCACTGACCGTATATTGCATATCCTCAGAAATCATCCTATTTCTGTGGTGCAGCTCGCATCAGGTAGTTTTACATTTACCAGTCAAGCTCTCAGTTGTGAATACAGACTACAGAATATTTATTGCCTAAGTTTGGGAATTCGTTTTGACAACTAACCATGACCTCGGTGGTCAGTACAACTCACTACAGGGGCGGGGATATAGCTCAGTTGGTAGTGCGCTGGATTTGTATTCAGTTGGCCGCTGTCAGCGTGAGTTCGATCCCAGGCTCGGCGGAAATTTATTTCACAGAGTCAACTTTGTGTGCAGACTCTCTTCGGTGTCCGAACCCTCCCCCCGTGTACACTACATTGGGTGTGCACGTTAAAGATCCCACGATTGACAAAAGGGTCTTTCCTGGCAAAATTGCTTAGGCACAGTTAATAATTGTCTACCTATACCCGTGTGGCTTGGAATAATAGGCCGTGAAAGGTAAATATGCGCCGAGATGGCTGCAATCTACTGGCCTTATATAAAATTCCATCTCACACGGCAGAACTGTACCCACGGAATATGCGCGATATAAGCCTCATATTGATTGATTGATTGACTACAAGCAAGACAGTCAACGCGCCTTCTGTAACCATTCAGCAGCAACCCAGCGAGATCTCCGTGTTAATCTAGTCTGTTCAGCCTTATACACTGACGAACTTCTGAAACACCCTATTATTAAGTTCACTCGGTTTGGAAGTTCTCTCAAAAGGTAACGTTCTTGTATAACAGAAGTAATGATTGCAGGGCTAACACCTTTCCGGTTCTCGCAGGAAATCCGGTTTTTGAAAACTTTTAAAACCGGAAAATCCGGTTTCTTAAAGTAAAACTTTGTTCTTTGTCCCTACAAGATAATAACAAAAAAAGCTTCAGCTTCTGTGGGGCGCCGCCGTGGACCTGGCCTCTCAGGTGTTTCGCTTTTTTTGTGTGTTAGCCCTGTGATTGTATAACCAAATTATGACGGTGTTACTATGTCCCCAAATACTTTTGCGGCAAGCTGTGTCGCGTTAAGTATGATTTAGCGCATGTCAGAAGTTTACGATCGAATTTGTGTCAAGAGTATGCCACACTCGCTCATCCACGTCAAAGTTGAGTGTGGAAATAGGCCGACCCTAAATGAATTCACGACACTTCATAGTTATATCTGTCATAAATGTGTCGTGGGTATTAATCATGCGCAGCCGGATCCTAGTCTCATTTACTCGCAGAAATGATAAACGACTGCGAGTGCTGGAAAGAGCGGGAGTGTTTTTGTTTTTTACACTGAGTCGCCTATATATATTTTTTATTTCCTCCAGAGAGCTAATTATTGTGTCGGATTAAATGTTTTGTTTGTATATTTTTTTTTTTTTACTCCTAGACAAGGTTACCAAACGAGAGGACAGAAAAACGACGTAACAGTCATCGAACTTTCTCCTGTAACCCCCCAAATAAAGCTACATTTTAGAAAAGAAAGGTCGACCACCAACAACTTAGCACAACACAACACAGCTACTTGTAATACCGAGCTAACACTGCCTGGCAAATTTAAAAAAAAAAAAAAAAAAGGACGACGAACCAAAAAAGCGGTTACTCAGCACAACACAACACAGCTACTTAGTATACTGACCTAACATGCATGGCAAGTAAAAAAAAAATAACATAAAAAAAGAACCCGACCATCCATGCAACCCAGAAGGACCAGCAAGAGCAAGCGCCGGCCCGGCACCCTACATGGACTTTTCATTAGGCTACATTTGTTTTCCATCGGCGGGACAAGCGCGGGGGAATTAAGGGAGATTGATGCAAGTCACAGCAGTAATGAGACAGGGACCTACGGCACAGTGCACTGGGCGCAGCTCGGGCGTGCTTCGCTGATGGAGCACCTTCCTCATCAAACCTTCAGTGGGGGCGATGTTTTTTTGTTTTTTTTCGGTAGGGGGGGCAAGGGTGAGTTTGGGTGATGGTAGTGGTAGTAGTGTGTGTGTGTGTGTGTGTGTGTGTGCTTGTGTGTGTATACATGTGTGAGAGAGATAGAGAGAGTGTGTGTGTGTGTTTTTGCGTGCGTGTGTGTGTGCATGTGTTTGTGTGTGTGTGTGTGTGTATATGTGTGAGAGAGAGAGAGAGTGTATGTGTGTGTGTGTGTGTGTGTGTGTGTGTGTGTGTGTGTGTGTGTGTGTGTGTGTGTGTGTGAGCATTCTACAGTAATGTAGACGGTTTCGGTGGTGGATGGTGGAGGACTGTGTGTGTGTGTGAAGGGGAGGGGGGCTAAGAAAGAGGAGGTAGGAGAAGAAAATGAGAGGATGGAGTTTGGGCTTAATTCTTATTGGCAATGTATACATAGCCTTATAAAGTCTCAAGAGACCATGCCAAAACGTCGTTTGAATGGGGTAAGGGTTGTGTGGATCTGGTTGGATGGAAGCAAATGCACGATAAGGTGTAGTGGTTGAGTGGGGGGGGGGGGTCAAATGGGGGGGGGGGGAGGAACGGTAGAAGGAGAAAGAGCAGAGTAGAAGTTTGGTTGTACATTTTATGTTTCGTAATGTGCATAATTATGAGTGTTAGGAGGGAGGATGAAAGAAAAGGTTTTATAGAGGAGGAGTATATAATAGTTTTTCTGTACGTATTATTTTTGCGATTTTTTTTGGTAAAAACTATGTGGAGTGGGGGGGGGGGCAGAGAGAAGAGTGGTGTGTTCGTACGTATTTCGAAGATATCATGTCAAAATGGAGGTGATTGACATTAGTGTGAGGGAAAAGGGGGGGGGAGGGGGGGAGGTTTTGGAAGAGAGGAGGTGAATAATTGGAGACGTTGTTGTATGCCAACTATATGTATGTGCGATGTACGACGGTTGTCGCTTTTGTTGTTGATTTTTTCGGTCACAGGATCCGAGAGTATGTCAAAACGTATTGAAAGTCGGTCGTTTAGCAAGCTTTACAGCTAAATTCTGTTCAGAAGCATTATCAGACAGCACTGCAGTGCATACGATCTAAAAGATTAAAAGAGCACAATGAGTTTTATGTGATCACACTGGCGCCGATTAAATTCAACCTTATGGGGGAGAAGACATGGCTTGTTCAGCGGAACACTGTATTGGCCGTGAGACATTTACTCCTTTTTTAACGGTAACACCTGCGTCATTCCAAAGGTGTGTGAACAGTTTAAAAAACCGTTAACTTCACCTTTAATCAGAGGCACAGTGTGAAGCAGTTTCTCCACTGATTTGGTTTAAAAGAGCAATTGAAGGTAGTAGTAGCCATGAGAAAAAGAGTGGATTTCAGATAGTGGCCTTTTTTCAACTCAAGTCGGTGATGACTTAATTGTGTGTGTTGTGAACACAAATCATGATAACGGCAGCAGCTTCTCAACTTTTTTCTTTTTTTTTCTTGTTTGCCTGTCCCGACTCTTGTTTCTTGTCCCAGCATGCTCTCACGTCACCCCGTCCTCTCAAGGCGGCTTTTTTAAGTTTCAACAGTTATAAGGTGATAGTCGCCAAAGCAAAACTTTGACAAACTTAGCTGCTGCTTTCTCTTTCAAGTCGGTGATTCTTTCTTCTGGAGTACATACCAATTGTGTATGTTTTCTGGGCTCACAGAGTATTGGTATTGAGGTAAAGGGGCTGTCCATTCTTTTTTTCATTTTTTTTCATTTTCATTTTCATTTTCATTACTTTATTATCCCATCGCTGGGAAATTCGGGTCGCTTCCTCCCAGTGGAAAGCTAGCAGCAACGGAGTCGCGCTACCCAGGTGTCTGCGTGTTTAGGTGTATTCAGCCACCTGCACTTATGGCAGAATGACCAAGGTCTTTTACGTGCCATTGTGATGACACGGGGGTGGGACATGGCTTCCGTCTCTGGGTCTGCACATAAAGTTGACCCGTGTCCCTCCCGGCCCGAATTCGATCCTGCGACCTTCCGATCACAAGTCCAGTGCTCTACCAACTGAGCTACCGGGCCCCCAAAAACAACGAGCGAGAGAGAGACAGAGCAATACAGTCTGACATTTGTTTTTTTTTTTTTTTTTTTCACCGTATGTTCTCGTGCAGCGTTCGTTAATAGCCTTGTCACGTGACAGTCGCAAGTCAGCCTCTTTAGTTCACGTCGGTAGGCTTTTTAAGAAGTCACCCAGTAGGCACGTAGCAAAGAAAAGTTAACAAGAGAGTAAGGTCGCTGAGTTATGGAACTTATCAGCCTGACCGACTCCCTGACCTTATTTAGTCTCACGCTCAACCATTATAAGTTACAGGCAAAAACAGCTAGTGCTGAATTTATGACGAACGTCAGTATATGAAGCAAAACACACAAACAAGAACCGGGCAGGAGACAGGGAATTTGGGACTGAAAGAGACGGGCGCTGTGGCGTGGTGGTAAGACGTCGGCCTCCAAAGCGGAAGGTCGAGGGTTCGAATCCCGGTCGCAGCCGCCTGGTGGGTTAAGAGTGGAGATTTTTCTGATCTCCCAGGTCAACTTATGTGCAGACCTGCTAGTGGCTTATCCCCCTTCGTGTGTATACGCAAGCACAAGACCAAGTGCGCACGAAAAAGATCCTGTAATCCATGTCAGAGTTCGGTGGGTTATAGAAACACGAAAATACCCAGCATGCTTCCTCCGAAAGCGGCGTATGGCTGCCTAAATGGCGGGGTAAAAACGGTCATACACGTAAAATTCCACTCGTGCAAAAACACGAGTGTACGTGGGAGTTTCAGCCCACGAACGCAGAAGAAGAAGAAGGGACTGAAAGATTCTTCCGAATACTTGGCAATGCTATAACAAGGTAAATGGCATTAAGCATGCCACGAAAACATTTATTAGGGTTCAGGTAATAATTCCAGTGCGACTGGAAACACAGCGAGGCCTGTCACTTCAAGTAGTTATCGCTCCTGTCGCCTCGGTATCCCCACAATGTAAATGAGGTGAACGGAACATGCCTCCAATAGTCTAATCTTCCCGTACATCATATTGCAAGGTGATGACTCCCCTTCATAAATCGCGCGCACAAGCACAAAAGAGCCCCACAAACTCTCTCTCACACACACACACACACACACACACACACGCAGAGCCAAGGACACAGAGGGGGCTATCATTTTTCCACAGTGTAATTACCACTGATTTATGCCTTTTTACCACACTCTCGCCATCCCCCCGTATCGGTGAATCTTCACGGACTTCGCCCCCTAATGACATTAGTGCAGTACATCATTGCAGAAACCATCCGCCAGTGTCTGGTTCGTGTTCATACTCAGCCCTTACATACACCACTCCAGAGGCAGCAAGTCAAAGGGCTATCTCTCCCCCTGTCATGTCTGCTCAATTTTATGTTCGTCTCGTCCCGAAGTTGAAGCAAGTGCGTTGCAATCGCCATTCTGTTCCAGCTCCTCTCTGCGGGTCGTGAACTGACGATAATTTGGAAGATGTTTGCGAGGTAATGAGCGTCTACGCCCGTCTGCCTCCTCCGCACACAAATGCCGCGATGATGGTTTGGCGTCTTTATTAATTTTCTCCGTCATGAACTAGAAACTGAATCATGATTTTGGAGAAAAAAATGGGATTTCATGTTAACTTCTTGTCCTTCAGCCAACTGTATGAAAACGCGCGAAAGGAATAGAATGGTGATGGAATTTTCTTTCAAAGAGAAAAGGGACAACCAAACACTTATGAAAATCTAGCTTGTCACCCTGAAGAAGGCTAGCATGCTAGGTTAGTAGCTGAAATATTCGAGAGAAAAAAACAGGTATGTTGATTGACGTCGTGTTGTTGTTGTTGTTGGTGGTGGTGTTGTTGTTGTTGTGGTGGTGGTGGTTGTTGTTGTTGTTGTTGTCGTGGTGGTGGTGGTGGTGATGGTGGTGGTGTTTTTTCCCTCTCTTTTATTCATGAGTCGTAGAAATGTTCAAAAGACTTTCAGGATTCAACAACAGTGTTTAACAAGGGAATAGAACCAAAAAAACGAACAAAAGATAAGCATAAAATAATTAGTTTAATGATCATGAAGAGTATAACGCTCAAGAATGCACGCACGACAAAGAGTTATACGCACCTCAGCTGGATGCAAACAACAAAGCAGATGAGGAAGACGAAGAAAAAGAAGAAAAAGAAGAAGAAGAATATTGTGATGAAGAACAATGAGAAGAAAAAATACCTGCAACACATGTCTTTGGTGACCATTTTTGCTCTGCAAGAAACAATCAACGCAGTAAGGAGAATCCCCTTTCATAAACGCACTGGAAAAACAAATGAACAAAGAGAAAACAAAAGAGATTGGAAAGGGAAAAAACCCAGACCGGCCGCCGGGACAGAAGGAGCCGCTCGTTCCGGAAATGCGTTTTTACGTCATATCCCTTTTGCCGAGCAATGAATATTCGTTATGTCTTGAAGGGCGGAAGTCGGCATGGAGACAGATTTGCATGGCAGGGGCTTATTGATGCAAGGCCAGCCACCTGGGGAATGTCTTTGTCACAGGAGTGGCATTCGGTTTCGATAAGACCAGGGAGGGAACAAAAAGGGTATCGTTTCCACTCGTATCTTCCGTTGCCATCGTCTTTCTGGCTTCGGCTTGGTTCACCAGGGTCTTGTATTGAGGCGGGTTACGAGAAGACACTTACCAAGATCAGGGGGGGGGGGGGGGTTACACGAAGGCTCTAAGTGCAGTTAATTATTAGCAGAGTGATACTGGTCGTCAGGTGGGTGGTGCTTATCTGCTCAGTGTTCTGTTGGTAGATGCCAGTATAGCTGAGTTATCTGTAAGGAGTTGTCTGACCTAATCTATGACGGCTTACTAGTGCCAAAACCTCATAATTGTAATTATCAAGGGAAAATTAGTAATTTTCCCTTGATAATTACCATTTTCACGTGGTAATTACTAATTTTCCCGGAAAAATTACTAACTTTCACCTGTTAATTACTAATTTTTAGTTTTGGCTCACTTCCTGACGGATTGCTAGTGCCAAAACTAAAAATTAGTCATTTTCCCGTGAAAATGACTAATTATCCCGTGAAAATGAGTAACTAACGAGTGAAAACAGTAACTGAAAGCGTTAATTAGTAATTATCACGTGATAATGGGTAACCCCAGGTTTTGGCACTAGTAAGCCGTCATACTAATCCCCGACATTGTTCGTCAAGATTGTACTTGTCTTCCATCCTTTGTCCTGTCAGTTCCGGCCTCTGTTGTGTATAGTTTGACGCGTGGATTACATTCCGCACCTCTCTCTCTCTTGACCCAAGAGGTAGTGTGTGTTTGTCACGTGTGTGTGTGAGTGTGTGTGTGGTGGAGGGGTGTTAATGTGGCACGTTGTTTACGTTTTACTTGGAAATTTACTTGAACGCAAGAAAAACTTGAAAAGGGAATCAAGACCCTAGCTTAATAAAACAGACAAGGAAAACAACATCATTGGGTGGGTGTCTTTTTTTTCTTGTATTTTTTTTCTCAGTAAGCATGTCAGTTCTAGGTGTATAATTTTCTAAATTATCTACTATTCCAGGCACGGGCCGAGTTTGGCCACGAACTTTCTTATCTGAACTTCGCTCTTTTTTGCTGGAACCACTCGGTTAGCTTCACGCTGCACGCCGCCCTCGTCACGTGATTTATGTGCATGCGCATACCTGATCCGCATGCATGTCAGACATGTTGTCTTGTCACACTCTCACGAGAGTTACGTCCCTTATCACGCTATCAAAATGGCTGACTCGAGTTGATTGGTAGTGACAGGAGCATGCGCACTGCGGCAAGTAATGTGCACGGCATCATGGGACATTGCGGCGCCATCTTTGACGGCGGTGATGAATGAAATTAGGATATGAAGACGGAAACCTTTCTGGCATTTAGATGTTCGAAAAGAGTGCTCTTGTTGAAAAATTAAAAGCTGTCACAGAAACTTGAACGCTATTTATTACTGTAACAGTATAATGTAGCCTGCTGAAGTAGATACCGCTGGGCAGGTTACAAAATGTATTGTATTTAACTAAGAAGGTATAAGGCCTAGATCCGTCTTGCAATTCACAGTGAGATATTGGTCATCAGCTATTCTTCTCCTCCAGGTGAATACCCGTTGCTACAAAACTCAAGCAAGATTAGTTAGACTTCTCAGCCATTCTTGTTACTTATCCCAAAAACACATAACTGAGAAACACTCAAAAGATGGAGATTTTAACAAATTCATGTAACCCGAATCAACCTCAACGCTGAACCGTCTCTAACAAGTCTTGACAGGCGCCCTTTTGTCTTCTTTGCCCCCGTCTGTAACTAGCTGAATAATCACACTTCTATTCTTTTTTGATCGTCTGGAGTACAGTCATGGGGCTTTTGTATCAACCCTCCAAAGTTTGTCTTCTCTCTTTCTCTCTCTCTCCCCGCTGGCAGTTATTTGAAGTGCTTCCTTCATCTGCGTTGAGTGTGTGAAGCCAGGACTCCCAGGTTTTCGCCCTTCAAGCAGGGGCTAATGCAAAGTGACAACAAAGAGTGCAAACGAAGGGCCCGTGCGATATTCATTTCCGAGCTGATGGGAGCAGACAAGTTTGAGTAGCGGGCGAGGAGCCTGGTGGCGGTTGGTCGGGAAGAAGAACTTGAGCCAAGGGAGACAAGAAAGAAGACGAGAGAAGACAGAAACGAACATTACGTCCAGTTTTTAGACCTCAGCAGACCTGTACAGGCGCTGTGTGCAGGGGGTCAAGAGGGGTCAATCGTCTTGGAGAAGGGTGGTGGTGGGCGAAGAAAGAAGCCAAAGGGAAAGGTCAGGAAGCTGCTGCTGAAGAGAGAGAGAGAGAGAGAGAGAGAGAGAGAGAGAGAGAGAGAGAGAGAGATTGAGAGAGATAGATTGAGAGAGAGAGAGATAGATAGATTGAGAGAGAGAGGGAGGGAGGGAGAGAGAGAGAGAGAGAGAGAGAGAGATTGAGAGAGATAGATTGAGAGAGAGAGAGATAGAGAGACAAACTGATAAGTACGTGCAGCTTACAGACGCTGTGTGCATGGCAGGTACAAGATGAGTTGTCTTGGGAAAGGGTTGTGGAAGCCAAAGGCGGAGAACAAGCAGCTAAGAACTTAGAAACGAATAGTGCGTGTAGAAAACAGTAGCTTTCTGTGCTAAAAGGCAGAAGCGCTGTGAACCAAGTAAAGCCGAACTCCGGAGAGGAGTCAGTCAGGCGTCTGGGGGGAAGCAGCTAAAGGCAAAACAAGGGCCTCGAATACCCTTCTCCTTGGGCTGAAGGCAGCAAGTGCCAGGCGAGGCACCCGCGAAGCCTTCTGGCTTGATGCAAGATTAGCACGGCAGCGAGAACTGACAAGCAATATACCTTCAAGACTTCCCGCCAATGTCGGCCTAATGACCAGCGACTGTTCTGTCTCGTCTCTAACGAGCGGAGGACTATTATACGTGACACCCTATTTACCCCAAACACCGGGGCCCTAATGCACGCGCTGCCTGTTGAGCTCTGCTCCCCCAAATCCTGTCTGACGTGGCGAGATGGGGGCGCGGGGAGCAGCGCGCGCGCCTGTCATAACACGCACTCGTCAATCACTTTGAAGTGGGAAATTGGCTGCAGCCCCTCTGCACGCTTCATCGGCGCTATGGTTATGACATGTACATTTCGCCAGTATCAAAACATTAGCGGGTACATCTCCCCGGCCCAACGCAGCATGCCAGCAGCGATCTCATTCCGCTGGAAAGGCTCTGCCTCTTCCTGGGCACCGGGTGAAGAACGTAGTATGCAGTATGTAGGAAGAATTAAACAGTACAGTAGCTAGACCACTGAGCTGTATGAGCTAGATCACTGGGCCATACGAACTAGACCAGAGACAATGGACTAAAGTAAGAAGCAGCAAGTAGAAAAAAGTGCTTTAGTTACACCATTAACCTCTATGAGCCGAAGCAGTCTTTGAAAGCAGAGACCAGATGTAGCAGTAGCAAGAAGCAGGACAGTAGCTAGATCACTGACCTCTATGAGCCAGACCAAAAACTAGATGAAGTAGAAGCAAAAAGCACTGAGTACAGGAACTAGATCATTGAGCTCTATCAGCCAGACCAGAGACCAGATGAAGCATCACTAAAAATTGCGACACAGAAGCTAGATTCTAGAGCTGTGGAGAACTGCATGCACACAGTTTCTTGTCAGAGTACCAGAGATTGAATTCGTAATGACCAAAGATATTCCAGGCCCCGCAAGGATATCCCAGACTATGCTTAGAGCGTTGCCTGGAATATATTTGTGATGAATGCATGGAGTGTTGCAGCTGCCGGTTCCACACAAAAAAGCCACAGACCCTTGCTGTGCCATCGTGCACGTGCAGCACAAGAACACGTGCAACTAGTTGTTAGCTGTGCGCTGATCCGTGTTTACAACACCTAAAATAATAGAAAAAAAGCCACACAAAACGCACCCAGGAAATGGTCCGTTCCACTGAGGCTTCAAAAGATTAATTGACCGACACAGTGTCTCCGCCCATGCATTGGAAACAAATCACTCCGTCTGCTCAATATTTGAAAGTGCCGTAACAGCCCATTTCCTGGGATATGTATAAACCCTTGGGATTATTATTTGTGTGTTGCTTTTGGGTTCAAACAAGAGAGCGTCCTGATTAGATGGAGCTTGCTCTCTGGAGTAAAGCGTAGGGCGCAACTTCATAAGATGGACATGAGCATTCAGAAGTTCTGAGCCTATAATTATTAAGGTTGGCGGGGTCAGTGGGCGAGGGGGGTTCAGAAACGTTGCACTGCGGTAGTGTCTGTATGTATGGACTGGGTGGCCGAGTGGTAACGCACTTGCGCTCGGAAGCGAGAGGTTGCGAGTTCGACCCTGCATGGGTCAGGGCGCTAGCAATTTTCTTCCCCCTTTCCTAACCTAGGTGGTGGGTTCAAGTGCTAGTCTTTCGGATGAGACGAAAAACCGAGGTCCCTTCGTGTACACTACATTGGGGTGTGCACGTTAAAGATCCCACGATTGACAAAAGGGTCTTTCCTGGCAAAATTGTATAGGCATAGATAAAAAAAAAATGTCCACCAAAATACCCGTGTGACTTGGAATAATAGGCCGTGAAAAGTAGGATATGCGCCGAAATGGCTGCGATCTGCTGGTCGATGTGAATGCGTGATGTATTGTGTAAAAAAATTCCATCTCACACGGCATAAATAGATCCCTGCGCCTTGAGCCCGAGTCTGGAGATACGCGCGCGATATAAGACTTCATAATATCATAAATTGTAATAATGTTGAGTGATAGTTATGTGAAGTGGAAATCACCCAGTTGTAGACCCCCTTCCTTTAAAAGACATTGTCTGTTCGCATGTGTTGTTCATTAGCCTGGTAAATGTACCCCCATTTTGACTTTTGACTCCCTCCTTTGTAAGACCCGATTTTCTCAGATGTGTGGAGGTCTCAAAAGGGGGGTTCCACTGTATCCAGGAACTTCAGTCGTTCGTCACTGTCTGAACAAACTTAGTTATGATCAATCAATCAGTCAATATGAGGCTTATATCGCCCGTATTCCGTGGGTACAGTTCTAAGCGCAGGGATTTATTTATTTTTTATTTTTTATTTTATGCAATTTATATCGCGCACATATTCAAGGAGCAGGGATTTTATTTATGCCGTGTGAGATGGAATTGTTTTACACAATACATCACGCATTCACATCGGCCAGCAGATCGCAGCCATTTCGGCGCATATCCTACTTTTCACGGCCTATTATTCCAAGTCACACGGGTATTTTGGTGGACATTTTTTTTATCTATGCCTATACAATTTTGCCAGGAAAGACCCTTTTGTCAATCGTGGGATCTTTAACGTGCACACCCCAATGACTTGTAGTGTACACCGGTCAAATAATGGTTAATAAGGAAGACTGCGAGGTGGTTGTACCGGTTGATTGCAAATAATGCACATGGAGCACTGTTTGACCTCATCCAAGCTGTCAAACAGAATTCCTCGCGGGCGTTTTGTGTACAACTCCCCGACCAAAATAGTGTCGAACAGTAAGGGTGAGCTGTACGTCAAACATATGTGGCAGCTGACTCAGGCTATTCTGTGTACAGTGCAAAACAATAACTCAGGATGAGGGCAGATTGAAAGGCAAAGGGTTGGAGGTGAAAGTGAAAGACATTTGTCAAAAGTAAAAGGCAAATATATTCTACTGCTGTAAATAACTTTGGTAAAAGTGACAGGAAAAGTTAAAGGTGTAAACAAAAGGAATTTTGCTTCAAAACAATCGCCTCAGATATATTTGCTACAAAACTGTAATTTCAAGAACTTGATACTGGGGTGGGAGACAGTCTCAGAACAAAAATGGTTATCTTCACGTACATCAGTAACTGGAACTGTGGGTGTATTGTGTCTTTTACTATCTGTATTATTCTCGAGTTTAACACGATTCACTGACGTTGCTCTCTTCAACTGGATTGACAAGATAGGTTACTGGCGGGCGTTGATAGTCCATTGATGTCGTGTTCGTTCTTTAACTTGATGAGGAGTATTTCCTCATCAAAGACGAGGGTGGGGGGAGGGCGAACCTTTTGATCCAACCTTACACACCTCAGTAAGCCAAGCAGGAATGTATATTTCAGAACCGCAAGAATATGCCAAAACAGCCAGACTGTAAAACGACGTTTTAGCAAGGGAATGCATTAGGTGACAGGCATGCAGGGAGCATTATTCGGGGATTTTTTTTTTTACCCAAGATCGATACCAAGGCAACTCCCACAGTCAGGGAAAAAGGCAGAAATTGTGAAAGCTTTATGGGTTATGCCAAATACAGTCTGCCCACATAAACTCTCCTTTTCTCCACGCAGCATTATCTCCTCCTCGCCAGCTCTTTTTGGGTGCAAGAACGGTAAGCGATCCGAGAGAATGTAGAGGTCGGGTAGTTACGTGCCCTTGGCGGCGGTCTCTCAAAACTCTAGAGCTTCGCCATGACTCTTGGCCGTATTGCGTCCATAACTCATCGACGCTCGGACATTTGCACAGCCATTCTGTATTAACATCAAATTACATGAGCATTTTGAGAGCCCTGGCAGCCCGGTAAATGGGCATATTAAGCCCTGATTTATTGTCGCGATCCTCAGAAAGAAATGGCCGGTGGAGCAGTGTTCCATACTAAATTGAAAGCCATCGCAAAGCTCCCAGTGGGTCCCGGGTGATTAATGGCCCGTCGAAGCGGGGTAATATGAAAGCAAAGAAACGTGGCATGATAAATCTGTCTTGCCCGACCATCAAACACCGGTAGGGGGTTGGGGTGGAAGGGGGTGTGTGGAGTGAGGGGGGAGTGAGGGGGCGGGAACAGTAACTGAGGTGGGGTAGCAAACCAGACTGCTATTGCCCAAACAGCGGGGCTCCATTCTTGTGCGAGCGCTCGTCACAAAACGGCAGGGTCTCTTGCCGTACGCGCCTCCGCTGTGAATAGGAAGGATGAAACTCTCATTGACTTTGAACCAGTGTTGGTATTGATGTGTGTGACAGCCCTCCTGGCGCGGCCTCCACAATTTACGACAACATCAAGAAAGGTGCTTTTGTCTCGGTCTTCTTTAACTGCTGCTGGGGGAATTGTACTCCCGCCCGAAAGAAGAAAAAAAAAAGGCCGCTAGCCCTGTGATTGATGGCACATTCGACCTGAAGAGGTTGTTATCGGTACCAATGTATATAATGTTCTGGCCCCGCTTGTCACCGTGGCTGACAGCGCCGCTTTTTGTGAACGGGGAGTTTGTTATTGATGACATGGCTTAGGCAAGCAATATGTCTTCATTGCCGGCACAAAGCGCCCGCCAGAAAGATCGCCCTCCTAGCACTTGATTGGCACACAGGGCTTACCGCAGGCGCGATGAGCTCGGATGACAAAATAAAAAGCCGTCGTGTCGGGTAAGCAAGTATTGCATTCACCCCATACAGGCGGTGTGGCAGGAACCATTAGTCCCTTGACGTGCCAAGGCTGGGTGTGCTTCCTCTACATGTCAGTCTGTATACAGGACTGGTAATCCAGGTAGTATTGGCCTCGCCCACCTCTACGCGAAACGTATCTGACAATGGAACGCTATCCATACAAGCTCGACACATGATATATATGTTGACGCCTCTGTGTGTGTGTGTGTGTGTGTGTGTGTGTGTGTGTGTGTGTGTGTGTGTGTGAGTGTGTGTGTGTGTTTGTGTGTGTGTGTGTCTGTGTGTGTGTGTGTGTGAGTGTGTGTCTGTGTGTGTGAGTGTGTGTGTATGTGTCTGTGTGTGTGTGAGTGTGTGTGTGTGTGTGTGTGTGTTTGTGTGTGTGAGTGTGTGTGTGTGTGTGTGTGTATCACTGAGAGACACACAGAGGCAGAGAGAAACATTTAGACAGTCAGACAGAACAGTCACAGAGAGAGGGAGGGAGAGAGAAAGAGACAGACAGAGAAAGACAGATATATACGGAAAAAGAGAGAGAGAGAGAGGGGGGGGGAGAGAGAGCGACAGAGAGAGGGTTGGGGGCAACAACAATAACTAATCCTTGTAAACCACACGCGCACTCACTGAACCATCATTTGAAAAGAATTGGCATTGATCGTGAGCTATAATATGACTCATATAGGAAGAATAATGTTGTTTAGATGTCACGATCAGAATGATGTAGATTGCAAACAATAATCTCAAAGATGCAAGACTTGGAAGGTGGTTAAAGAACAATTAAAACCCACCGTCTTAGTTATGTCGGATTACTTTTAAGATCAAGACATAATTGTTATGGTTTGGTTGATCCATTCTTGCAAGGATAGTGGAGGCAGAACTTGGGGGATTTGAACGCACGTTTTATTCCACCATCTTGAATCAGGGGAAGGGCCGTTACTCCACGAGTACAGATACATATTACAAGTAGTCTCCCATTTAGTTATCGTGGAAATTATACTTAGAACATTTAGGACACAATGTTACATCTCCCTTTTTTTCAAATGAGCATTTTCATAATGCGCTAAGTAAACGCTGGACTAGAAAACTTGTTTTAAGCGTTGACATTACTATTCATATGATAACACTTATAATTGGTTATGCAGAATAGATTACAAGATGTTCTGATTGCACTGATAATTGGTTAGGCACAATCAAATAATTCACATATAAATTGATGCGAGCTGGTAACGCCCTACAGGGTATTTCACCTGAGTATTTTGGCACACTGTAACACAACCCTAGTGTATTGTGTATGCGTGTTTGCAAGTATGTTTGTTGTCTATTCTTCACTGATTCCGAAGAATAACTGATGAATCACAAGTTCCGTAGGAGTCACATGTCCATTTTATCAGGAGCCTTAATGCGACGGCCTGACTTGGTGATGTAAACACTGTGTGTTGGCGCGGTTGGTACAACATCAGGTGGGATGTCCGACAAGGTAGTTGGTGTTGGACTGATGGTCTCTGGTGGTAGTGGTGTCGTCTTCTTCAAGAAGCGGCGGTTGCGACGGTAGGTGCTACCATTGCTGGTTTCAACCACAAATGATCGCGGTTCGCTGCTCTGTGCTGTGATGGTGGCAGGCTGCCACTCACTGAACTCTTTGGTTGGACCTGCACTGTTTCGCAGAGCTTCACTGGTGGTAGCAGTTTGAAGCCGCGGTCGTAATACTGCTTCATTTTGGCCTGTTTCTCTTCACGTCTGATGGTGATATCCGCATCGATGATGGTCTTGGGTTGCATATGCTGCTCCAGTTCGTCGTTGGTAAGATAGAGCGCAGTCGTCTTCCCATTAGAAGTTGGGCTGGGGAAGCTATGTTGTCGACTGGTGTGTTGCGATATTCGAGTATGCCTTGAAGAGCACTGCCCGTTCCACTGGCTTTGGCCTTGGTCATGATGTGTTTGACCGTTTGGACTGTTCTCTCTGCCAGGCCGTTCGACTGGGGATATCCAGGGCTGGAGGTGACATGTTGGAAGTCCCAGGTGGTGGCGAAGTTCTCGAACTCTGCTGCTGAGTACTGTGGGCCATTGTCGCCCACAAGTGTCTCAGGGATGCCGTGTCGAGCAAAGTGTGCTGACAGTTTCCGTATGACGGCAGATGAAGTTGTTGAGTGCAGCTGGTCGACTTCAAAGTAGCGGCTGGAGTAGTCTACCGTCACGAGGTAGTCTTTTTTGTCCCAGGTGAAGAGGTCGGTAGCAACTTTTTGTCATGGTCGGGATGGGATGCTGTGGGGTACAAGAGGCTCTTTGGGGTTTGCTTTCTGGTGTTTATTACAGATATGACAGGAAGCGACGATTTGGTGTATGTCTGTCGACATGCCTGGCCAGAAAAGAATCTCTCTTGCTCTTTGTTTCGTCTTTTCAATCGCGAGGTGGCTGGAGTGGATCTTTCTGAGCATGTCGGGACGAAATGACAGCGGGATGAAGATTTTCTCTCCTTTCAGGATGATGCCGTCGATGATAGAAAGCTCGTCTTTGTAATTCCAAAATTCTAGGATGTTCTGAGGACACTCTTGGCGTTGTTCAGGCCAGCCGTTTTGAATAGCTGCCTTTCGTTGATGGAGCTCATGGTCTTGTTGTGTAGCCTCGCGTAATTTCTCCATCTTGGTGTCACTTCTTCTTCTTCTTCTTCTGCGTTCGATGTTGGTGGCCGTGCTAGATCCTCAGACCAGTGGCTGCCAGGAAGTCCGCAGTCTTGCGCAGTTCGTCGGCAGGACCCCAGAGTTTGGCTCCAACACTGGTCTCTTCTTGCCAGAACTTCTGGCGTATTGTCTCTAGATGGGGGCAGTTCTGGAGAATGTGCTCCGGAGTTTGCTCTTCCGAGCCACATTCACAGTGTGCGTCATCCGCAAGGCCCAGTCTCTTGAGGTGTTTCTTCAGTCCACAGTGCCCTGTCCTTAGACGGAAAATGGTGGTTTGGCTTCTCCGGTCTAGTTTGTTGATGGGGTCTTCCTGTGGGTTGTAGTCTCCGTTTCTCTTTTTCCAGTTTTCTTTCTTCTTCCGTTGTAGAAGAGTCTTGGCTTCTTTGTACGAGGTGGAGTTGTGTGGTTGGGGAAGTCTCGCACCTCCTTTTGCCAGCCTGTCCGCTTCTTCATTGCCGGCAATGCCGACATGAGCCGGTATCCACTGGAGCACCACCTTGTTGTGTTGAGACAGGGTGCTGAGGCAGTTGTCGAGTTGCCTGGTGGGGAGGTCAGTGGGGCCAGACAGAAGGGACTGGAGGGCGGACAGGGAGTCAGTGAGGAGGACGATGTTTTGCCGACTGCGGTCTTCCCCTGCTGCGTGCTCTGCTGCAGTGATGAGGGCGTGGAGCTCGGCCCTGTAGTTCGAGCTCAGGTCACCAGCTGGGACGGAGAGGGAGGTGGTGGTCCCGTTTGGGCGACGGATGTAGACGCCACTGCCTCCATTCCTTACGGCGTTCTCTGCGGAGCCGTCTGTGTAGACGTGAGTCTAGGTGCAATGTGGGTAGCGGTCCTGAATCATCTCCATGGCGAGGGCCTTCTGGACATGTGGTGACTGTTCGCCCTTTGCTGTCAGTCCTGGTACATCTGTTCTGACTTCATGGAAGCTCTTGCGTGGGGCCCAGACGTCTGAGACGAGTGTCTCACAGCAGTTGGGGTCAGCTTCCAGAGCTTCAGCATACTCCGTTTGGAGGTCCTTGACCTGATGTTTGAGGCTCTTTCGTTTCAGCCTGTTCTTGGTGCCCTTGTTGAGGTTTTGGTGAAGTGGGTGAGTGGTCAGTCTCTTCATCTTCTCTCCCTGGAGGACAGCTTTGTACTCTCGTCTGTCCTCGAGTGGTTCCAGGTCTGCTGTTTTCTCCATTTCTTGGATGGGTGTACTTTTCATGGCACCGAGGATGATCCTTAGCCCCATGTTCTGGACTTTGTCCAGCTTTCCTTTGTTGGTTTTGGAGGCAGTGGTCCATGTTGAGGAGGCGTATTCCATGACCGGTCTGACAGCGCCTGTGTAGACCTGTTTCAGAATGCCAGAGTTTGCGCCCCACTGGGTTCCTGCCAATTTCTTCATGAGCGAGAGCTTCTTCATCGCTCTTCCTTCTGTCGCTTCAATCTGCGGCTTCCACGTCAGACGTGTGTCCAGGGTGACTCCCAGAAACGTTGGCGTGTCGACCTGTGGGACTGCTTGGTCTTTCAGTTTCAGCAGGACCTTTTCCTTGGAGGTGGAGAGTGAGAAGAGAGTGCTGACCGTCTTGGTAGTGTTCAGCTGTAATGCCCAGTGTTCTGACCAGCTGGACACGCTATTGATGGTGTTCTGGATACGGTGTGTTGCTGTGGAGGTGTGTTCTTCTGCACACCAGACTGCAAAGTCATCCGCATGCAGGGTGTTCGAGACATGTTTTGGCACCGTTGTTGTGATGTCATTTATGTAGACGAGGAAGAGGGTAGGGGAGATCACTCCGCCTTGTGGGACACCCTCTCTCAGCTTCACGAGGTTGCTGGTCGTCCCGTCTACCATCACTCTTGCTGTTCTATTGAAGAGGAAATCACTCAGCCACTTGAACATCTTGCCATGGACGCCCGCATGCAAAAGCTTCAGTAGCAGCCCTTCCTTCCAGACTGTGTCGAAGGCCCGGGACAGATCAAAGAACACTGCCAGGACCTTCTTTTTCTCTTGGAAGGCATCTTCAATCTCCTGCGTCAAGAGGGCAAGCTGGTCTTCGGTGCTGCGATGTTGCCGGTAGCCTGTTTGGGTGGGTGCAAGGAAAGATCTGGACTCAAGAAGCGACAACAGTCTCTTGTTCACGATCCTTTCCAGAAGCTTTCCAACGCAACTGAGTAGGCTGATGGGTCGATAGCTGGATGGGTCACGCTTATCCTTTCTTTTCTTCGGGATGGGTCTTATAAGGGCGACTTTCCAACTCGTAGGCACAGTGCCTGTCGACCAGCTCTGGTTGTAGATGGACAGAAGGAATCGCTTTGCACCAGGGCCGAGGTGCTTCAACATGTCGTTAGAGATGCCATCAGGGCCTGGGGCCTTCTTCTGCTTCAGCTTTCTCAGTGCTTCTTCCAGCTCACGGAGGATCAGACGTTCGGTCATGCATGGGTCCAAATCAGTACTTGCTGTGTTGTGAAGTGCAGCTCGAGTCTGGCTTCTGACATCCTTCAGTCTGTCAGCAGGGACCGTCACTGTACTATCTGCCTCAAAAGCTTTGGCGAAGACATTTGCGGCTGTTTTGCCTGTGACATCTCCGGTGTTAGTGTGGAGGGTAACCTTCCTCCTCCCAGAGTTGTCCTCGTTCAGTGTCTTGGTCAGCTGCCATAGCTTTTGAGTGTCTTTCTCCATGTTTAAGGAGGCCGTTTTCTCTCTCCAGCTGTTCTGGGTTTGGCGCTGCTTTTCTTTGTCAAAGTCTGTCCTTATCTGCGAGTGTCGCGCCACATTTTTAGGTGTGGGGTCCTTCTCCATGTTTTCTCTCGCTTCGCTCAGGTTCTTGTGCAACTCTTCCAGGGCGTTGTTCCAGTACGGTTTGTAGTCACGCCGCCTGCCTCTTGGAATGGACTTTTTCGCTGCCTGGAGTATGGCGGAGTTGAACATGGAGGCGTTCCTGTCGACACTGTGCCTATCGAAGGTGATGGACTTTGTGTAGAGGTCAGTGAGTTGGCTGAAGAGCATCCAGTTGGCTTTCTTGTAGTTCCAACTGGGCGGCAGTTTCCCTGTGCTGGGGATGACCTGCTTGGCAATGGTCAGGATTGTGGGTCTGTGGTCGCTGCCTCCAAGTTGCTCGCTGACCTCTCTCTTCGTGATCTTGTGCACGTTGTCAGTGGCTATGGCAAGATCAGGTGTGCTGGTCTTCTTCCACACTCTGGAATAGAAGGTTGGGGGATCATCAGGCTTGTTGACAAGGACCAGCTGGTTTTCGATGAGCCAGTCTTCCACTTCTTCGCCTTTTGCATCCAGACTTGGATAACCCCAGCTGGGGGAGTGGCTGTTGAAGTCGCCAACTACAATCCAGTCTTCAGTGCCAGGTCGAAGACAGTGAAGTTGCATCATCTTGTTGGGCGGACTGTAGAGGTTGCAAATGGTCAGGTTTCTTTCTGGGAGAATGAGCTTCACGGTGATGAATTCCATGTCAGCATCTTCTGATCTTTGCACCTCCATGGAAGACAGGTTGGTTTTTACCAGAGTTAGGACTCCACCTTTTGGTCTGTTTTCCCGGTCAAATCGATGTGTTTCATATCCTCTTACAGAGAATCTATGGGAGCTGTTGAGATGGGTCTCTTGGATGCAACATATGTCTATTTGTTGTGACTTGAGGAACTGTTGCAGTTCAAGTTTCTTCTGTCGCACCCCTTCTGCATTCCAATGCATGATGCGAAGTTGTTGACCGGTAGCTCTATTCTGCCCTCCCCCGGTCAAAGGAAGAGGGTCAGAACCGCAGTCAGTCGCTGAAGTTGGACCTCCTTGAGGCTGGAGGCCCGGCGCCGTCCTACCCTGGCTGCGGGACACCAGGACGACACCACATCGATCCAAGGATAATTGTACGGCCATATTATCGTGGGAGCGTAGACAGCCGATTTTCTCCCCACGCCAAGTTGGCTGCTGTCTTCCGTCTTCGGTGGTTGAGGTTCTTACTCAGGGTTGCCTCCTCCCCAAGAGTAGCTGCCTTGCTGGGCTGTCGAGTCCACTCTACCCGGGTTTGACGTCGAAGTTTTCCTTCTTGTAGCCTTTGCCTTTCCCAAGGCGCACACAAGGCAGTGCGGGTTTTGAAATCGGAGTTGTCCTTCTCCTAGATGAGCGACCATCCAAGGTTAACGAGCCACATCTGCCCGAAGCAGCTGGTTTTAAGGCGCCAGTGACCCGCCTGCATCCCTTCTCCTGTTAGTCGAAGACAGGGCCCGCCACGTGAAGGCCAGGAGCTGGATTTGACTGTCAGAGGTGTTTGGAGACACGAAGCCATTTGGAGCATTTCTTGGGAAGTAGGCGCTTATCTCTACTTCCACCCCGGCATAACAGTCCTTGGGCCCCCTTGGTGTCACTGATTGGAAGGTTCTTGATGACAGAATGCACCTGTACGTTGAGGTCTTCGGAGACGTCGTCGTCAGGTTCGGCGGGAATGAATTTGCGCGACAGTGTGTCCGCAACAGGGATGTTCTTTCCCGGAACGTGTACGATTTTCAGGCTGTACTTCTGAAGCTGTAGAAGCATGCGCTGAAGTCTGGGCGGTGCAGCTGCCAGGGGCTTCTTGGTGATACTCTCTAGTGGTTTGTGGTCGGAGTGGACGATGACTTCACGGCCGTAGAGGTATTGGTGGAATCTGCGACAACCGAAAAGAATGGCGTACAGCTCCTTCTCAATTTGAGCATAGTTCTGTTCTGTTTGGGTCAGTGCTTTCGAGGCGAAGGCTACAGGGTTGTTGTCTTGGAATATTGCAGCCCCAAGTCCAAACTTGCTGGCGTCTACCTCGAGTCTGACTTCCTTCTTTGGTTCAAAAAAGGCGAGAACAGGTTGACTGGTGATTATGTTCTTGACTTTCTGTAGTGCCGTCTTTTGCTGATCATCCCAAATGAACTCTGCGTCTTCTTTGAGAAGATCGCGCATCGGCTTGGTTGTCTCAGAGAGCTGTGGTGCAAACTTTGCCAGGTAGGTGATCATGCCTAGCATAGTCTGGAGCTCCTTTTTGTCGTTTGGTGGAGGCATGTCTTGGATTGCCTTCACTTTGGCAGGATCAGGCTTCAAACCCTCAACGGTGATGAGGTGGCCAAAATATTCAACTTCCTGAGCTCCGACAGTCAGCTTGTCTGGATTCAGTTTCAGGTTCTTGGATGCTGCTCTGTTGAGTGTTGCTCTAAGGTTGGCGTCGTGTTCTTCCCGTGTTTTGCCGGACACGATGACGTCGTCAACCAGGGGCGTAACTCCGGAGATTCCTTCGAAGATTTCGTCCATTTTCCTCTGAAAATCATCTTGAGCGCTGATGACTCCGAACGGAAGTCTGGTGAACCTGTAGCGGCCAAATGGAGTGTTGAACGTGGTGAGGTACGATGATTCCTCAGCGAGTTTCAACTGCCAGTATCCGCATTTGGCGTCAAGCTTTGTGAAGTATTTTGCGCCAGCCATTGTTGACAGGGTGTCTTCTAGCGTTGGCATGGGGTAGTGTGGTTGCCTGATCGCAGCGTTGAGATCTCTTGGGTCAAGGCATATGCGCAGTTTCCCGTTTGTTTTCTCAACTACGACTAGGGAGTTTACCCAGTCTGTTGGTGTGGTGACTGTCGTGATTATCCCCTGTTCCTCCATGTTATGGAGCTCTTCTTTCAGTCTGTCTTTCACGGCGTGTGTGACCCGTCGAGGTGCGTGTACTACGGGTGTTGCCCCTTCCTTCAAGTGAATGGTCACCTCTCCCTCTAGCTCTCCTAATCCTTTGAAGAGCTGGTGGTATTCTTCTTCTGACTTCTACCCCACTTCTGACACCATGTTATGGTTTTGTTTCTTGCAGAAAAGACATTGTTTTCCAAAGGCTGGGCACTCTTTTCGGCCATGTTTGCCTCCGCAGTTTCTGCAATTGAAGGTCTGATTTGGTCCGCTCTGCCGGTGGCTGTTATGGGGACTCTGTTTTTTTCTTTCTGATGAAGTCAATGGATTCTCCGCTTGCTGCCATGGATGCAAGTTGCTTTTTTGTGATCTCGTGTGTAGTGGCAATGGAGATGGCTTTCTTCATGGTGAGAGTGTCACCCTCTGTGAGGAGTTTTTCTCGAATTTCTGAGGAGCGAATACCCCCAACAATCTTGTCTTGGACCCTTTCGGCGGAGTTTGTGTACTCACAATCTTTGACAAGGTTGCGTAGGTCAGTAACAAACTTTTCAAAGGTTTCGTCTTGCTGTTGTTTCCTTTCCTGAAATATGTACCGACCAAAGACTGTGTTCTTCTTTGGTGCTACGTGATCACTGAATTTGTTCATCAGAGTGTCTATTTTCTTTTTGTCGGCGTCTGCCAGGCCCCAAGAGTTAAATATCTCGCGTCCTGTTTCACCTGCCCAGATCAGTAAATAGGCACACTGTTCTTCTTCTCCAATTCGTTTCAGAGTCCCTTTCAACATTTAGTTCTGAGTGGTCTCGGAATTTTCGCCATTCCTCGTTGAGGTTCTTTGATGTCCAGTTCATTGACGGGTTCAGCTGTGGTGAAGCCATATCTCTTTTCTTTTGTACCACTAAACCACGTTCTGTCAAGTGATCAGGAAAATTGAAGTTTCAACTCAAGAACAAACGTGTAGCGTGTGTCAGTCCTCACATTACTGTCAGAGCATTGCAAGGGGTCTGCTATGCTCTATGAGTTGTGAAGGACCTATGGTTGATGGTCGAAGCGGTGCTTTGACGCGCGGGTAACCTAGATATCGGAGTACGCGAAACATAACTGAGCGCGGTAGACCGGCAACTAAAAGTAGCTCTGGGTGCTTACTTGTCACGCGTGGTTTGCTGGTAGCTCCTCCGATGCTTTAGGCTGCTTCTGACACCATGTTATGGTTTGGTTGATCCATTCTTGCAAGGATAGTGGAGGCAGAACATAGGAGATTTGAACGCACGTTTTATTCCACCATCTTGAATCAGGGGAAGGGCCGCTACTCCACGAGTACAGATACATATTACAAGTAGTCTCCCATTTAGTTATCGTGGAAATTATACTTAGAACATTTAGGACAAAATGTTACAATAATTATATAAGAAAACAGAGTTATAGATATAGACACATTTTTTCTGTACTAGAACAACTTAGGACATCTAAAGATAAACATGAACGCCAAAAGACAGGTCAAGGTTTTAAAGAGGTCTGGGCACCAGTCTGCCACCAAAGTCTCCAGCAGCCAAAGAACCCTTGTTTTGCGAGTGAGTTCTTTCGTCTATCCAACTTCGTGAATCACTACATTGTACTATTGAGAAAAAATGTTACAATTTACTGAATCATAATCAGTACAAAATCAAGGTCAGTTCCAGCAAAGATCTTCTACTACTACGCTAAGATAAAAGCGTAGCAATAGAATAGAAGATCTTTGGTTCCAGTGTCAGGGCTAGACCAAGACTTTTGGAGGTGTGGGCACCAGTCTGGCACCAAGCTCCCAAGAACCCACCATTGTCTTGCGAAACACACCCTTTATCCTTCTTACCCCCACCCCCTTCTCCTGGTACTCAGGTGTGTTAGCCTGCCGCAGCAGAGCAGCGCCGGGTGGTTTACAGACTCACATTTCACCCACCTTCGTGCTTCGTGAGGCACTAAACTGACGACTAACGAGGCCACGGCGACGGTTAATGCCTCCCCCTGTCACATACATCTTGCGCCCCTTTAAAATGGCCGAATAATAACGTTTTTTCCTCCCCTGTTTTATGTGGCCATTTTGCCGGGGCGAAAGAGCGTTCGTCGTCTCTTGAGGGCCGCAATTATTTGTTTTCTAAAGAAAGGTCGAGCGAGTGTTGATTTCGACCCTCCCTATATTTCGTCCGCCCCATAAAACGTTCACTTCCATTATGCCTTTCCTTTGTTCCACGTGCTGTGTGCTGCCACCAACGCGAAGCGAGGGGAGATAAGACCGCCCATCTTATGTTAATTTACCACATGGTACTGGGGAAATAAAAAGTGGTACTGGCGAAATTCGACCTTCGTCTGTTCTTTGAAAAAAGAAAGTGTTCAGGGAAAGCGCGTTAGTCTTTGGCAGTTTGCAAACTGCTTGTGGTCATGTCAAAATATGGTCTCTGTCAAGCTTTATTCATTTCACATTCGATGAAACTGACTCTAACAAAAATATTGAATCTAATTCTGGAGAGGTAAGTTCCTGGGGTAAAGCACATGCTTTCAGACCCTTTGAAAAATGTGTCGTGCGCCTTCTAACGCTAAATATTTCGTCATCGGATTCTAAATACTCCCAGCAAAAAGAGCAGACACATTTTGTGAGGTCACGTGATTCTCCTATCATATCATATCAATACAAAGTTATTTTTCAAGAAGTCTGCAACAGAACCAAGAGTCTTTCTGGGGGCGGGGACATAGCTCAGTTGGTAGCGCGCTGGATTTGTATTCAGTTGGCCGCTGTCAGCGTGAGTTCAAACCCACGTTCGGCGGAAATTTATTTCTCAGGGTCAACTTTGTGTGCAGACTCTCTTCGATGTCCGAACACCCCCCGTGTACACTACATTGGGGTGTGCACGTTAAAGATCCCACGATTGACAAAAGGGTCTTACCTGGCAAAATTGCTTAGGCACAGTTAATGATTGTCTACCTATACCCGTGTGACTTGGAATAATAGGCCGTGAAAGGTAAATATGCGCCGAAATGGCTGCAATCTACTGGCCGTATAAAATTTCATCTCACACGGCATCATTGCAGAGCGCCTAGAACTGTACCCACGGAATATGCGCGATATAAGCGTCCTATTGATTGATCTTTCAAGAACACAATGTTAAAGGTCTTTTTGTAGGAACCGAAAGAGATAATCCAGTTAGTAGCCGGTGTAACACGAAATTTTTACTCCACAAAAAATTTACTCCGGAGTAAATATTTCGTACGAAATTCTTACTCCGAGTACACTTTTCGTACGAGAAAAGAACTCCCCAAGGCACGAAAAAATTACTCCCTCCACGAAATTTTTACTCCCCATTTTTGTTTACTTCCAGTAAAAAAACTCGTACGCAAAAATGGGATGCGGGCGAAGGGATAATGGCAATAAGTAATCTCGCGCACACGAATGACGCGCTACCCTCCTTCCACCCCTTCCACCACCAAGACTAACAGGGGACAAGGGAGTAACAATTTCGTACACCTGGCATGGGAAGTTAAATTGCTCGTGTTGGGCTGAAGTAATTTATTCGTATTTATTTGTCAGAGGAGTAACATTTTTGTACGAAATGTTTACTCGGAACTCACCTGTCTTGGGGAGTAATTTTCTCGTGCAATGGGGGAGTGCTTTTTTCGTAAAGGGAGTAACTTTTCCGTACGAAATGTTTACTCCGGAGTAAAAATCTCGTGGGAGTAATTTTCTCGTGTTACACCGGGCACGCCAAATCAACAAAGGGTACATAATCTTCACAAGCTCATTTCCAGATGGCAAAGACAGCACAGGAAAGATCAGCACAGAGTAAAAGAGATGATCTTGATAAACTTGATCCGAAAAGCGACCCAAGTCTGCCATCAGCACTCAAGGTTACTAAGCAGGACCAGAGACTGTGGACAGCACAGAGCTGTGCTTTCTGTGGTATCAAGTCCTTTATGGTGCATACAAAGCCTGGCAACCCTCACAACAACGAAGTTGCGTAAATACACGTAACATTGCACGAAGGCACTGCTTGGATGAGTATGTGTGCTATAAGAGATCTACGTTTGTGCTACTTTTCAAGAGTTTCTGAAATTGTTCGGCCAGCCCGTCCAATACAGTAGTAAAGAACTGCTTTGAAAGATTAGGTATAACCGCGAAAAAACACTGAAAAAAGATGTCCCAGATGAACACAACAACTGTCCTCGACAACCGGGGAGGTATAACAAAAAAAAGAGGACAGAGGAAGGTATGGGTGAGAAGGTTGGGTTGGCAAGCAAACATGGCGTCCGCATTGTCCTGCTGTCAGTGCCGGCGTTTTGATTACAACCCACGGCTGTGTCGCTCTGCCAAAGACAAAGGGCTTCTGTCAGCAGAACCTGTCAGCCATGGGACCTGTTCACCAGCGAGGTAAAGTAATACCAGCGCTCTTGTTCTCTGACACGTCAGTCATTCTCCTATTGGAAGGAAGGAATGAGAACAGGGAACACGTCAGTCATTCTCCAGCGGGAATAGAGGATGGCAGAGAGAAGGTCGCGAGGGAGCACTACCTGAGCCCTACGAAGGAATAACGAAACACAAGTTATTCTCCAGATAGAATGGAGGGAGGGAGAGAGGGAGGTCATGAAGGAACACTAGTCGGGGTATTGGGAAGGAAGAAGGGAACACGTCAGTCATTCTCCTGTTGGAAGGACTGAAGAGTGGAGGGAGGTCGTGAGGGAAGGAACACTAGCAGGGGCCTCTTATCGCCATCTCAGCGGACTGTCAGCGGGAACAAAAAGCTCCTGCCTGTCTTCAAAGCCCCGGGTGGCAGGGGGCTGATGTCTGAAGGTGTGCTGCTGGGCAGATAGGGCAGCACGCCGCCGTGTCCGATTTCACTGATAACTACCTCTCGCCTGATCACTGGTCCATCCAACCTCCCCATTGCTCCTCGTCATTCACAAGGTAATGTTTTGCCCTGGCCTCTGTCTGGGTGGCTGCCTTTTAATGAACTACATTGTGTGGCTTTCTGCCTTATCTGTTCGCGTCCTGACAGGCGATCAAGCTGTCTGGTTCCGCAACATGCTGATGAATTGCCCAGCGCCTGTTGGCTTGCACGTAACGCGAATCGTTTTCTGAGATCCAACAAACATCGCACACCGCATGCAGAATGGTTTTTTGTTTAGATGCCCATTAGTTCAGTTGAAACATCGGTGTAGCAATAAGGAAGCAGACTAGACATGTATTGGCAAAACGTGACTCAAAAGCGTCTGATAAAAAGATCAATTTTTAACAATGCTTCGCATGCTGTCATTACTGCACGGGAACATGTTTGTACAGAGTCAGTCTATGAAAAGAAACCAAAAATGTACGTCATTAGTTGCAACAGTGGCTAATTATCCACATGTGGTGACAGGGTCTACGCAACTCTCACCAGTGTTTATGGCCAGGCTAAAAAGCATTTAAAGTCCTCATCCTTTGAAAACAGAAAGGAATATGCGTTAACAGTGTTATGAGGTCTATGACAAACATTCAGTGACAAAAAGATCTATATGTTCTTCCTGTAAGGTACACCGTGACACAGACACTTGTCTCAGGAGAGCTATAGAAGTCGCGGTTAAACTTGTTCAAAACAAAAACACCAAGAAGCAATTGCGAACATAACAGCATCTCACATTTCGTGTTTGCCTTGACAATGCTATTAATCAAGCGATATTTTAAACTATTCGTTTCCATCGTCAATATTTGACGCGTGATCTCCCACTCTGTTTTTTTGCTGTTATAAGCTGAGTTAATTGCAGATGAATATCTTGCAGAGCAGGAACAGCAGTATCAAATTCTAGGACAATCCGTCGAGTCCATGACTGTTTTTGTGAGTAGAATCGTCTGCTGAACCACAAATTGCAACACGATAATCTACTGGGACTTTGAAAAACGCTCTTTCCGGGACCCAGCTGATGCCAAGACATAGACTTTACTTTGTTTCCCTGTTCTAATTGGCTCAAAAAACACCATCCTTAATTCGCTAGATACCGTTACCCAAGACTCCGTGTAAAAAAAAACAAAGTTCAAAGAAATGGGTTATTGACTACTATTAGCCACTTTCAAATTTCAAAGTTACAGATCCAGCCACCAAAGGGGAGTGACTGGTCTCAGAAGAGAATTGAGACTGGTTACAGAGTACCATACAGTTCAGTGTCATGAAGTCTTGGGACTGTTTTGCGCATGAGATAATTATATTCTACTCGCATAATTTTGAGTGGGAAGGTACCGTTGAACTGTTTTTCTAAAACCCAGGATGAATTGTTACACAGAAATCAATGCACATTTTCAGATTATTGCAGTTACACTTTATACCCTCTCACAACTTGACGAGATTATTGCAGTTACACTTTATACCCTCTCACAACTTGACAAGATGCAGCGTGCAAGCACGATGACCCGTCTATATAACCCTCAGATCTCAATCAATCAATCAATCAATAGGAAGCTTATATAGCGCGTATTCCGTGGGTACAGTTCTAAACGGGTACAGTTCTGGAGCTCAATTGCAAAACAGTGGAACCCCCTTTTTAAGATTGCCAAGTCGGAAGTATCTTAACATGAAGGTAAATCTACAGACGTGATGAACAGAAAGTAGGGTCTTGAAATGGTGTGGGGGTGGGGGTGGGTAGTTGTTTCCCCAGTACATTGAAAACCAAACCTTCAGATATAAATTATTCCTTCTTGCACGCTGGCTTGAAGTGAACGTTTTGTCGATATCAGTGGTGTAATGTCATCCCAGCAGTTGTCAAAGCCACAACAGAAAGTACACCACGAATGCTTTTACTAGCGTTCAGAGGCACTTGCTTGAAATAATATAAGGTTTAATGTCCTTCATAAATGAGAACGATGCACACGTGATAAGACTATTGTATTTTCACAACTCATGAATATGTTTTGATGTGGTACATTGCTATGCTTTGTGTGACAGAGAAACCCAGTTTTGTTCCGAAAGCTTTATTGACATGTGTCCCTCACCTAAACCTTTAAAAGTCTTCTCGTGAACTGGAGAACCGCATGCCCCTCTACAGGGTTAAGGCAGGTCACCCGGGAGACGTTTGATGTTTCTAAAGGCTATTATTTTCAACTTGTTTGCCGACCGCCATCGAACGCCAGTGCGGACCCAGGGCCAGCCACTGACAAGGGAGATCATGAAGCGGGCTTAATCTCGATCAGGCGTGTTATTTGTGCGGGAAATAATCACAGCTTGCAATCGAATCTTTTCACACCAATCACACGGGCCCTTCAAAGCGCGATGTTATCGCTGCCCTCCCTTGGCGGTCTGAGAGCTCGGGGGCGCCACCGGTGGCCGATAACGGGCCCTAAACCACGGCCGTCTTGGTCCGCGACGTGAAAAGCAGACAAATAGAGGCGGACACAGGCAAATAACTTGGGCTGATATAGCGGGGCTAGGGCTGACAAAACGTCCCATAAAGCATCTTGTCTGTGGCGATTTGATATGACATTAATACAGACTAACCGAATTTCGATCCGCGGTCCGATCCCCCCTCAGCCCCATAAATATCGATGGGGATCGGACCAGGCTGAGGCGAGTGCATTACTGGGGGCCTTGGCAGTTCGGAGATTAATAGGAATGATAGGAAAGAACCCTGGGCTTCTGTGTAATTATCATTACAGGCCGTAATGAACGGGGGTGCCACGGCGGTAAGGGGTGACGGAGACGTAAAAGGAGAAGCCGGTGCTGGCCGTGAAACCAAAATGATGGTTCGATGACGAATTTCAGTCAGTTGTAGGCCCGCCACAGGCTGAGCTTCGATGGTGTTGGCGGTGGTGGAGGTGGACGTCGTAAAGACTTGAAACCTAACACATCAGTTGCCAACCAACCCCAAACCTTTCAGTTCCGCCAATTTGTCTCCTGTTTCCAACCTCCGTGATCTGATCAGACAGCGTGTTGGAGGGAGGTCGAAGCTGCTCCTTATTCGGCAGGTTTCGTTTTTCGCTAACTGTGCTGAGCCTCGGTCGTAAAGAAGGTGGCAATGGCCGATGCCACATGCTGCCTGTCAAGGGGCGTAACTCGAGCAGCAGCACGTGATTCTCTCCCCTGAAGAGAAAAGAGATTGCCGTGCTCTGTTATTGTTGTTCTTGGTTGTCAGGGTAATCGTGTGTGTGTGTGTGTGTGTGTGTGTGTCAGTGTGTGTGTGTGTGTGTGTGTGTGTGTGTGTGTGGCTCTCTCTGATTTGTTTGTGAGTTGTTGAATCCTAAGATGTGTGTCTTCTTGTTTCGATGACATTTTTGCTTTGTTGATATCCGCTCTTCGGTTATTTTTCTCTAGCTCCATAAATCCTCACAAAAATTTCATAAGCGGATCTGTTTTCCCGTCTGCTCTACATATCTTTTTCTGATCCAGAAGCAAATGTTGCAAAAACCGGGCACCAGCTCACCTCCTTCAAGTGCGCGTACACACACACACTCACACACACACACACACGCAAATATACACGCGCGTACATACAAACACACACACACACACTCACACACACAACCACACACACACTCAACCACACACACACACAAATACACAAACACATACGCACATATACACGCGCGTACACACACACAACAACAACACGCAGACACACAACCACACACACAACCACACACACACACACACACACACACACACACACACACACACACACACACACAAGCAGTGACAGGGACACACAGACAGAAATACAGACAGAGAGGGAGAATAACTTGAACCCCTTCACATATACACACCAATATAACGCCAATGACTCACGCGCACACAGGCATGCGCACTGACTAGTAATGGTCAATAATGTTCATATTAACAATAAATTAGATTTACCTTTGACTTTGCTGTTCTCAAACAAAGAGGATGATGGCCTATCGACAAAATTTAATTTTCTCTGCAGTTTTTCTAGGTTGCAACTGAAGTACAAGTACACGCAGTCGCAGACTTCTTGCTTCCAAGGGAAGGGGAGCAACCGGTGTTTGGTCGTGTAGCTTTGGAAATCGACCGAACCTTCTATAGTACATTGATCATTCAGCCTTAGTAGCATTCCAGATCATTCAGCCTTTTTAGCATTCCAGATCATTCAGCCTTAGTAGTATTCCAGATCATTCAGCCTTAGTAGCATTCCAGGCATGCACTGTCTTGTATAAAGCGTGAGTATCATCTATGTATTTTGAACCTATTTTGTACTAAAGTTTTTCCCCACCTGTTTTCTGTCGTCTTTGTTGTTGTAGTTGTTGTCCTTCTTGTTGTTGTTGTCACCTTCGTCGTAGTTGTTTTTGTTTTCTTTGTGTGTCGGGGGCAGGGGGGCGTGCCGTGTTGGGGTGATGATGGCAGCTAGCACTGGGTTTCTGCTCTCTCTGTGTACACCAGTACGCACGAGTGTGTGTGTGTGTGTGTGTGTGTGTGTGTGTTTGTGTGTGGTTTCCTTGTATCTCGTTTACCTGTATATTTGTATTATCTTTTAGTGTGTGAATATGACTGTGTTGGCACTTCTGCCCATGTTTCTCTTCGATAATCATCATTTATTTGTCTAACGTTCAAGGTCGTTGCATAATTTTAATAAAAAACGCTGGCGCTGGACCCGAGTACTCTTCAGACTGGCTCGCTCCCCCAGTATGAAAGTTTTTGTCTTGTGCACGTGGATTAAAAAAATATATATATTTATTTATTTTACACAATTAAAAAAATTATTAGAGTGAAATAAAACATTAAAACGTTCATAATAAACAAAAGTAAACAAGAATTAAAAAAAAAATAAAAAAATAGACCGCCCATGCCCGGGAATCGAACCCGGATCACTTTGGCCATAGACGAATCGCTTTCCACCAGGATCACTTGGATTAAAAAAAAAAATTAAAAAAAATTAAAAAATTTTTTTATTTATTTTACACAATTAAAAAAATTATTAGAGTAAAATAAAACATTAAAACGTTCATAATAAACAATAGTAAACAAGAATTTAAAAAAGAGAGAGAGAGAGAGAGAGAGAGAGACGAAGCAAAAAAGAAGAACAAAGAAGAAGACAGAAAATTCCGAAGAACAAAATTCAGGAAAAAAACAGACAAGTCGAAGAGAAAGAAAGTGGATGCAGAGAAAGACAGACTAGGGAGTGAGTGAGAGAGAGAGAGAGAGAGAGAGAGAGAGAGAGAGAGAGAGAGAGAGAGAGAGAGAGAGAGAGAGAGAGTGAGAGAGATAGAGAGAGATGTTGTGTGGACAAGTGTGAGAAAGAGAGAGAGGAGAGAGAGAGAGAGAGAGACAGGAGAGAGAGAGAGGGTAAATGTAAATAAAAAAAAATTAAAAACAATTGTCCATGATCTGTTTACTGTCCATTGAGTGTGAAGCTGAGAGAAAGAGTGAGACTGAAGGAAAACAATAATAACTTAATAAGAATTAAAATGATTATAAAAAAAATTTAAAAAAACTTCCGATATAAAAAAAAAAACGCACGCACATGTGTGATTAACAATGTCTGATCTCCTAAAATAAAAAAGAAAGAAAAAAAGAAGAAAAAACAAAAAAAACAAAAAAAAAAAAAAAAAAAAAAAAATTTGACCGCCCATGCCGGGAATCGAACCCGGATCCCTTTGGCCATAGTCGGAAACGCTTTCCTCCAAGCCAACAAATCTGACATTCGCCAGTGAACTCAAATGCCTATACTCCTCGCGCAGTGGTACACGCACGCAAAGCACGCAAAGCACGCAAAGCCTGGTACGGTGTCGCTGGCTTGGCTGGGCGGTTTATCAGCCGAACGGCTATTCTGACCCACCGCGAATTGCGCCCTCCGTTAAGAGTCGTTTTTGTGGATTATTTGCCATTTAGGTCCCAGGTAACATTATGAAGTTTTAATACGATCAATCGGACCTATTATCAAGTTAGTGTATCAACTTTTGAACGAACTGCGCCCAGTAGTTTCCCAGCAATAAGCTGTTAAGTCGAGACGAACAGACAGACAGACACACAATTAAAGTCTGCAGGACCCTCCTACTGCGTACTCGGGGATAAAGATATCTCTCATGCATATGAAATCAGAAGCGCTATTTAATTTCAAATGCATAATTATTAAGCCACAAACACTCTTTGACTCCATTATAACAGATAGACATCGACACACGCATCTAAAATAAAAAAGTGACATCACTCTTCACCAATTGCTTCACGTCTGACGCAACATCGGAAAACCATCATCGCTTTAATGACGCCATAGGAAGGAACACTCCCATTCCGCCCCGTTATCTGCACAACAACAAAGGGTGCGTGAAAAAGGAACCTCCCTTCATTTTGCCAAAATGCTTTAATTCCTCCCAAATCTCCATGGGGCCTTCAAAGCAGCCAACAAACAGACCACATCGGAAATAACTTGTGAATGCTGCCAGCTGATAAGAAACCGTTATCACACTCCCGCATTAATGTTTAATGACCTGAGTTGGTCGTTTGGACCCCAAAGCGTGTAACTGGATACCGTTGCGTCTGCATGGACAATTCGTTTTTCTCCTGAATAAACGGCCGTTGTCATCCCTTCGGCTACTTATCTCCATATGCATCAGCGTATGCTTTTTTTTCTCCTTTTGTCTCCCTTTTTGTCTCCCTTGCTGCATGTGGAAAGCGATGCATTTCTGTTATGTCGTTGTGACTTGTAAATTATTCATGTGGACTTAAATGCTTGACTGGATCAACTGAGATATGTTTGAATCCAATTGTTCAGAAGTTTGTTCGAGTTCATTTGTTCACAACTTTATTAATTGGAGTCAGAGACACGTACAGTTTGTTTGTTTGCTTGCCTAACCCCCAGCCGACCACGAAGGCCGCCATATCAGGGCGGTAGACACGTACAGAACAAGATTCTCATGATTTTGTTTTTCTCAGTCCATCAGTAGGCTACATGTAGTGTATTTGTTGTTTTAGTGATAGATTAAGGGTATTCAGCTGGTATTTCCTTGTTTTCACTACCTATTTTATTCATGTTTTTATTACTTAGTTAGTGGAAGAATCTTTTGTAATGTATGTTTGATGGTGTATGCTTTTAAGTAAGCGTTGCTGACTATGAATGTAGATGTAAATGCTTGTATAACTGTGTTTTAATTTTAAATGTGTCAAGCGCAAAGAGCATAATTGTAAAGTTATGATGTTGCGCTATATAAAGGCTCATTTATTATTATTATTATTGTTATTATTATTATTATTATTATTATTTAAGTTATTGAGACATCCCAGTGCACTAAGGGATTTATAGAGCAAATCGAGAAAATTCATTATTGAACGAAGCGCATAGCGCTGAGTTCAATAATTATTTTCGAGATTTGCTCTATAAATCCCTTAGTGCACTGGGATTGTTTCAATAACGATATTGTCAGTACCGCCATAGAAAAAAGAAGATTCCAAACGCACACTTTGCTACGCGCATTTGAATAGGTATAACTGTGTGGTCAGGTCGTGTACAGTAAGATCTACTTTTGTGTGGGCCGGTGTCTCAAGTGTGTCGTGCTTTCGTCACACGCATTTTAATTTCTGTTGGTAAATTCCAGTGTAGTGTTAAAGCTGAACAGTGATGATCTTTCAGAGAGACCTCATTTGAACTCTGAGAAAGGACTCTGCTCTTCATTATTTGCGATTCGAAACCTTCAGTCGAGCGTCGATGGATTGACTGTGCGGAGTGACTCCCCTTGAATTGACTACCCCACGACACGAAGGACTCGACTGTTCGCACATTTTCAAAATAAATGTGGCATATATCTCGTGTTGTATCTTCACTCATCGGGGAGTCTGATACTAAATATGAACGGTAAGAATGCTCTGAACCCTACACGTATTATATCCCCATCGTTTTTTCGTTCACATTTGCCCAACATGTTAATTTGCTGAGCGGGGTTTATGTCGTCTGCTACTGCTAGGCTAGAACAATCGAACCACTGCAGTCTGCACTGTCACTGAGTCTGCACGAATAAGGCAGCCTGGTAATAAGTCTTATAATTAGTCTATATGGTAAGAACGTTCTGAACCCTACACGTTTTCGATTACGATTGTTCTTGCCTTGAAATAATAATTCGGAAACCATTCATTTACTGAACTGATGCAGTCGTATTTCAGTGTAGTCTGCTAGAGTCGATCGAATCAGTCTTCCAAATGCTGTGTACGTTATCGGAATAACACTTGTGTTTTCTGTTAGCCGCTGGGAATTGTATACTAACTCATCATTTGGAAATGTGGATGATAAGCTACATGCCACTAACACGGCATATTATGAGAAGAATCTATGCAAGTCGGCGAAAATGAGATGAAACACAGCGGCTTCTAGTTTTAGATCACTGGCACTGGCACAGGCACATGCAATCTGTCAGAAAAAAACCCACTTCTGCTTTAATTGAGAAGCAGGGAATTTATGGTCATTTGGTATTGTGGAGAATATAAGCTACATGTCATTAATTAATTCTGAGGATGAGAGTACAGTCTCGCTTTGGCAAAGGGCGTAAGAATACGCTCTGTGGAAAAGTTAGCGCACTCCAAGAGTGCGCTAACAGATTTAAGCGCATCGCCATTAGCCAATCAACTGGTTCACATCAGTCATGTGACACCAGTACTTACTGACAATTATTATTATTATTATTATTATTATTATTATTATTAATCCAGGCTTGCATGTTAAAAATACTACTTACTAGCAAATACAAAATCATAAACATTGTCGTTATTGCTTAAAATGAGAAGAGAAAGTTTGCCCTAACTGCTGCTTGACATAGAACATTTGTTTTGTTTTGTCTCGCCATTTTTCAATTGGCACTAAGAAAAATCAGATAAGCAGACATTATATCATTAGATTTACAAAATTTAGTATAAGAACAAAAACGCAAATCTCACGCAGGCCAGCTGGGACGGAGTCCACCAAAAAAAACACCACAAAGCTATTAAAACAGCAGCTTATCATCAGCTGGCCAAATATTTCACTTCAGATCTTAGCAGTCACTTGAAACAAGAACAAGAACAAGAGGAGAAGAAATCCCTCTGCACCAATTGGACGCTTCGTATCAAAATATTCCCAACGACTGAATAACAAAACGCATTGGACTGTCCTGTCCCAAGAGTTAGATATCTCCCGGATATCTTGCGGAAAGAACAGTCCGCCGCTCACCCCGTCTGTGACACGATGCACGCCGCCATTATAAAAATGTGAGTTTGCAAGGGAGGCCACCTGACACCAAGATCAAGTCTCAAGGGGAAGTGACTCTTCTTTCACTTGATTGTTAAAATAAAAATGAAGATTTGACGAGACAGACATTTACGTGTCATACAACATTCCTGAGAGCTTCAGTGAATTACTTATTTAGATTTAAACTCTTTTTCAACTTATCTCGTGAAAAATGCTTAAATACGTCATTGCAAAAGGTAACTGAATGCACTGCACTGAAAATGGTCACAGTTTGGATGTTCTTTAAATTAGAAATGGCAAAAGCTGTCGAACATTATTAACTTACTTACCTCGTATAAGGCTATCATTTCATAAAAGGTACCACAACATTGCAACCCAAACCGACGAAACACTGACTAATTACAAATATGTAGTTTATTTGGTTGCCTGTATAGTAATATAATGTTTGTTTATGCATTGCGGCGATTTCAATCATTGTTTGTATCTGGGTTTGTTTCTTTGTTTTGTTGTTGCTTGGTTGCTTGGTTGCTTGATTGTTTGTTTCGAGACACTGTGCATGTTGACGAGCAAACCTGTCTGCATTATTTGAGTTTGAATAGCTAGTCTAAAAGACATTTGTCTTGCATGATGGAACTCACTTCTTGCACAGCTTATCTAAGCGTGGTAGATGACCACGGCTAAGCCTTCCGCATGTGTGCGTACGTGTGAGTGCGCGCGTGTGTGTGTGTGTGTGTGTGTATGTGGCTTTGTGTGACTTTGTATGGCAGAGAAAAGTGCGCTGTGGCTGGGCATATATGTGCGTGCATGCTTTTGTACATGCGTCAGCATCTGTGCGCAGTCGTGCGTGGGTGTGTTAATAAATTATTGGTGTTTACTTGTTTCCACCAATAAATATTTCCTCCCGACAACTTTTCAATCTCCCTTCAGCAATAATGAATACAGAGTATAGACTGCACAAATCTCCCACAAAAAGAGGAGCTTATTATAATTTCATAATCACTGTCACTCATTCCTCAGCACAACGTGCGACACAAATACACAAGGGCAAGCCCGATATGCAAGGTCAAGCCTGTTTGAATTGATTGATGACTGACGCTCTGACGGAGAGGATCTACAGGCTCAGAGAGATGATCCCGCCGTTTGTCTGCGGGGATGTTTCCACCACAGCGTCTTCTGTCGTGACAAAACCTCGCAAAGCCTAGGAGGTGAGACCCAGGGATTTGCTACTGCTTAGTACCAGCCATCAAAATCCTCGCCCGTTTGACAGTTCTTCTATTCTGCCTTCAAATCCCTTTCCGTGGCCACAAAATAAGAAGACGAAGAAAAAGAAAGGGAAAAATGACCCAGAAGAGCCGTGGAGTTGTCCCCCTTTTCGCTCGCCATTGACAAATGACAATCATAAAAACTTCAAATTAAAAATGAGAGCTTTTTAACGACGCGCCAGAGTCGCAGTTATCGAGGCCCTGCGAGTTTAGCTCCCCGGCTTTTATAGCCGCGTTGAAAGGGCAGGCGAAACGAGCGCTTTGATGAGAAATGGCCGAGTTAACGAAGTCGTAAATATGGCCGCTGAGCAGCTTTATGGAGCGGGGTGTCACGTTACCGGTGCTTATGAAGATGGAATAAATTCCACCCCAGCACCGGTTGCCAGGCTGGAGCCCAGATAGCGCCCCGATAGGGAGTGAAGGGCTCAGACTTTTAGAAGGGTTGCGAGCCCCACCGGGGCTACCGGAGCGGCATAAATTAGCCACAATTTATCCCAGCGATGTCGCCCAAAACACTACACCGTTGTGCACGAGCAGATAAAAGTCGTGATTTACGGGATCTGGGTTTGTCCTGGCTTGGAGAATGCAGACTTGTGAGGACTGAGCTCATGCGGTTATCTGTACAGACTGTGGAAGGACGAACGTTAAAGACACCTCTTCGTGTCAGTCAAGGAACATGTCCCCGGCTTTTCTTCGTTTATTATTGCTGCGGTGACTTTTGATGTTACTATCAATGAAAGGCGTCAGTGCGGACGTATACGAGTTCATTCTTAGGCCAGTTAGCCTGCTTGATTTCTTTGGCATTCTTTTGGAGACCCAAGGCTCCCAAAGGGACACTGTGCCTCGACATACTTCTCATGCACACTGAACGGGGCAGACATGCACCGTTGTGGACAAAAACGGAACCATACTCGTGTACACTCTTGACCATTGCCTTGCCTCCCCCCACCCCCCCCCCCTCCCCTCCCCCTCCCGTATGACCCAGACCTTGACAAAAACACTCATTTTCCATTACCCCAGTACTGCAGACCTTCTCAGCTTAACTGAGTGCAAAGAAGAAGCTCCTGGACATCCCAGCCCATGCAGGTGTATACGTATTTTAGCAAAGCCAAAAAATAAACGTCGATTTATAAATGAGCCCCACCAACAAAACAAAAACCAACGCTCTCTCGCCACGCAATAAACCTTGTGTTTTCAATTCTGCAGTTAAAAATCGTCACCGCATGTTCTTGTTTTCGTGATGTCCTTTGTCTCAGCGACAGACAGGAAAACAACGTTAATGAAATGACTGCGACAAGGGAGGTAACGTCTGGGACATGAGGCACTAATTGACGAACAAGGAACAAAGGGAGATAACAAGTCGCAAATGTCAAGGGGGCGGAATAGAACAGTCACGGTGCGAAGGAAAACATGTTGAGCACAATGTTCAGAAGACTGACGAACAGTGGCTGCATTCGGTTTTGTCTCAGGACTGCACACGCTGCAATGTATCGATTTAGCATGTTGTATAATACTGAGGACGCAGAATTCTAACTGACGAACTTAAATGAACTAATAAAAGAGTTAAGTGAAGACGACTGCACGTTGCTTTGAATCAGTCCCGTGTTCTGAAGACAAATATTGTGATGAACACTATAGCTAATAGCTTCAAGTCTTAGCACTGTTTTGAACAAATTCACTTTTAGTTTCGTGCAGTCGAAATTCAGATTCGGCCTGAGCGAAGGGATTTTTGCTGAAACGCCGAGGAAGAATGATACCGCTGCATGCAGCAAGAACAGAAAAGTATTAGACAAGCCGCAAACACAAGTCCTCACATTGAAGGCACGTTCCCTCGCAGAGCATAGAACAAAAGCTGAAACCTTGCACACGATCCCCGCCACCCTGTCTCGTAATGTAACAAGGGTTAGCCCTTCTTCGACCTTCTGCTCACGCTTCGAGAAACGTAAGTGACGTTTTGTTTCTGGGCTGGACCTTCTTTACGGGCAGAGCGCGTGCAAAGACACGGTAAATTGCCACCCGGCGTTTAATTTCAAATCACTTGTAAGACGGTACGCGGCTAAGAGCGCGGGGGTCATCGAATACCGATTAGAACTTGTTTTGTGTTTTCTGTACCAGAACGAGCGTGACAGCCTTGTATCACACCGGGTTAAAACGGCCAGAAAACTTTATGATGGCTGCGGGCGAGCTCCGATTCCTTTCTGTTTTCGGGTTCTGAAGTGCGCGCATGAATCCAAGATGGCGTGCACAGAAACAGTTAAAACATACCCCCCTGGAAAATACCTCGCCTTTTTTCATTACCCCCTTCGCCTTTTTCCTCCTTTGCTCCAGTTCGTTACTCTTTGACAAAATGTCCACTTTATTCTTTGAGATATTGCCGTCGTAAATCACTGCGATCTTTTAGCTCCGGCAAACGCTTTACGCGCTGCAAATCTGCTGGGTTTCTTGATTATATGAGCCAGGGTAATATATCTCCTAATACGCAGCCGAGTGAATGCGTGGCAGACGGAAGAGAAAAGTGTATGGCACTCGAGTCGACGTTTATTGCGGCTAAACTTATAGAAGCTGGCTATAAATCAGTTTAGTTTGTCTAGAGATTGGATTTCCCTTTCCTTTCCTGGTTTTACATGTTCTGTTTTCTTGCAGTGATTTGGAAGAAAGAACATCTGAGAACTTACTGGAAGGACGAATGTATTTGGGTGTGCTTGTGCACACACACATACACATACATATGCACAAACCCAAGCAGACACACACACACACACACACACACACACACACACACACACAAGCACGCACGCACATGCACACACACACGTACACACACACTCACTCACACACACATGCACACACACACGCATACACACACACGCGCGCTCTCTCGCTTTCTCTCTCTCTCTCTAGATCTAACTCTCCCCCCCCCCCCCATATCTCTCTGCGGCTCCTCCCCCCCCCCCCCCTATCTATCTGCCAAATGCAAGCGAACGGCATATTTATCTGAATGTTCAAGAAGCAAAAGAACAACAGTTTAGTGTTCGGGAATGATTATGCCTTTTAACGTTAAAAGGAAATTTATGTCCAACATTACAGATTTTTGGATTCTCCTTTGATCGTTTCGTTTCAAGAGACGTAATTCAGTTAGAGGAAAGAGCACATGCAATCAGGAAATGAGACAGGGATAAATAAATGAACTTGAAAAGCAAAACAGATCATCAGAAATCATGTTTAATGACATGCAGAGAGAAATGGGAATCATAAAACAATGAATGGACCTGAAAAGCAATACTGACAATGGAAAAGTTAGTGCTATCCCGTTTTGACAGCAAAACCATTCGTTAAATGTGTTGTTTCACGACCTATGTCCTGTTAGATGTATATGTCAATCCTAGATTCTATTTTTCTCTCAACCAGTCAACCGTGGAGATCGGATTCGAAGCATGCTGCACGCAAGAGGGTATCTTTGTGTATAACGATACTAATTACAGGATTCGGAGCGACTATTCCCCATAGATCTTTTGTTCAGCTGGGACAAAGAATAAAACTGCTCAGTGACTGAAACTGACGTACTCGTTCAGGCATTTTATGTGTTGCACGCATGAGACACACCGAACTTTGTTGTAAAATGGATAGTAATAACTTGTTCTGTTATACTTGTAAAAGATTATATTGCTATTTCATATGTAACGTATATTGCCATTGGTCAATTGGGCAAAACTGAGCTCATTGCAAAAACGATATCGACGACATTTCCGTCGATATCAGTTTTGATATCGACGACCTCTTTATTGCTTCCCCACTTCAAAAACAAAGACACCTTAATTTAAAAACAAAAAAAATATGAAAATGTAATTATCCCAGTATTTAGATGAGCAAGTGACTAATTACTTTTTGAAAGAAAAGACATTTGGAAATACAAAAAGAAATAATAATCAGAGGGAGGGATATGAAACAGCCAAAACTGAGACAAATACTTTTTTTTTTTTTTTTTTTTTTTTTTTTACAGTGAATACAAAATGTCCACAGAAATAGCAATATATCTAAGGCCCCCCCCAAAAAGTATGTTTACGGTATCCCGACCGACCCTATTTTTTCGCGCGTCCCTAGACTTTTTTTGGCATTTGGGGGAGAGGAAAAAAACAAAAAAAGGGTTTGTTTTTTGGCAAAATAACTTAAAAATATGTTTTTTTGGAAGAAAAAAATAAAAAATAAAATCCCGACCTACCGACCCTATTTTTATATTTAGTCAAGTTTTTTTCCCCTATGTTACCGCAAACAGACCATATTTTTGTGGCCTAACATTGACGGACTGTGTGATGATATCTTCTGCTATTGGTCTGTTTCGACAGTGATATCAATGTCTCAACAGACCATAGCAGAAGATATCATCACACAGTCCGTCAATATTGGGTATTGTAATCTCTTGGGGGCGGGGATGTAGCTCAGTCGGTAGCGCGCTGGATTTGTATCCAGTTGGCCGCTGTCAGCGTGAGTTCCTCCCCACGTTCGGCGAGAGATTTATTTCTCAGAGTCAACTTTGTGTGCAGACTCTCCTCGGTGTCCGAACACCCCCGTGTGTACACGCAAGCACAAGACCAAGTGCGCACGAAAAAGATCCTGTAATCCATGTCAGAGTTCGGTGGGTTATAGAAACACGAAAATACCCAGCATGCTTCCTCCGAAAACGGCGTATGGCTGCCTAAATGGCGGGGTAAAAAACGGTCATACACGTAAAATTCCACTCGTGCAAAAAACACGAGTGTACGTGGGAGTTTCAGCCCACGAACGCAGAAGAAGAAGAAGAAGAAAGTAATCTCTTGTATGCCGAAGGCATTATTCACATCTGATATAAAGCTGATGTTAATGGGCTCTTTTCAGAACTGTGTATAAACTTTATCTTTTTTTTCACAACACAATAAGTATGCCTTTCTATTGGTGGAAGTTGCCTGGTTCAACATGATAATCATTTCGCTGCTTGTCACTTTAAGAGGAAGGGCAACTGCAACGACTCCTTCCCACACATCTCCCCTTCGCAACCCGCACTCTTTACAATCGGCCTTGCTTTGAACTCTATTTATCTCTGATCCTCAAATATATACTAAAACTATAGATAATCTAAACAACAAAAGTGACTGTGGTGAGATGAACAAAGTTTAAAAAATAATTTCAGATATCTTTTGATATATTTATTTATTACCAATTCAGTGCCCTATATGGCTTTTTGACCAATCAGGACTGACTCTAGGTGACCCTCTAAATGTTATAACGTTCAGACAGGGACCCTTTTTGTTTATCAAGCTAAAAATTAACAAGACAAAGTAAAAATGTAAATCAACAATATCAGCGTGATTTATTCTACAGAATGACACTTCAAATGCTGTCAAATAATACTCTCTTTATCTAAAAAATACTGAAAAGCGAGTTTTGTCGGTGGGTGCTTCACGGAACAGCAAGGCACCGCCCATCCTCTCAGTGAGTGTGCAATGCCGACCCGCTCACTTGAAATCTAAATGATCAAAGTTCGGAAAAATCAAGTGAAATTGCGTCACTCGCTTTACGTCAAATGTATCGTTACGTCATTTTCCATCCGTTATTTCTAATATGCTGACTGTTAGCAAAGGATAACAGACATGTCTCACAAACGATATCAGCATTCGCCTAAAAGGCTCATGCTTGATATCTTTTTTCTTGACATGTCTGTTATCATTTGCTAACAGTCAGCATATTAGAAATAACTCATAATATAGATATATTTTGATATATTTATATATATCTTTTGAGTACAGATATATTTTGTGTTTTTTAACTATAGATAATGTAAGCACAACATCAGGCAGAAAATGAAACTAAAACAAGCAGTGGTTCGAAGTTTTACGGCAGTCTAGAGTACCTGCGCCGCACTCAGCGACACCTTCATCTCGGAGGGTGGAGTGTCCATCTGAAGAACAACATGAAAAAATAAAACATCCCACTTTACTAAAAATAATACCTCCAACATCAACACCAACACCAACAATAACCACAACAAATGGACAACTGCAGCAAATCTTAAGATAACCATCAGAAACAAAAAACAAGAAATATATGTTATTGGAACGTAAGTTATATTTATAACAATACAGAGCATCATAAACACTATACATCGTTCGAACGACATCGTCACCACAACCACCGTCAAAAACAAGAGAAACGACAAAACATGGCGATTGCACTCAAAGCCGGAAACTGAGACAAGAAAGCGGACCGACCCGGACGGCTGAGCCCCGACCACCCCCACCCACCCCCCCTTCCAAACACACACCCAATGACGCAGCCGTGGCAGGAGGATTTTTAGGGCCAGAGGAAGGACAACTCCAACGACCCTCGGCCATAGATTTCCCCTTCCAGGCCGCCCTTTCTGTGGCGCGGTTCCCTTTGAAGTGGGGAGTAAATTTCCCCTAATCTGATTCCTGGCCTTTTATCGCCACCTCGTTACCCCTCGATATAGACAGGCATAAACAAGGGCTGTAATCACGGGGTCAGCGTACAGGCCCTCCTCTTCTTGTGCTTTATGCCTTGCTATCGACAGGCTGGAGTTCTTGCCCTTGGCTTTTCTTGCAACCCCCCACCCCCCCCCCCACCCCCCATTTTTTTTTTTTTTAATTAAAATAAATACAGCCCCAGTTTTTTTTCTTCCTCAAAATGTATCGTGTCCGACTCGCTTGACAAATGAGGTAATGCTATGGTTGTGTGTGAACAGTTTGATTTTGCCCCCGTCTGTCTTTACTTGGCATGTGAGAGATTTAATTCTTTGGTTTTGGGGGCCGTTTGTCTTTCAATGATTCGTGAATGCCAGCAGCTTTCATGTCTTCGTCATTTTATTTTCTTCTTTTGTATTGGTTCTCCAGTTGGCCTGCGCTATTTGATTGAGTGGTTGGCTTGCTGGTCGACTGACTGACAGAAAACCTATCACTGCATTGCAGTACTTCTGTCCAATTATGAACTAATGACAATTCGTTTAGTATGATCCCTGGTTTCCTTCGTTACCCCTCGATATAGACAGACATAAACAAGGGCTGTAACCAAGGGGTCAGCCTACAGGCCCTCCTCGTCGTGTGCTTTATGCCTTGCTACCGACAGGCTGGAGTTCTTGCCCCTGGCTTTTCTTGCCCCCCCCCCTCCCCCTCAAACAAAACCAAAGCCATATTTTTTTCCTTCTCAATTTATCGTGTCAGACTTGCTTGACAAATGAGGTAATGCTATGGTTGTGTGTGAACTGTTTCATTTTGCCCCCCGTCTTTCTTTACTTGGCATGTGAGATATTCTTAGTTTTTTTTAGGCCGTTTGTCTTATAATGATTCGTGAGTGACAGCCGCTTTCATTTCTTCACCTTTTTCTGTTCTTCTTCTGTATTGGTTCTCCAGTTAGCCTGCGCCATTTAGATTGAGTGGTTGGCTTGCTGATCGACTGACTGACAGAAAACCTTTCACTGCATTGCAGTACTTCTGTCAAATGTTTCACTGTTGACAATTTCGTTTTAAATGATCCCTGGCTTTCATTGCCACCTCGTTACCCCTCGATATAGACAGGCATAATAAACAAGGGCTGTAATCACCGGTTCAGCCTACAGGCCCTCCTTGTCTTGTGTTTCATGCCTTTCTATCGACAGGCAGCAGTTCTTTCCCTTGGCCTTTTTTGTCACTTGTTCTCTGTTGTTGTTGATGGTGGTTTCAGTTTTTTTTTTAAATTAATACAAGATCATTTTTAGTGGTGCGAGCCACTTGTCTTGTTGATGATTGTGGGGTGGGTTTTTTCCCCTCGTACTGTGTGATATGTGGATGACAGCCGTTTCAGTTTAATCTCTTGTACTTTGTCTTCTTTTTTTTCTTTTTTTCTTGAGCTTTATTTGTCCTGCACCACGGGCTGATTGGCTTATTGACTGAAAACCTATTACTTTGAAACGATGTAACTGTCAAATGCTGCACAACGACGATACCGTTTGCAATAAACTCAACAAAACTCTAGCTGGAAAGAGTTGCCTCATGCTCACCTCCCTCTTCTCTCTCCTTCCTTCTCAGTATTTTCTCCTGTCTGGACTAAGCTATTCTCAATGGACACAGTTCTGTGTGAACTGTTGCGCGGTAATCCTAACTGTTTCAAAACGTGTTTGAACTGTCCAGAACTACTGACAATAAAATAAATATTTTAAAAAAATAAAGAGAAAAAAAATAATGACAAATGCGTGTATACTGTAGACACTAAGTGAAGCATACCAGAAGATTCATGATCAATCAAAATTCAAATAGTATCAATGGAAGTCGGCGTTTTGGGAATGGATAAGCCAAACGGCCCATGTGGCTCTAGGAATCAAAGTGACTTTTACCGTTTACAATCACTGGGTAATATACTCTGTAATGGGTCGCTCATGGAAGTACAAGAGGAATAGTTAGAGAAGAGATAGACCACCATGCATGTGATTGGTTGACTGGTTGGTTAATTGGTTGACTGGTTGACAAACACTTATTACTTAAAATTGACGTTGCTAGAATGCTGCACAAGAAGTACTTGTTTAGAAGGGTCTTCTTGTAGGCTGTTCCGTCCAACTTAATCTAGAAGTTCCTAATCGCCACAACTCCTCAGTGTATACTATTCCGCCGATCTTGCACGCTACATAAAATTGTTTTAAAACTTGTTTTAGCTGTCCAGTACTACTGTTAGCAGAGTGTACCAAATGAAGCGCAGAGCATAAAACGCGCAGAATCAACCAGGACTCTAATAGAACGGAAGTGAGTGTTTTGCGGATGGATGAACCCAACGTACATGCGTCATTGGGTGTTCGTGTGCGTCAGTGACTCAGAGTCGGAGTGACTTTTACCGTTTAGGATCAGTGGGACGTAATCTGTGACGGGTCGCTCTTCAAAGTGCAAGAGGTTGGGAGGGGAGAGACAGACCGCCGAGGTCTTCAGGGGAGACCAGACCTGGTTCCATCAGAAAAACCGCAGCGAGCACACCCACACGCTCTGCTTCCGCTGGAACAAACCGCGGCATCACAGACCTGAGGGCCAGACATGACACTCTACTGTCCCCCGTGACTTCCTGTAGATGGCATGATGCAATTAGCATGTTGTACATAAAAGGCATTGAAATGACTCGTGGGAAATTAGGGGGAATAACTGTTGCCGTGCCCGGCTCGCTTGAAGCTTCAATGATAGGCGCCCCCTGACACCCCCCCCCCCCCCCTGACAAGCCCCCCCCCCCCCCCCCCCACCCCATCCCCACCTAAGTAAAAGAGAAGAAGACTTAAGAAGAATAAAACGAAGCAGACAGACAGGCAGACAGATGCATGGAACTTACGTTTTGCAACAAGAATAAAACAAAGCAGACAGACAGACACAGACAGACAGGCAGACAGATGGAATGCACTTTTTACAAACTTACGTATCCCCCCCCCCTCCCCCCGTCAAGAGAGAAAGAGTGAGGAAAAGAAAAAGACAGACAGAGACACAGAGAAAAAGACAGAGACAGAGACAAAGAGAGGGGGAGGAGAGGAGAGAGAACAAGAGAGAAGATAAAACGTGGCAGTTATTGGCCCACCAAAGGGTAGTAGCGGCAGAAGAGCAAAGAGAGAGAAATCGATGGTGGCGGTTCGGTGGGGGTGGGTCCCCCTCGCGGTGCTCCCTTTTGTCGCTCTGCCTTCTCCTCCCTTGCCCCCCTGGACCCCCGGTGTCGGCAGTTTGTCGTCTGGCCTGTCTACGGACGTCCGGTCTGCAGGCTTTGATGTCGCTTGCAATGGCTGTGTGTCTCCCGTGCGGATGCTATGGTGTTGCTGAGAAGGAGGTGAGGGGGGGGGGGGGGCATGATATTGCGTAAGGGAACAAAAAGCAAAATTAAATTCTGAAAAAAAAGTTACTGACAAAAGTTGTCTTAGTTTTTGAAGGCGGACCGATTTCTTTCTATCTTTTTGCTATTGCGTAAGGGTAAAAGCAGAAAAATTAGACTTGCGGACACAAATACACAAATTCAAAACATTGTTACATGATTGATTCGATAGTACACGTGAGAAACTCGCAACAGTGTTTGTATTTGAGTGTTTATTCGTCAAAACCGGTCTTGATCTAAGGACTATACTGTCAGGAATAAAGCCTGGCTCTTGTGTGTGACTTTATCAGTTTTTTAGTGCATTGGGGAATGAGGAACATGTGAGCTTGTGGTCGATCATCCTTTTTTTGAAGATGAAAGTCGTTTGTTCATTCCAATGCTTGTTATTCTCTCAGGTGCCTTGATGCGCATGTCGAATATAGGGTGTCTCCAAAAAAAGTTCCCGATTTTCTTTCAATGCTACAGACAAGTCAGTAACTTTATTGAAATCATTTGTGCGTGATATTGTAGTCAGTTCATAGAAGTGGTGTCCCTAGTTCACAGCTTTCAGTTGAGATCGTCTGTTTCTTCACACCACGTGATCAATGTAGCCACCCCGTTTTCCAATGACAGACTGCATCCTCATTGCCATATATTGTTCACTAGAGGAATACCCGGCTTCGCCGGGGTGAATCGCGAGACAGAGACAGACAGCGTGGCGGTTCATCACAATCACCTCTGCAGGCGAAGTCCTGTCAAACGGGATTGAGAATTTTAGAGCTTATTTCTTAGCCCTATATTATCTGCTGTGGCTTCTCACATGCCAGAACATACAGACAGACAAAAGCCGCTGGACCCCATCACAAACAGAACTCTATAATACATAGGTTTTTGCCTACACACACACACAAACACACACACACACAGAGAAGCCGTATATATATATGCATATCTGTATCTATAAATATATAGAGATAGGTGAGAGTGTATTTTTCGCGTGGCTATAAATTGATTCGACCTTTTCACTTTGACAGTAAGAACAACTTACGGGTGCAAGGGAAGCGTTCTGGACAGCGCAGTGACATTCTAAAAATAGTCACTCTCAGAAACGGGAATTTGGGGTGAACGGCGCGGAGACAGACAGCGTGGCGGTTCACCACAATCACCTTTGAAAGGCGAAGTCCTGTCAAACGGGATTGAGAATTTTAGAGCTTATTTCTTAGCCCTATATTATCTGCTGTGGCTTCTCACATGCCAGAACATACAGACAGACAAAAGCCGCTAGACCCCATCACAAACAGAACTCTATAATACATAGGTTTTTGCCTACACACACACACAAACACACACACACACAGAGAAGCCGTATATATATATGCATATCTGTATCTATAAATATATAGAGATAGGTGAGAGTGTATTTTTCGCGTGGCTATAAATTGATTCGACCTTTTCACTTTGACAGTAAGAACAACTTACGGGTGCAAGGGAAGCGTTGTGGACAGCGCAGTGGACAGCGCAGTGACATTCTAAAAATAAATAGTAACTTACAACTGAACGGGAAAGCCACACGAAGGAAGGGAGATAAACGCCAAACACTGGAGAAGATAAGGAAGAGTTACTTATAATGGTGAAATTAACACAAAAACGAACATGACTTCAGCGCTGCGCGCTGAGAGCACGTGTTGAAATATCTCATCGATGATATTGTGTCCGGGGTGTAGCTGAATACGGTGTCCAAATTTGAAAAAGATCCACCGAGAACTTTGGCGTTGTGATGTGGTGTAGCGGCTATGGTGTGTCGGTATGGGGGCCCGGGTAAGCTGAGGTGGAACCAAAATAGCTGAGGTGGAACCAAAATCGGTTCCGCGCTGCGCGCTGAGAGCACGTGTTGAAATATCTCATCGATGAGGTTGTTACCGGGGTCTCTCTGAATAAGCCCACCAAATTTGAAGCAGATCCATCGAGAACCTTGGCCGCGCATCGCGCACAGACACACAGACAGACAGACAGACAGACACTAGTCGTATATATATATAGATTACCTTGGGGAATGTTTCCTGTGGGATGTTCTGGATTTCTCTGAGAATGTTTGCCTTCGGTTGTTGTAGGTTTCTTGGTCTGGGGTACATATTAGCGTATTAGCTTACATATTAGTTTTTCCATTTCTCAGTACTGATTTTTCAATGTCTTTTTGTGTACTTTTTTTTAGACACCCTATATATCCATTTAGTTCACCTACTTCCCTCTGTTTCTCAGACCTGAGTAATATCCCTCTGACTCAATTGATTCTCCTGCTTTCAGAACGTCAAAAGTACAACCAATAAGTATATATACGAGACAAGCTGTTTAGAGCGTTAACGGTCCCTTTTGGCTTTAGCCGAAGTTTATTGTACAAGTGTGTACAGAGAGAGAGAGAGAGAAGAGAGAGAGACAGAGAGAGAGGGGGGGGGGGGGGGGGTGTTCTCGAGGAAGACAGACATACAGACACACAGAGTCACAGAGTCTCATCGCTCAAACCTTATCTCTTATTGCGATCTTCAAGCCCTTAAAACAATTTTTAAAAAAGAGAAAAAGTAAGAAAACTGACGAGGAAAAGAAAAAAAGCAGACAAAATGACGCAGGCGGGCACGTCCAACAGCATTTAACACAAAACGGCAGTTTCGTACCGCGAGTGGAGGCAGACCGGCTCACGGGGGTAAAAAAAAGAAGAATAGAAGGGGAGGAAAAGTCTTTGATGAATGGAAATTGGTTCCCGTTGGTTTACACTGCAGACTCGACGTTTTATCTTGACTGCACACCTCCATCAACCGACGCTCGTCAACTTCAAAGGGAAGCTGTTGGCATGGGTTGGTGCTAAACGGGTCCAGGTGGTGAACGTCTCGGCTTTACGGCGCATCAAACGTCCCCACACCTCGGGAGCTGTGTTTTGCAGGGGAAGAAAAGGAGGGTTTGTCTTTTGTGGGCTGGGCTGTGTAGTAATGGACAGAATATACCTGCGCAGTTTCAGCGGCACAGACGACGCACGGCCTATCATTTATGCCGCGATAGGGATTATGACGAGTCCTTGGCCTGTTTTCCTTTCATGCAACGTGTAAGCGGGCTGGGAAAAGCTGCAGTGCGTCGTCGGTCCTGCTGAAGTTACATATGTGAGCGGAGCCCCTAACGCTTTCTCTTGATTTGTCGATGTGGCGTTTCCGGTCGTAAAAATAAAAATAAAAATAAAATAAAATTAATTTGTGTTGCTTTTTTTCACGTTTAGCACCGCAGGGCTCGCTGAGTGACGGTTAACATTGTGGCATTTATGTCACATGACTAACCTGGTCACATGACTAACCTGGTCACATGACTAACAAATCGGGTGGTAAAATCTTCGGTTGCAGATTTAAAATTATGTGTGACGATTAATACGATGGCTGTCTGGTTTACTTTCCGGTCACGCGATAGTTAAACTCGTGGCGTTTCCATCCTAAAATATATACAAACAAAAACTCGTTTTATAGTGGTGTCTTTTTCTTGTAGATGACGTGATTATCTCAACTTGTGGCCTTTCTGATCTCGAAAAAAATAATCGTGGTGGCAGCAGGATTACTACTGTGTGACGTCACTAACGTGGTTGTGTTGTTTTCTTTCATGCCACTCAGTGAGTAACTAAACTTGTGGCGCTTTTAAAACAAACAACTTTTTGTTTGTGTGTGTGTGTGTGTGTGTGTGTGTGTGTGTGTGTGTGTGTGTGTGTGTGTGTGTGTGTGTGTGTGTGTGTGTGTGTGTGTGTGTGTGTGTGTGTGTGTTTGTAGTTTTAGCCCTGTGAGACTGTTTGTATCTACTTCAGGTCAGATGAGCAACTCAACTTTTGGAGTTTCCAATTTAAAAAAAAGATTTGCTCAGTGTTTAAGTATTGTGTGGCGGTTACTACTTTGAGTTTGGTTTCTTTAATGTCAGACAAGTCCTAAAACGTGTGGGGTTTCCGCGATCTTTAAAATCAAACAGTTTTCATTGCAGCAATTCAGGACTATATGTCGTTTGTTTGATGGCTGATAATGTCACTCTATAGCACGCTCTTCTTTTATGTCAGGTGAGTAACTAAACTTGTGGCGTTGCTGATCTCAAAAGTAGAATAACAAATGTGATTTGCGATGTCAGCACTGTGACGGTTAATACTGTGCGTGCGTCTTTTTCAAGGCTTTCGTGTCACTCGAGTAACTAAATTTCAAAGCAATCCAATCACGCTTGACATTAGAGAGTCGTTGCCAGACGTTGGTGTTCTTGTTGATGGCCAGAAACTGGCTTTCGGTGTCTTTGATGAAAGCTAAAGACTGACAAGCAAACGACAAGTTCTCCAGTGCTAGCTACCAAACGACAAATCCTCGGTTCATATCAGAGCGGCTCGGTGTGGCAAGGATGAACGTTACTGGACGATTAAAGTGTGGAGGGGAATAAACGAACAGTCAATCCACAAACCGTATACGTTCTAAATGATGTCCTTGAGAGTTTCTTCGAGTACTCGCGAATCACATCTCCACCACCAGTTTCGAAGAAGATTTGTTCAACCTGTGATTTAAAAAGGGCCAAAAATCAAACGCGTGGTGGCAACTATCGCGGGGTCGTGTTTGCGACTTTACTCTTCAAGAATGTTTATTGAAGATGTTTATAATTCATTTTACTCGCTTGGCTTTATGACTTTTGAGAGGACAGACAGATCTTTATAATGGAGACAAAGAACAAGGTACGAACAATCTTAAGAATGGAAACGAAACCAAGAGCAACAATTTCTTCTTTTTATTTAGGGTACAACTTTGAGAGGAATAACACAAAAGGGGAAACACCGTGCGTACTTGCTTACCTGGTGCAGACTTGATCGAGAATCATGACAGGTCAAGGGAACAAACTCGCTCAGTTCACACAACAAAACAATTAAGTTACTTGACATATAAAAGGCAAAGAAGGAGAAACTCTGGTCACACAAAACCCATGATACTAAAAATACTTCGTCACCGGCACCAACCAGGAAAGACCAAAGACCAGAGACCAAAGACCAGCAAATCATGAATGATTGAAAACGTCTTCCTGGGGATAAGTCGCCATGGCGGACGTTGGTTTCAAATAACAGGGGCGGTAATTAGCGTGATGGATGGAGAGTTATCCTGCCTGCCTCTCGTTCATTGCGGGGACGCCAATGACTTCGTGGCACCGTCTGGACAGCCGATGGGTCGAGACATGCGAGCTATGTGACTCTGGCATCGCATGACAGCCAGCACATAAAATACAGGGCTTTCCTCCCTCTCTGTCTCTTCTGGTCTTTAATAGTTTTGTGCTTGGAGAGGTTGAACATTCCCCCTTCCCTCTCCGGCCCTCCCTGGTGTTTTTATTTGAACGTTTTGTGCTTGGAGAGGTTGAAGACTCCCCCTTTCCCCTCCCCTCCCTGATGTTTTTATTTGAACGTTTTGTGCTTGGAGAGGTTGAAGACTCCCCCTTTCCCCTCCCCTCCCTGATGTTTTTATTTGAACGTTTTGTGCTTGGAGAGGTTGAAGACCCCCCCCCCCCCCTTTCCCCTCCCCTCCCTGTTGTTTTCAGTATTTGAACGTTTTGTGCTTAGAGAGGTTGAAGACTCCCTCTTTCCCCTCCCCTCCCTGATGTTTTTATTTGAACGTTTTGTGCTTGGAGAGGTTGAAGACTCCCCCTTTCCCCTCCCCTCCCTGATGTTTTTATTTGAACGTTTTGTGCTTGGAGAGGTTGAAGACTCCCCCTTTCCCCTCCCCTCCCTGTTGTTTTCAGTATTTGAACGTTTTGTGCTTAGAGAGGTTGAAGACTCCCTCTTTCCCCTCCCATCCCTGATGTTTTTATTCACACGTTTTGTGCTTGGAGAGGTTGAAGACTCCCCCTTTCCCCTCCCCTCCCGGATGTTTTTATTCAAACGTTTTGTGCTTGGAGAGGTTGAAGACTCCCCCTTTCCCCTCTCCTCCCGGATGTTTTTATTCAAACGTTTTGTACTTGGAGAGGTTGAAGACCCCCCCCCCCCTTTCCCCTCCCCTCCCTGTTGTTTTTATTTGAACGTTTTGTGCTTGGAGAGGTTGAAGACTCCCCCTTTCCCCTCCCCTCCCTGATGTTTTTATTTGAACGTTTTGTGCTTGGAGAGGTTGAAGACTCCCCCTTTCCCCTCCCCTCCCTGATGTTTTTATTTGAACGTTTTGTGCTTGGAGAGGTTGAAGACTCCCCCTTTCCCTCCCCTCCCTGTTGTTTTTATTTGAACGTTTTGTGCTTAGAGAGGTTGAAGACTCCCTCTTTCCCCTCCCATCCCTGATGTTTTTATTCAAACGTTTTGTGCTTGGAGAGGTTGAAGACTCCCCCTTTCCCCTCCCCTCCCTGATGTTTTTATTCAAACGTTTTGTGCTTGGAGAGGTTGAAGACTCGCCCTTTCCCCTCTCCTCGCGGATGTTTTTATTCAAACGTTTTGTGCTTGGAGAGGTTGAAGACTCCCCCTTTCCCTTCCCCTCCCTGATGTTTTTATTTGAACGTTTTGTGCTTGGAGAGGTTGAAGACTCCCCCTTTCCTCTCCCCTCCCTGGTGTTTTTATTTGAACGTTTTGTGCTTGGAGAGGTTGAAGACTCCCCCTTTCCCCTCCCCTCCCTGATGTTTTTATTTGAACGTTTTGTGCTTGGAGAGGTTGAAGACTCCCCCTTTCCCTTCCCCTCCCTGGTTGTTTTGTTATTTGGTAGTTATGTGCTTTGAGAGGTTGAAGACTTTTTTTCTTCATGTTCGTCTTTGCAGAGCTGGACAACGCGGATTTAGACAGAGAGAGAACGGGAGGTGACCGACTAAAGAAACAAAGTTGATTTTGTGAGGTTGCGGGGGGGGGGGGGGGGGGAATTATATGTCAGTCTGTCTGTCTGTCCGTCCGTCCGTCCTTCCTTCTGTTTGTCCATTTGTCTGTCTGTCTGCCAGTCTGTCTGTCTGTCTGTGTGACTGGATGTCTGTCTATCTGTCTGTCTGTCTGACTGTCTGTATCATGTACCCATTGCAGGCAGGTCAACTTTCCATTAAACAAGATATGTTATGTACAAGGACGCATAAGAGCGAATCTAAACAGTAATTAAGCATGCAGCAACTAGAAAAGTTGGTTATCAAGATACTCAGTCAGGTGTGTGTTGTGTTGTTGTTGCTTGGTTAACTGATACTTTGTCACAGTGTCCATAGTTGTGTATAATTATGCAGCACCCAGCGCACACTTGCAGCACACATAGCACGCGGAGTTTGCTTCCGATACAGGTACCTATGTGTCACCGGGGATCTCGCCACCCAGAGCTATGGATGCCAAACACTGATTGACACTGATAATGGAGCAATAATATTCAGCGTTGTCTCCGTTATGATGATAGCGTAGTTTCCCCTATCATCTCTTCATCTTTGTGTGTTCACGGGAGCACGGTTCTAATTGCTATACGCTTGCTTCGCGTACGGCCTACCCGATCATAAGAGTCAATATTCGGAGTCGTCATTACGTTGTCCTAATGAGATTCGGCGGTCGTTTGAACAGGATTGAAAATAACTCTTTTTGTGCTGATCGTTTTCATACGGTTGCATTGCCACCAGGAAAACTGTATATTTCCTCTTATGGATATCTGCGAGGGTAAAAACCCATTTGCCTTATGTTCGGAATTATGATTTCCTTGAGAGAAAAATGTCGGCCCAATTCCCCGTAAAATTCTCATCAAAGATAAAATGTTACGACCTTCGTCGGGAAATCTCGGAACGGAAACGATTACCTGCCCTTGTTTTAAAGGTTGTCGATGGCGTATTGCTGGCTTTTTATGACATTATCAAATTTCACGCTACGGCTTCTAATTGGACAAGCTTCTTTCCAAATTCATCATACGTTGGTTTCGGATTCATATTTCCATGCTTTATGAATTCTTTGTGAATGGAATTTATCTCTAAGAGCTCGAAAATGTTGTATATGTACTCACTGTGTAATGGTTCGTACGTCACTGGAGCAAACCAACTATATACCGCACTGAAAAGATGTTTTAGTAAGCAATTGTGTGTATCAACATTTATATGTATATGTTCGGTGTAAATATGAAGGTGTGTGTGTGTGTGTGTGTGTGTGTGTGTGTGTGTGTGTGTGTGTGTGTGTGTGTGTGTGTGTGTGTGTGTGTGTGTGTGTGTGTGTGTGCGTGCGCACGTGCGTGCGTGCAATAACGTATGGTTCTCATCTGAGATGAGTGAGAAGTTCAAATATAAAATTATGTAGCTTTGCTCACATATCAAGGATGCATAACACATCTAAATAACATCATGTTAGAGAAGGGACACCCAGCGTATTCTTCATTACTTTTTCACCAGCACAAACAGGCTGTCTTCGTTTCAATACCCAACAATTTCTTTGCCAGAGTGGAAGAAGGACAAGCTGGGGTGACACACAAAAATGCATTGGTGAATGGAGGGGGAGAGCGAAGGGGCTGGGGAGGGGGAATACGCTTGAATTGGGAGAGGAGAGTTTGTTCCGCCAATAAAAACTATGCAACTCGTTTCCAAACCAGACAAACCACTTTCTCGAGCGGCAACAAACAGCACACTGCAGTTTCTCTGCTTTCTAACTACAAAAGACCAACTCGGTCATTTATTACCATTAAATTCTAAACTATTGCCACACAAAATTCTCTCGTCTACCATAAATTCCAAAGGAAAAGCAAATTTATGGCGAGACTGGGGGTTGTAGGGCTTGTTAAGTTTGATAGTAACAAATGACCCACCGACTCATGCTTAGCTCTAATGGTCCTCTGTCACGGCAAACCCCAGACAAACAGACGGCTTCGCAAAACAAAGCCAATGAACCAAAATTCATGCGTAAGTCGTTTTCTCAGAAAATGTCTTCTGTCTCTGTCATTTAAACGTTTCGGGGCAGGCGTCTTCAGTCCTTGCGGCGTCTATTGTCGTGGTTCTTGTTTCTGTTGTCGTCGTCATTGTAATAGTTGTTTCTGTTATCATTCTTATCGTCGTTGTCATCATCTTCTACGTCGTCGTCGTCGTTGTTGTTGTTGTTGTTTCTGTAGTTGAACTCGTTGGTTTTGTTGTTGCTGGTGTTTTGTAGTTGTTTGGCGCTGTTGTGGACAGCTGTTAGTTGTCACCAGTGTCGTAGACTCGTTTTTGTTGTTGATCTCTTGATGATGATGTCGCTTTTGCAGACCGGTGGTGAAGCAGATTATGATTTTTGATTTAATGTCAACTGGGCTAAACCTTGCTTTTAGAGTCGGCTCAAAATAAATAAGCCTCCAGCAACAGTAACAACAACGACAACAACAACAACAACAACCACAACAACAACAAACAAACAAACAAAAAAGACAGTTTGGGAAAACTGAACACTCCACAGCAAATCCACCACCATAATACCCACATAAAAATAAAACACCCTTAACCATTCTACACACCCCCCCCCTCTCCCTCCCGCCCTCCACCAACCAACAAAAATCGATCGAGGAAACACAAGAGTTGACCGTTAACGACTTGTGAATGACACTAACGTCCACAGATACACGCTAGACCGCTTGGCAGCAAAGTGTGTCCCGCTGTCAGTGTTCCAGAGTTCCAGACAACCTCCAGTCAGGGAGCAAACAGCGGAGAAATGTTCCCTGCCAGGCAGAGAAGAAATTCAATTATGTGACTGATGTTTGAGATGCTGATTGTCGGTGGTGGCTCGTCGATCCTAGCTTGTAATCTTCTTTGTGGAGTGGTTTTTTTTTGCTCCCACTTCTTGCTCTTTGTTTGCGCGCGTGTGTGTGTGTGTGCGCGCGTATGTGTGTGTGTGTGTGTGTGTGTGTGTGTGTGTGTGCGTGTGTGTGTGTGTAATGGAAAAGGGTCTTTGAGAGGTATGGAACGTATATTTAAATTCTGTTTTCTTCTTTATTTTTTCAAGGGTAAACATATATTTAATCGAATAATCGTCTGAACATCCAATAATTGTGTTATTATTTAATCACCATTCTAACAACGAAATGTTGTGTAGGCTAATCACTGAAAACACAAAGTGTTTAGCCCAGGAAACTTCAAGAATAAAATCAGTAACAGTTGACAAATATCACAGAGAATAATATAACAGTGTACATTGCTCTTGCACCCACGTCCATTATAAGGTAGGCATTGCGACTATCCGTCAGACTATTTCAGAACTTCCTGTCTGTTCAAGATATGAGATCAAGAACCAAACAATCCTCACAGCTGGTTACAAATCTCTGGAATACAAAGAACAGACACATATAAATGACACAACACACAGTAAGCAACCTTTAACCTTGTTTGTTTGTTTGTTTGTTTGTTTGTTTGCTTAACGCCCAGCCGACCACGAAGGGCCATATCAGGGCGGTGCTGCTTTGACATATAACGTGCGCCACACACAAGACAGAAGTCGCAGCACAGGCTTCATGTCTCACCCAGTCACATTATTCTGACACCGGACCAACCAGTCTTAGCACTAACCCCATAATGCCAGACGCCAGGCGGAGCAGCCACTAGATTGCCAATTTTAAAGTCTTAGGTTTGACCCGGCCGGGGTTCGAACCCACGACCTCCCGATCACGGGGCGGACGCCTTACCACAAGGCCAACCGTGCCAAACTTTAACCTTCCAACTACAAATCCCCAAACTAATCAATTACACAACACGAATTATTATTCCTGAACTTAACACCGAGAACAAAGACCCCTTGCTCTGGTAAACTTTAATTACAACATTCTTCAGCCTCAAA
>NC_090246.1:95143609-95208609 GCF_037325665.1 Littorina saxatilis
CGGCTATGGTGTGTCGGTATGGGGGCCCGGGTAAGCTGAGGTGGAACCAAAATAGCTGAGGTGGAACCAAAATCGGTTCCGCGCTGCGCGCTGAGAGCACGTGTTGAAATATCGACCAGGTTGTGTCGTGTCCCGGGTCTACTTGAATATGCCCACCAAATTTGAAGCAGATCCATCGAGAACTTTGGCCGTGCATCGCGCACAGACAGACACACACACACACACACACACAGACACACAGACACACAGACACTAGTCGTATATATATATAGAAGGTAAAACCACGCATGGAACTCATGGAACGGTTTTCCGGGCGGTTTTCACGAACCCGCAGGGCAGTGCGTTGTCGACCATCAACGGATGACGGATAACTACGAACCTTGGACAAATGATTGCAAACCTTATGGACGTATAACTCGCAGAGCCCGCCAGCAAATGCTCGTGATAAACGAGCAGGGTGGCCTGACGAAGCTAATTCCCTGCTCTGTCACTATGACGGAATAGGGCCCGCATGGCACGCACGTTATCGGATGACGTCGCTACCCGAATGGCTCTGAGTGACACTCAGGGACGTTTACCATCTCGATTTTCTCCCTGCCGTGCTGTTGTTTTGGGTCCTGATGCTTGATTTGGCTCATCAGGCAGCGTCCTCTTTTTCATTTCTTGTCCCTGAAACGCCCGCCTGCGTTGATATTTGGATTTTTAGACGAGGAGAAAGACAGAATAAGAGGACAGCTTGAAAAAGCAGCCCCCGGTTTTGTATTCATAACAATCCTTCATTTTTGACGGCCGGCGTATTGAGGCAACATTAGAGTCCCATTACTTTCCCATCTGTTTCTGCGATGGCCAAGAAAGCGATTCCAACTTCCAGCGGCAAACGTCAAAACTTTTACGATTGTTTCGTTGGGGCTGGCTGCTAAATCTGAACTCATTAAGCAAGCTCTCCGGTTCCAATTATCGTGCAAAGGATACTTGCCCCTATCCATTTCCTTGCCCCGTAAAAACACTCTGTCTTCTTGAAGTGCGTTGGACTTGCAGATATGTGAAGCCAGATTTATAACGGTGTGGCATAAAAACGTTGACAGGGAATTACGATTTGTTGGAAATATAATCAGTTGGAAGTGTTATTATGGAAACGAAAGGAACCTGTGTAGGAAACTTTAAGATCTCTTTGTTTTTGGATTTGTGTAAGAAACAGCATTCTTCATTGAATTTTGTGCGTCAACTTTCACACAGAAAAACACACATAATAACTCGTGTATCTAGCTTTTAGAAACAAAATCTGTTGAGACGTTTGTTAGCATATCAGATGATCCAAAACAAGCAAATTATGTTCTCTGTTTGTTGCTGATCTCCGACGCGAAAAAAGCTCAAAGAAAACCAATAAAAGAAATATAAAAAACAATTTTACAAAGTACAGGGTGCTTTAGGGTATCCAATTTTATGTCAGGCAGGTGTCCAAGTGACACGAATTTTAATCAGCTATGTGATATAGTTGTTGGCTGTCGTTTATTTTTTTCTTTCTGACAGTCCTTTTTGTGGTTAAAGGTAGTGTCCTTCCCGCGTATACACAACTATCAGTTTTTACGGCCATAGATCTGTAAAGGCTTTCACTTGGAATATGTGACCCTCCACCACGAAATGAGTCGCATGTCACCTCGCGCGATTCTGCAGCTATAGACTTAATATAAGTCCGGGGAGTGTCTGGTAACAGTGTGAGGGTCACCTTAGTCACAGGCTTATAACTCAAACAGTTTTCGCTCTTTTCTAAAACGGTTTTCACCACTGGATAGAGCATAAATAACTCTTTAGGAAATTGTAAAAATATGAAAATCATGCAAAGGTGACATGCGACTCATTCCGTGGTGGAGGGTCACAATTATGAGCATCCTTTCACTTGAACACATACTGAAATTCAGCGGCGTGGCTTTATTCTATACAGAGTGTGTATCCCTTTAAATCTGTCCAATAAGTACTCTGCCTCATTTGGTTATGATAAAAGCACGCGCGTTGATGTGGGAATACATTTCAGACACTACTGCACAATACATTTATTCTTCATGACTCTCCATCACGAGTCAATATAGTTTAAGAACCAAATACATCAGAGTATGATCTCATTTCCCTTGAGCTGTATTGCCTGTTTATACTTTTCTAACAGTCAGGGAACTTTGTCAGTAAAACTATTGTTCGCGTGAAAACGTTCGCATAATTGCTAGATAATATTTTACCGTGTGGAGAAAACAAAACCGTGGAAATATTGTTCTTTTCTAAGCGTGAGATCTCATTAGACAGACAGGGTTGGTATATCTGTGACGAACAAGCTCGTTATTATTTCGTAAATGTATCTGGGGACGGCATCATTTCACTAAAAGTGTACTTTTTTTAAACTGAATTGTGATACTTTGACGGACGTGTGTCTTATGGGAATGTATGGCCGGGTTGGATTTCTGTAACTACAATCTGGTCAGAATTGTCATTTAATTGTCCGCGAACAAATATGAGATAGCATCAATAGCTTCTTTGACGTATCAGTTGAAACTGTTCTCCTTGAAGTGTTGATTTAAAAAATAAATAGATGTTGTATTTGTCTATGTCGTTGTGTCTCTGTGTCTCTGTCTCTGTCTCTGTGTATGCCTCGATCACGCACTTTACGCAAATGGACGATTTTGTCTCGCCAACGATTCACAGACTTATAGCAGACAAAACACTGCTCAACTAAGTGGTTGAAAATCGGTCATGTCATCAGCACTTATAAAGCATATCCCAAGGGATAAAAGTGTCTAAACGTTCAGTCGAACTGCCTATATGTTCCTCATCAGCCGCAGATGGTATTGGCAGAGACACAGCTATATACAAACATGACCAGAAGGCAGCAATGCAAAGTGATTGGGTAATCTTTTTACTCGAGAGAAAACATTCTGGCCATGAAAGGGAAAAAATATCAAGCTTTTGTTGAAAGCAAATCAACATTGTTATCTTACTCGAGGTACTGAACCATCTGGAGTTCCATACAGTGGTCTAACGCGTAGTTTTCGGAAGAGTTAAAGGCACATTCCTTCCAATGCAAACGATTCGACTCGCCACCTATGATCCAGTGAATAAGAAATGACTTCATCAAATATGTTCAACTCTGCCCATGAAGCATCCAGGCAGTTGATGCTTGGTATGTGGTCAAGTGGAGGGATGCTTGGTATGTGGTCAAGTGGAGGGATGCTTGGTATGTGGTCAAGTGGAGGGATGCTTGGTATGTGGTCAAGTGGAGGGATGCTTGGTATGTGGTCAAGTGGAGGGATGCTTGGTATGTGGTCAAGTGGAGGGATGCTTGGTATGTGGTCAAGTGGAGGGATGCTTGGTATGTGGTCAAGTGGAGGGATGCTTGGTATGTGGTCAAGTGGAGGGATGCTTGGTATGTGGTCAAGTGGAGGGATGCTTGGTATGTGGTCAAGTGGAGGGATGCTTGGTATGTGGTCAAGTGGAGGGATGCTTGGTATGTGGTCAAGTGGAGGGATGCTTGGTATGTGGTCAAGTGGAGGGATGCTTGGTATGTGGTCAAGTGGAGGGATGCTTGGTATGTGGTCAAGTGGAGGGATGCTTGGTATGTGGTCAAGTGGAGGGATGCTTGGTATGTGGTCAAGTGGAGGGATGCTTGGTATGTGGTCAAGTGGAGGGATGCTTGGTATGTGGTCAAGTGGAGGGATGCTTGGTATGTGGTCAAGTGGAGGGATGCTTGGTATGTGGTCAAGTGGAGGGATGCTTGGTATGTGGTCAAGTGGAGGGATGCTTGGTATGTGGTCAAGTGGAGGGATGCTTGGTATGTGGTCAAGTGGAGGGATGCTTGGTATGTGGTCAAGTGGAGGGATGCTTGGTATGTGGTCAAGTGGAGGGATGCTTGGTATGTGGTCAAGTGGAGGGATGCTTGGTATGTGGTCAAGTGGAGGGATGCTTGGTATGTGGTCAAGTGGAGGGATGCTTGGTATGTGGTCAAGTGGAGGGATGCTTGGTATGTGGTCAAGTGGAGGGATGCTTGGTATGTGGTCAAGTGGAGGGATGCTTGGTATGTGGTCAAGTGGAGGGATGCTTGGTATGTGGTCAAGTGGAGGGATGCTTGGTATGTGGTCAAGTGGAGGGATGCTTGGTATGTGGTCAAGTGGAGGGATGCTTGGTATGTGGTCAAGTGGAGGGATGCTTGGTATGTGGTCAAGTGGAGGGATGCCCATACCCCACGTAAAAGCCTGTCCAGATCGGAGAGAGTCAGACGAATCGATTACACGTGAAGGACTGTACCGCATTTAACTCATTGTCTCCCAGGTACGCATATATCCGTACCCACTCATATAGCTCTATCTGACCAGGTATCGATATATCCGCTCAGACTGTTAGCTTTAGTCGCTTCCTGTAACGTCCATCTACTAACGCCTGCATTTCAGCGTGTTGATACACAGTTACTACACATTTACTTCAATTCTGAGTGCCGACCTGCTGCAACACAGCTGGTCTCGGCTAAAACAAAACTTGGTCAACATAGGTTGGGTAGAAAGTGTTCAGTTTATTCTTAGGTACACAAATGGCGGCAAGACGTCCATTTGAACAGCCTACATGAGTCTCACCAGCAAAAACCTGCAGAATATAGAGAGTAATTCAAGTTGTACGCCCTCACGGCAAAGCCATAAGGGCCAGTTCCCGGGTTTTACCCCGACTTTAGATGAGATACACAAGTGTATGCGTGTTTAGGTGGTGTCAACCATCTCCACTGATGGCAGAATGACCGAGGTCTTTTGCGTGCCACTGTGGTGACACGGGGGTGGGACATGGATACCGTCTCTAGGTCTGCACGGCATACAGTTGACCCGTATCCGTCCTGGCCCGGATTCGAACTCGCGACTCTAAGGCAAGTGCTGTACAACCTGAGCTACCCCCTCCCCCGGCCCCCCTCCCCCCCCCCCCCCCCAGCAGAAGGTAGAGAGGGAGGATGTAGGCCTATGTATGTATAAGGGGGATCGAGTTAACCATTGCGCCTGCCACGGCCTCAGTGCTGTCACGAGGACTGATAACATAACTACAGGCACCTATCTACCTGTCACTTCAAAGGGCGCCGCTGAACGATGGTACTTGACAGCCCAGGTAAAGATTAGCTGTAGCTGTAGTCTCACCTTGACACTGAGAGAGAGAGAGAGAGAGAGAGAGAGAGAGAGAGAGAGAGAGAGAGAGAGAGAAAGAGAGAGAGAGAGAGAGAGGAGGGGGGGAGGGACAAACAGTCGGACAGAGAGAGCTAGAGGGAGGGAGAGGCAGAGAGAGGGGAGTGGGACTCTCTCTCTCTCTCTCTCTCTCTCTCTCTCTCTCTCTCTCTCTCTCTCTCTCTCTCTCTCTCTCTCTCTCTCTCTCTCTCTCTCTCTCTCTCTCCAAATGGTACCGGCTGCATGCGTAGTGTATGACCTTGGAAATACACTATTTTTCGCACCAAATGGTTGAACTATTTAAAATCCAAAGTGTACAAACATATATATATATATATACAGCCGAAATGGCTGCGATCTGCTGGCCGATGTGAATGCGTGATGTATTCTGTAAAAAAATTCCATCTCACACGGCATAAATAAATCCCTGCGCCTGGAATATGTGCGCAATATAAATTGCATAAAATTAAAATAAAAAAATAAAAAAATAAATCCCTGCGCTTAGAACTGTACCCACGGAATACGCGCGATATAAGCCTCATATTGATTGATTGATTGATTGATATATGATTGCATGTATTCATAACCTCTGTTATCTACGGTGTTAGGGGCGTTAGGGTGATATCCAAGTCCGCTGCAAAAACAATGGGTTTTTTTCTTCTAAATATGCAACTAAAATATTCAACTAAAGCTGAAGGTATATATTTTAAACGTAATACGCACGGGCATGCATGCGAGGTAACCATCCCCTGGTTTAAAATAAAAAATCTCCTATTTTACATTGTGCTAAAGGTGTACATTATGTCAAGACTCTTACTTTCGCAATTTTTACAACCAAAGTGATTAAACGTTTCTTCAACACTTTCAGTGATTTACGCGTATGCAAATAGATCTAGTTTCCTTTGAAACTGGCATGTTTACACCTTGTCATGCATGAGTCATGAAACACATGTGTGTGCGGGAGTGGGGTGGGGGAAATACCTAGGTGCGAAAGAAGCCTAGAGAGAGGTAGGAAAGACGCAAAGATATTGGAAGTGGGTGGCGGGGGGGGGGGGGGGGGGGGCGGGGTACCTTAACAAATTATACATCAGTCTACTTTGCGTAAGATTGGGGGGAATAAACAAATACACTTCTCAGTTTCACGAATGATGTTAAGATTGAACAGTACGTGGTATTCAAACAATTCAAACCATTGTCCTTACTCAAGCATATTTTTGCATGTGTAGGGGCGGGGGGGGGGGGGGCGGAGGGGTAGACGTGGAGGGGGAGGGGGGAGGCGGCCTTAAAACTCACTTGCTTTACAAAGCCTCGAGCTTTAACAGACTGCAATTTACTGCTTTGCATTATTCATGAACTTAGAGAAGACAATTTAATAACACTTAAGGCGAATGAGGTTTACCTTCAACCTGCGAGTCAATCACAGCCTTGTCTGTTAAATTACATTTAAATGGAAATAACTGTCTTCCCTATAGAACAGAACAAGCCATCCTCAATAAATTTGCCTTACATTTCTTTACTTCGTGACAAATTATACACGCACAAAAACACCGACAGATGCACAAACGGCAAAGGTGTAGGGTCTATATTTCTCAAAGAACTTGTTTCAATGTGCATACTGTATTGATCTCATTCTCATTTTGTTTTAATTTGAAAGTAAACTCCAAACTGTGACCCACAGATGGAACTTAACACACACACACACACACACACACACACACACACACACACACACACACACACACACACACACACGCACACACACACAAAAACATTACTCTGTCTGTCTCTCTGTCTGTCTCTCTGTCTGTTTCTCTTTGTTTGTCTCCCTCAGTCTGTCTTCATTTTACACTGTCCCTCCCTATCCAAGTTCCTGTCTCTGTCTCTCTGACGGTCCGCCCCCCCCCCCCCTCCCCAACCCCCCACCCTCTCTCTCTCCATCTATCTCTCACCCCCCTCACCCACCCCCTACCCCTCCCGCGCCCTTTCCCCCCTCTCTTCAGCAATTACAAACAGCATGCCTGTCAGGGCACGCCCCTTTTGCAAGCTTTTCGTTGAATCCAAGCCAGCATTCAGTAGGCCTACTTTAGAGTTTTGCCCCTCCCAGACTCCTGTTTTGCCTGGCTACCCCCCCCCCCCCCCCCCCCATCCCCCGTGCAAACCCTTTCACCTCCCGCCATCACGCTGTAAATCGCCTGGGGCGGGGACGCTCAGTTGGTAGCGCGCTGGCTTTGTAGCCAGTTGGTCGCTATCAGCGTGGGTTCGATCCCCACGTTCGGCGAGAGATTTATTTCTCGGAGTCAACTCTGTGCAGACTCTCTTCGGTGTCCGAACACCCCCGTGTGCATACATGCGCACGGAAAAGATCCCACGTTCACAGCGAAAGTCTCAGGGCTTGGAAAACACGAAGACACGCATGCATCATCTCTCGTCTCTGATTATCATGATCGTATTTTCGATACTTTGACGAGACAAACCCAATGCTGGTGTGTCGAAGAAGACAGCCACAGCGGGCTTGTTCGAATCAAAGTATCACACCATATCTTCAGCGTATTACCAATACCTGTCCCAATATAGACCAGTTGGTCTAAGAGGACGTTAAACCCAAACAGTCAGTCAGTCAGTCAGTAAATCGCCTGCCACCTTTTTTCTGGTGGCGGCGAGCTTTTGATGTGGCGAGGAGCGCTCAGGTAAAGTGATAGGTAAGCTGACAGTGTCTATCTTGGATGGAGCCTACTTAATTCATCTGCTCCTAAAACGCGGCCTGTAAACGGTACAGGTATGCAGACTTGCGCGTGCGTGCAGGTATGCAAGCGCACATATGTGTCCAGGTATATAGGTATGTCTTTAGAAATATATACGTAGGTAGACACACATGCGGATACACATGCAAGTACACATACAGAAATAGAAACAGGCAAAGGGACAGACCCGCATGCACACACACACACACACACACACACACACACACACACACACACACACACACACACATACACACACACACACACACACACACATACACACACACACACACACACACACACACACACACATAATTATATATACACACAAACACACGCGCGCGCACCCACACACCCACACACACTTTCTCCTTTTCTCTTTCCCTTCCACCACTAATAACCCCTAATCCCACCCACCCACCAACCCACCCCCACCTATCACCCCCACCCTCACCCCACCCCCTCAGCTCATCCCAAAGATAAGCTCAGCAGATAAACGAGCCATCAATTCTCAAAACGACGTTTTGCGGGTATACATCTCGACGTGTTTGCGAGAGCGCTATCTCGACAGTAGCTACGGATAGGTGGCAGGTGCTAAGTGTCTCTTTTGCAACCCGATAATTGCCTAACCAGCTAGTGCAGTGAGAGTCCCGGATTTAAAACATTCAAAAATCTAAGAAAATCAGGTCTTGAAAAAGAAAGGGAGGCGTTCTTATAATGGTGGTAAATTATATATATATATATACAGAGGTAATGAACAGAAAATCTGAATAAGCAAGGTCTTACATAAAAGTTGTTTTGGGGTTGGTTGGTTTTTTAGCTTTGTATTTTGTTGGGGGTGGGAGGGGCCCACCCCCCGCCCACGGTGTACTGTAGCCGAGTTTTTGCAAGGAGATAGATAGATAGATAGATAGATAATTTATTGCCAAGTGTACAATACATGAATGAACATAAAAAATACACGAGGAAAGCAGCTTGCTGTGTGATAAAAACAAAAATAAAATAGCATTCATACATCACTGGCGCATAGCATCATACATACATGGGGTCTGGGGGGGGGGGTGGGCGTGTGTACCTTAGCCGAGTTTTCACTAAGAGATTGACTTGATGTTTGTTGCGTTACGGGCGATGAATGATAAACTTGGGCTGAGTGAGGGAGTGAAATGTGTGGCGTCAGTGGTACGAACGCCTTGGTTTAGGAGTCAGTGAAAATGAGCAATATATCACGGCAGGTAAAACCTTCTCTTTATATTGGTGACTAGATGTACAGGGAACCAACACACATTTCCATGTGGCTTTTTGTACCGAAAATGAGTAATATTTCAAGGCATGCAAGTGAAAAAATGTTGATGTATTTTGTTGACAATGGGTGTGGAGAACTTAAAGGACGAAAGCCGTTAAAACATGGCTGCGTAAAATGTTCTACACCTCAGAAAAAGAGAGTACAATGCCAATGGCGGGTTGTGTCGTGTTTTTTGTGTTGATGGATAAAAAATACCAGCAAAATATATAGTAAAAATCACAAACCTCGGTTTGTTGATTGGACTATACGTCAGTTGTACAAACGCCTTGGTTTAGTGTTTTTTGCACACCCAAAATTAAATGACTGTCAGTATATATCCAGGCAGTTGAACTCCTGTTTATTGGTCACAAGATGAGAGGAGAACTATATATATATATAGGGTTTTGTAACGAAAATAAGTAATACGTCAAAGTATAGCTATGCATATTGTTCACAAGGTGTGTGGGTGAATAAAGGAGCGAGAAAAAAGTTAAAGGTCCTGTCTACATTTTTATACCGAAATCGCCATTTCACCATTAAAATGCAGAGTCTATTATATCTACAAATATAAACAATACACCCCCTTTCGACCAGGAAAGACGAAGCCAGTGTAGCCGTTTGAAAATTCATTGTAGTATTTCAGCGTAGTACTCATAGTAGGATATCCTTATTTGGAAAATGCCAAGCGCAAAACTCCTCTCAAATCCCGTGCATTTCGTGCGTTTAAAAAAAAAGCGTGGACAGCGCTCCAGTGTCAAACTGTTGCTGCACTTGTTTGGGCGTGGCTGTAAGCATAGTGACATGAATTTGATTGGTCAGTATTTTTAGGCAAAGCACATGTTCTCAGCAAACAGAAAACAAAATATTGGAAGCGTGAGTCACGCTACCCAAAAATAAAATCTTTTTTTACATACATTTTTTTTCTATAACTTTTTCCCCATGGTTCATTCATCATCTGACATAACTTTTTAGCGAAATCTAACCATAAGATTATTGAAAAAAAGCAAAAATGTAGACGACCACCTTTAAGAATGGCGCCGTAAAATGTTTGACTTTACCCCGGGAAAAGAGAGCCAGCTCATTGGGTGGCGGGTTGTGTAGCGTTATCGTGTTGAAAGACTGACCCAAACAGAAAATTTGCCAAGTAAAATATATAAGGCCAAAAAAAAAAAGGTCTGTTTACGGTAACATAGGCCAAAATAATAGGGTCGGTAGGTCGGGATTTTTTTTTTTTTTTTTTTTTTTTTTTTTCCAAAAAACCATATTTTTACGTTATTTTGCCAAAAAAAACAAGATTTTTTTTTTTTTTTTTTTTTTTCCCCAAATGCCAAAAAAAAGTCTAGGGACGCGCGAAAAAACTAGGGTCGGTCGGGTTACCGTAAACAGACCTATTTTTTTTTTGGCCTAAGCAGCAAATGAATACTAAAGCGAAGTAATGGAGTAGTCACTCGTGCACTAAATACTGTTCAGTGTTCGAGATTTTAGTGAAACAATCGTTTTGGCGATACTATAATCTACAGTAAAACAATGAGTAATAACCGAACGGCAATTATAGTTAGTGCATGGCGAAGCCTGTTAAGACTTTTTAATTGATTGGCGGTTAAACCTCGCGTAACCTATACATTACCACAAAGATCTTCGATACACAGCGCACCGCATCGTCTGCTAATGAGCCCAACTTGAAGCGCTAACAAAACCACCAATGTCTGGGTAAACTGAGAAGCGACCCGCCCAAACCAGAACCACAAACATTGATGATGGTATCGACGACATGCTGCGACGACGATAGTGAGATTAAAATGTTAACGTTGAGACGTAACGAGAACCTCGTATATACATAGCACAAGTATAGAACCGACAACACGCTGTGTTGGGTGTACTTGCAAGAATGAACAAGAATTAGGAGAACAAGAATGTAATACCTTATACTTACAGCATGAAAATCATTGGTAACGGTCCCGGTGTGACGATTGTACATCTTTTCCCGTGGTCATATTTCGATTCTCGGACTCAGTCGTTGATCTTGTATAAACTCCACACTGAACAAAAAAAACAATCTTCGATAGTACTGATGAGCGACCGTGGGTACCTTACATTCATGGGGCCAAATTTGTCCAACCAATTTTTTGTATTTAACTTAGAAATTTGATTCATCCTAAAATGTTTCCCTTCTTATTCAAGGGACGTAACCACTCGGTACACGTTTTCGAAGAAATCGATTTTTGGGGTGAAATCTATGAAATTTCACCACCAATGTTCTTCACATGCAAGAAACTGACATGCTTTTCGTCATTAAATAATTTCACTTCTTCATTTTACCAAGAAACAACATTTCAGTCTTGAGTATATATCGAGGGGGAAATATGACCACGGGGGAAATATGAAATCGTTACACCGGTTAGGGGAAGCATTCATACAAGCACAAGGGTGTGTTTTGTAGGTGAAGGAGATACAGACGTTTGAATCACTCTTTATACAGTATACGTTCATTCTTTTTTCGTTTCTTTCTTAATTCCATCATATACCCATTCAGCCATCCTTCCTTCCAAATGTCAGTCCATGCAAAGATCTTGTAGGCAACGCTCTTAGCGTAGCCTACAAGATCTTTGGTCCATGCACGCGATGCATTTCTCGCGCCAGGTGCTCTGTGCTGTACGGGTTTAGTTTAAACAATGTTTATTCATATTTTACATGTTCAGGAAATGTACATGGACATAAGGTGAAGACAACAACCAGCCTACGGCTTATGGCGGTGTCTTCACACACATTTACAAGAAGAACATGGCAGACAGTCAAGCCCTTACACAGTAAGCAAACACAATCCCTACATTTTTTACAAAATAGTACGGATTTTGAGCCAGTGTCATAGTCCCTCTCGGGCCAAGGGCCGGGTAGCTCAGGTGGTAGAGCACTGAACTTTTGATCCCAGGTTCAAGGGTTCGAATCCAGGCCGGGGCGGACATGAGTCAACTTTTTGTGCAGACTCAGAGACGGTATCCATGCCCCACCCCCGTGTCACCACAGCGGCACGGGCGTTTTACCATAAGTGCAGGTGGCTAATTACACCTAAACACGGGTGCACATGTGTATCTCATCTAAAGTCTGGGTAACACCGGGGACCATGCCCCGAATGGTTTCACCGTGAGGGCGTAAAACAACATCATCATCATCATCTAGTGTATAGTGACGAGACCTGCCAATCTGAGCCCTCCTAGACAATCTCACCGACTACTACAGTGTAAAATAGAACTACAGTGAAACTTTCCTTTTGTTTGTTCGTTCATGGGCTGAAACTCCGACGGCTTTTACGTGTATGACCGTTTTTACTCTGCCATTTAGGCAGCCATACGCCGCTTTCGGAGGAATAAACTGTCCTTTTGAGACCTCCAACAATCTGAGAAAATCAGGTCTTCTTCTTCTCGTTCGCAGTTAGATCGTCAGTCCGGACTGCATGGCAAAACGTGTTGTCCTCTCCAAGTCCTCTTTGGGGCCGTATAGCTTCTTTTGTAGCGCTGTCTCCTCTGGCCAGGTGGTGTCGCTCAGAGCACTGTGGTATGGACAAGCCTGCAGGATGTGCTCTGCTGTCTGATTCTTGCCACACGGACAATCAGGTCTGAAAAAGAAGGGAGTCTTAAAATGGAGGTACATTTACAGACGTTGTGAATAGAAACTCTGATTAAGCAGGGTCTGATAATGGAGGTAGTCTTAAAATTGGGGGGGGGGGGTCTTTAAATGGGGGTTCCACTGTACCTCGTAAGGATCAGAAGGTCTGAATGCTAACCGGCGACATGCCTATAGCTTCTTCTTCTTCTTCTGCGTTCGTGGGCTGAAACTCCCACGTACACTCGTGTTTTTTGCACGAGTGGAAGTTTACGTATATGACCGTTTTTTACCCCGCCATTTAGGCAGCCATACGCCGTTTTCGGAGGAAGCATGCTGGGTATTTTCGTGTTTCTATAATCCACCGAACTCTGACATGGATTACATGATCTTTTTCGTGCGTACTGGGTCTTGTGCCTGCGTGTACACACGGGGGTGTTCGGACACCGAGGAGAGTCTGCACACAAAGTTGATTCTGAGAAATAAATCTCTCGCCGAACGTGGGGACGAACTCACGCTGACAGCGGCCAACTGGATACAAATCCAGCGCGCTACCGACTGAGCTACATCCCCGCCCTATGCCTATAGCAACTCTTGAGGTTTTCGTTTTCGGTTCAGAAGGTCTGAATGCTAACCGGCGACATGCCTAGATAACCTTGGGGTTATCGTTTTCGGTCACAGTCACGATTTTAATCACGCAAAGACTAAAATGATTGGCATGCAAGCTCACAGACCGATGACAGAACAGACACACGCGGTTCAAAGTTAATGGCCTGTTGGAGAAGCGTTTTGATTGACGTGCAGATAGACAGCAGGGACAACACAGGCTTTTGTCGCTGCCCTGTCAATTTGCTTGACAATGACAACGATGCGATGGGACGATATGAGGGCTCTCGGCTTTTAACAGATAATAATGTTCGCGAAATGCGGGATGAAACGTTTGTATACAAGTGAAGTAATGCGATACTTCTGTTCTTTGACTTTGTATACAATAGAGGCTGACATTGTACTAAAAATAATGTGATACTGCTGTTTTTGACTTTCAAAACAATAGGGTTGTAGTGGTACTAAAACTATATAGTAGAATACTGATGTTCTCGTTGGTTTTTGTTTTATGCAAATACGGGAGGTAACTGCACTACAAATGCTCGCAGAATGGGATCAACATGGTGTTTTTATGACATACAATAGAGGAAATGTGACACCGTTGCTCTCTGCTTTGAGGCAATAAAAAGTAAGTGGTGTGAGGATACACGTATACATTAACTATAAACAGCCAGCTGTACAGTGGTGGGAGTTCGAAGCTTTTGTCGTGAAATAATTATATCGTTTTCTTGCGAACAATTATCATAGTGACGCCCATAAGTTACCATTCTTTATTCGTGATTTGTCCATAACATCCCGCCTCGACCCACTCCCCCCACCCATCCGCCCTACACACACACACACACACACACACACACACACACACACACACACACACACACACACACACACACACACTCGGCAAAAGTAGGGGAAGGTTGCCTATTATGGACCACTTTTTGTTTCATGCTGATAACTTGCTTGTTTTCTTTCAAAGAAGTTTCATTTTGTGTTTAGTAGTTCTTCTCTCTTTAGTTAACCATTAGGCCTAATAAGAGCGAATTAGCTTTGATAGACATTCAGCAAAAAATTAAATACAGAAAAATTCCCAACAGGTCCATATTAGGATGGGTGTCTAATATGGACCAGTGAAGAGGCCTTCACGATTCACTGTAAAATGCCCCCCATACTTGAAAATAACATAATACAAGTTAGTTTGCAAGTCAGACTATTTCAACTATGCTTTAAATGTATCTGTTTCGGTTTGAGTAGAATTTTATTTGAAGCACAACAGAAAACTGAAGAAGTTTTTCAAAAACAGAGAAAAATAAATCAAATTATCAACTTCCACGAAAAGAAGACTTTTGTTATATTTTGTTGAAAGCTCGAGAGCTAGTTATAGGCTATTTTCTGCAAGCTTCTTAATGATTTAACGAAACCGGCTTATAGCTTTTATTTTCTTCTATTTGTTGCAGGTGGTCCATACTTTGAGATTTTGCTATCATTTTATTTTTGCAGCAGAAACTTGAATCGGGATCAACACTGATAATATTTGACAAATACAGTCTTAGCTGTCATATAATTATAGCAATGTTTGTGTGATAACAGCTTTGGCTGTGGACAGAAACCAGTTTAGAGTGAACCCTGTCTAAAGTGTAAACAAGAGAAAAAGCCTAACGGTTTTGTGGTTTGTGTTTCTGCAACTGTTTTGACATGTGCAAGGTTTCCAGGGAGGGTAAATACAGCGAATGAAATTGTTTTGAGTGCTCTAGCACCGTCGGTTTGTCACAACCGGAGGAGGTCCATATTAGGCGCCGGTCCATATTATAGGCAACCTTCCTTTATGCTCTAAACTGAACGGCAACAGTGATTTTTAAAGTACGCATCGGTTTGTAGAAATGATGCTAATGGCTCGCAGAAATACTTCAGTGAATCATTGAGCACAATTAATAATCTAAATGGATAAAAAGAGAGAAAAAAAATGGAGCGCCCAATAAGGGACTCGAACCCTTGACCCTCAGATTAAAAGTCTGATGCTCTACCGACTGAGCTAACCGGGCTCCTTCGTTGAGTGTCGCTAACATCGGTTAAAACAACACTCCTGCACGTAGTTGCACTATAATCGATCTCACAACGATTTTTTATTTTGTGCCTTACTCATTCGCTGCTTTGCAACATCTTGTCCCGGTGTAGTATCCCGTTTAGTCCCCCCTCTGAAAAGGGCCTCCGGGGGACTCTTCATAGCTAAAAAGGGCCCCCGGGGGATTTTTTCAGCTCTAAAAAGGTCCGCCTTTACCGATCAAGCCTCGTTTTCGATTGGCCCCCCTACAGCAATTTTGCCCACCCCTCGCATCCCAGATAGTCTCTCCCCCCAAAAGCCCCCCCCCCCCCCTCCTTCCCTTTTTTTCAAAGCAATTTCGGGTTAGTTATAACACTGTAATCAACACGTGGCCCAGATGTCCACTGAGAGAAAATTGACTCAAGAAACAACTACATGAACTTCGACCCATAGATCTATACTCGGGGACCATGTCCATGACTTCGACCGCTTCGCAACGCCTTTGTGACATCGGATAGTGACGTCACTTTGTTCTAAACTTAAAGTTGATTCAAGATGGACGACAGCTTGTTTGCTGAAATTGCAAACTACAAACGCGATAAAACTTATGTTGAGAAGTTGAAAGTGGGAGATGAAAGTGGGGAAAAAAACATAAAACACACAAAGTAAGATGTAGGACTGCGGAGCCGCAGTCAAAAAGGGGGCGGGGAGGACCTTTTCAAAGGGGAGACCATCTGGGATGCGAGGTGGGGCCAACATTGCTGTAGAGGGGCCTATCGAAAAAACGAGGCTAGATCAGTAAAGGCGGACCTTTTTAGAGCTGAAACAGTCCCCCGGGGCCCCTTTTCAAAGGAGGGACTAAACGGGATACTACACCGGGTTGTGATGCTGTTAATCCCTTTTGTATGTGCATGACTGCACACTCTACGTCAACATGTCTCACACAGTCCGTCCATAGACGCTCAGTTTGTACTTCGGCTCAGTTTTGAGACTCCCTGTGCGCGCGCGCGCGCGTGTGTGTGTGTGTGTGTGTGTGTGTGTGTGTGTGTGTGTGTGTGTGTGTGTGTGTGTGTGTGTGTGTGTGTGTGTGTGTGTGTGTGTGTGTCATAACCCCGTACTTTCCCGCAGGAGGTTTTAATACCAATCCAAGCTTTTTAATAAAAAGCCGAACTAACCTGATAAAACACAGTAGGTATGGCTTCAACACAATGTTATGACGCATACAGAGCAATAGTTTGCACGCGTAAACCACGTGGCCTCTTCGGTGATTTCATCGTCGTGTAAGTATTGTGTACACCTGCTATTAATCAAGATTACTCTCGTCGGTTTTGGTATCGTCTAAACAATTGACTAAATCTCTCTTTTTGTGGAGATCATCGATATGTCTGACACAGAAACAGAGGTAATGTCAAGAGACGCAACAACAAATTAAAGATACAAAAATAAAAAGCAACAAAATAAAGAAGCTACAGTACATGTATTGACTAAATGTAAAAATGAGCGCCCAATAAGGGACTCGAACCCTTGACGCTCTACCGACTGAGCTAACCGGGCTCTGCTCAAGGCGACTCAAATTAATACGCTAGTCGGCCTCTGTCTGACAGCTGTGTCAAATTCGGTCAAGTTTGTATAATCAGCCCTTCGAGTTATATCATTTAGCCCCGTGTGATCACGTGTGTGTCTTAAAAAGTGGTTTGGTCCCTTCTTACAACAGTTTTATGCACGGTTATGTTGATTGATAGTCAAAAAAGAAGTTTCAAACACGCTTTTTTTGTAAAACGGACAACATATTGATCAATTATAGATGTAAAAATAAGCGCCCAATAAGGGACTCGAACCCTTGACCCTCAGATTAAAAGTCTGATGCTCTACCGACTGAGCTAACCGGGCTCTGCTCAAAACGACTAAAATTAAAACACTTGTCGCCCTCTGCCTGACAGCTAACTGGGCTCTGCTCAAAACGACTAAAAATTAAAACGCTTGTCGCCCTCTGCCTGACAGCTAACCGGGCTCTGCTCAAAACGACTAAAAATTAAAACGCTTGTCGCCCTCTGCCTGACAGCTAACCGGGCTCTGCTCAAAACGACTAAAATTAAAACGCTTGTCGCCCATTGCCTGACAGCTAACCGGGCTCGGCAAGAGGCGACTAAAATTCAAATGCACGTTTTTTTTGATTGATAGACAAAAATGAAGATGCAAAATATACATGTGTACTAACAAACAAACAACATGAATAGATGTACAAATGAGCGACCAATAAGGGACTAGAACCCTTGACCCTCAGATGCTTTACCGACTGAGCTAACCGGGATCTGCTCACGGCCTCTAACATGAAAACTCTTTTGGCCTGCCCGGCATGCAACTGTGTCAAATCCGGTCAAGTTTGTATAATCAGACCACCGATTTATATCAAGTCGCCTAGTGTAATCATATGCATGTGTGTGGGTCCGTCTCAGTTAAAAGTGTCCCCCCCCCACCCCCCACCCCCCCCCCCCCCCCCCCCCAAGCGGCGGATGGCTGCCCAAATGGCAGAGTTAAAAAACAGTCATGCGCGTAAAATCCCACTCGTGCAAAAAAAAACAAGTGTACGTGGGAGTTTCAGCTTGTGAACGCAGAAGAATAAAAGTGGTTTGAACCCTTCTTATGCATGCAGCAGTTACATGCACGTTTATTTTGATTGTTAGACAAAAAGAAAGATGAAAATATACTAAAAAAACAAACAACATGAATAAATGTAAAAAAAAAATGAGCGCCCACTAAGGGACTCGAACCCTTGACCCTCAGATTAAAAGTCTGATGCTCTACCGACTGAGCTAACCGGGCTCTGCTCAAACTGATTAAAATTAAAACCCTTGTCGCCCTCTCTTTGACATGCGGCTGTGTCAAATCGAGTTTGGTCAAGTTTGTATACGGTAAGCCCACCGAGTTATGTATCAAGTCGCCTTATATAGTGTGATCAAAGAGTGGCTACACTCTTTGGTGTGATCACATGCATGTGTGTGGGTCCGTCTTTAAAAGTAGTTTTTTCCACAAAAGCGGCGTGGCTGCATATAAATGGCGGGGTAAAAACGGTAATTCACGTGAAATCCCACTCGTGCAAAAAACACGAGTGTACGTGGGAGTTTCGGTCAATGAACACAGAAGAAGAAAAGGCGTTTGATCCTTTCTTACAGCAGTTACATGCACGCTTATTTTGATTGATAGACAAAAAGAAAGATGCAAATATACTTACAAACAAACAACGATTTATTTATGAATAAATGTAAAAAGGAGCGCCCAATAAGGGACTCGAACCCTTGACCCTCAGATTAAAAGTCTGATGCTCTACCGACTGAGCTAACCGGGCTCTGCTCAAGCGTATTAAAAATTAAAACACTTATCGCCCTCTCTCTGACAGCTGTGTCAAATCCGGTCAAGATTGTATAATCAGCCTTTCGAGTTATATCATGTCGCCTAGTGTGATCACATGTGTGTGGGTACGTCTTAAAAAGTGGTTTGATCCATTCTTCCAGCAGTTACATGCAAAGGTTATTTTGATTGATAGACAAAATGGGAATATATTAAGGAACAAACAACATATTTTGAAGTTATGAATAATGTAAAAATGGGCGCCAAATAAAGGACTCTAATCCTTGACCCTCAGATTTAAATTGGTTTGGTCCCTTTTTACAGCAATTACGTATGGTTAAATTGATTGATATAGACAACATGGAAGATGCAAACTTTCTGACAAACAAACAACATTTTTTTTAATTATGAAACAGAGTAAAAAGTAAGCGCCCAATAAGGGACTCGAACCCTTGACCCTCAGATTAAAAGTCTGATGCTCTACCGACTGAGCTAACCGGGCTCTGAGGTAGACATCTGAAATGTAAACACTTGTCGCCCTCTGCCTGACAGCCTGTTAACCTGGCTCTGCCCAAGGCTACAAAAATTAAAATCTGTGTGACCCTCTGCCTATATAAGAGCTGTGTCAAATTCGGTCAAGTTTGTATAATCAGCCCAGCGAGTCATATCAAGTCGCTTAGGGTGATCACGTGTGTGTGTGTCCGTCTTTAACAGTGGTTTGATCCCGTCTTGCGGCAGGTAATGCACGGTTGTTTTGATTGATAGACAAAAGGGAAGATGCAAATATACCGGTACTAACAAACAAATAACATATTTTTAAATTGTGGATACGTTACAAATGAGCGCCCAATAAAGGACTCGAACCCTTGACCCTCAGTCTGATGCTCTACCGACTGAGCTAACCGGGCTCTGCTCAAGGCGAGTAAAATTAAAACGATTGTTGCCCTCTCTCTGACATGTAGCTGTGTTGAATCCGGTCAAGTTTGTATAAACAGCCCATCGAGTTATATCGAGTCGCCCTGTGTGATCACATGTGTGTGGGTCCGTCTAAAAGTGGTTTAATCCCTTCTTACAGCCCTGTTGCATGCAAGGTTTCTTTGATTGATAGACAAAAAGGAAGATGGACATATACTGACAAACAAACAACATATTTTTAATTTTGTAAAAATGAACGCCCAATAAGGGACTCGAACCCTTGACCCTCAGATTAAAAGTCTGATGCTCTACCGACTGAGCTAACCGGGCTCTGCTCAAGTCAACTAAAATTAACATGATTGTCGCCCTCTTTCTGACAGCTAACCGGGCTCTGCTCAAGGCGACTAAAATTAACATCATTGTCGCCCTCCTTTTGACAGCTAACCGGGCTCGGTTCAAGGCGTCAAAAATTAAAACGCATGTCGCCCTCTGCCTGAGAGCTGAGTCAAATCCGGTCAAGTTTGTATAACCAGCCCACTGAGTTACATATCAAGTCCAAGGACTACATTATTGTGAAGCCACGTATATATGTGGGTCCGTTTTTACACCCCCGGTATAGGGGTGTGTATAGGATTCGGTCGATGTGTTTGTTTGTTTGTTTGTGTTCGCATATAGATCTCAAGAATGAACGGACCGATCGTCACCAAACTTGTTGAACAGGTTCTATACATTCCTGAGACGGTCCTTACAAAGTTACAAAAATTGGGACCAGTCAAACACACGGTTAGGGAGTTATTGGTGGATTAAGATTCTACAAGGACTTATAGAGAGACATATTAATGGTCAAAGGGAAATAACCTTCTCAGTTGGTGGCAGTGAGAATGGTTATTTCCCTTTGACCAACGGGGGTGTTTTTCCTACCTCGGAGGAATTTCTTGTTAAAAGTGGTTTATTATACCTGCACGGCTCCTTTGAAAGAAAAGAAGAAAGATCCAATCAGCAAGCAAACCAACACACACACACACACACACACACACACACACACACACACACACACACACACACACACACACACACACACACACACATCCACACACACACACACACACACACACACACACACACAAACACACACACACACACAAACAAAGCAAACTAAGAAATACAAACAAAGCAAACAAGTCGCGTAAGGCGAAAATACAATATTTAGTCAAGTAGCTGCCATTTTTCAGCAAGACCGTATACTCGTAGCATCGTCAGTCCACCGCTCATGGGAAAGGCAGTGAAATTGACAAGAAGAGCGGGGTAGTAGTTGCGCTAAGAAGGATAGCACGCTTTTCTGTACCTCTCTTTGTTTTAACTTTCTGAGCGTGTTTTTAATCCAAACATATCATATCTATATGTTTTTGGAATCAGGAACCGACAAGGAATAAGATGAAAGTGTTTTTAAATTGATTTGGACAATTTAATTTTGATAATAATTTTTATATATTTAATTTTCAGAGCTTGTTTTTAATCCGAATATAACATATTTATATGTTTTTGGAATCAGCAAATGATGGAGAATAAGATAAACGTAAATTTGGATCGTTTTATAAATTTTTATTTTTTTTTTACAATTTTCAGATTTTTAATGACCAAAGTCATTAATTAATTTTTAAGCCACCAAGCTGAAATGCAATACCGAACCCCGGGCTTCGTCGAAGATTACTTGACCAAAATTTCAACCAATTTGGTTGAAAAATGAGGGCGTGACAGTGCCGCCTCAACTTTCACGAAAAGCCGGATATGACGTCATCAAAGACATTTATCAAAAAAATGAAAAAAACGTATGGGGATTTCATACCCAGAAACTCTCATGTCAAATTTCATAAAGATCGGTCCAGTAGTTTAGTCTGAATCGCTCTACACACACACACACACGCACACACACACACACATACACCACGACCCTCGTTTCGATTCCCCCTCGAAGTTAAAATATTTAGTCAAAACTTGACTAAATATAAAAAGAGAGACAGAAGGACAACGACTGAGAGAGAGAGAGAGAGAGAGAGAGAGAGAGAGAGAGAGAGAGAGAGAGAGAGAGAGAGAGAGAGAGAGAGAGAGAGAGAGAGAGAGAGAGAGATAAAATCAAATATCAAATAAATTCAATTCAAATCAAATTCTATTTTACGAGGGTTGTGGCATAAGCTACTGTGTGTGTGTGTGTGTGTGTGTGTGTGTGTGTGTGTGTGTGTGTGTGTGTGTGTGTGTGTGTGTGTGTGTGAGTGTGTGTGTGTGTGTGTGTGTGTGTGGATGTGTACAAAGCAAGCAAGAGAGAGAGAGAGAGAGAGAGAGAGAGAGAGAGAGAGAGAGAGAGAGAGAGAGAGAGAGAGAGAAACAGAGAGAGCTTTTCGCCTTCTCTCTGACGGCTGTGTCAAATCTGGCCAAGTTTGTATAATCAGCTCTACGAGTTATATCAAGTCGCTTAGTGTGATCACGTGTGTGTGGGTCCATCTTATAAAGTGGTTTGGTGCCTTCTTACACGTTCCATGCACGGTTAGTTTGATTGATAGACAAAAAAGAAATTGCAAATATATTCAAAAAACAAAAACAACTAACAACATATTGTTAAATTATAAATAATTGTAAAAATAAGCGCCCAATAAGGGACTCGAACCCTTGACCCTCAGATTAAAAGTCTGATGCTCTACCGACTGAGCTAACCGGGCTTTGTTTAAGTTTATTGAAATAAAAAATCTTGTCGCCCTCTGTCTGACAGCTGCTAACCGGATTTTGGCTCAAGGCGACTAAAATTAAAACGCTGGTCACCCAATGTCTTAAAGATAGAAGGATGCAAATATATACGTACAACAAAAAACACGTATTTTCAAATTATGAAAGATGTAAAAATGAGCGCCCAATAAGGGACTTGAACCCTTGACCCTCAGATTAAAAGTCTGATGCTCTACCGACTGAGCTAACCGGGCTCTGCTCAAGAGGATTACGCTTGTCGCCCTTTCGAGGGCATTTCTTCTTCTTCTGCGTTCGATGTTGATGGCCGTGCTAAATCCTCAGACCAGTGGCTGCTTCGAGGGCATTAATATTGAAACCTTTGCCGGGCAAAACGACATCTGCATCGGCTTCAGCCTCCTTTTTATATTTAGTCAAGTTTTGACTAAATATTTTAACATCGAGGGGGAATCGAAACGAGGGTCGTGGTGTATGTGCGTATGTGTGTGCGTGCGTGTGTGTGTGTGTGTGTGTAGAGCGATTCAGACTAAACTACTGGACCGATCTTTATGAAATTTGACATGAGAGTTCCTGGGTATGAAATCCCCGAACGTTTTTTTCATTTTTTTGATAAATGTCTTTGATGACGTCATATCCGGCTTTTCGTGAAAGTTGAGGCGGCACTGTCACGCCCTCAGTTTTCAACCAAATTGGTTGAAATTTTGGTCAAGTACTCTTCAACGAAGCCCGGGGTTCGGTATTGCATTTCAGCTTGGTGGCTTAAAAATTAATTAATGACTTTCGTCATTAAAAATCTGAAAATTGTAAAAAAAAATAAAAATTTATAAAACGATCCAAATTTACGTTTATCTTATTCTCCATCATTTGCTGATTCCAAAAACATATAAATATGTTATATTTGGATTAAAAACAAGCTCTGAAAATTAAATATATAAAAATTATTATCAAATGTTTTTTTTCGAAATCAATTTAAAAACACTTTCATCTTATTCCTTGTCGGTTCCTGATTCCAAAAATATATAGATATGATATGTTTGGATTAAAAACACGCTCAGAAAGTTAAAACAAAGAGAGGTACAGAAAAGCGTGCTATTCTTCTCGGCGCAACGAATACCCCGCTCTTCTTGTCAATTCCACGTGCACTGCCTTTGCCACGGGCGGTGGAGTGACGATGCTACGAGTATACGGTCTTGCTGCGTTGCGTTGCGTTCAGTTTCATTCTGTGAGTTCGACAGCTACTTGACTAAATATTGTATTTTCGCCTTACGCGACTTGTTATATTTAGTCAAGTTTTGACTAAATATTTTAACATCGAGGGGGAATCGAAACGAGGGTCGTGGTGTATGTGCGTGCGTGCGTGTGTGTGTGTGTGTGTGTGTGTGTGTAGAGCGATTCAGACTAAACTACTGGACCGATCTTTATGAAATTTGACATGAGAGTTCCTGGGTATGAAATCCCCGAACGTTTTTTTCTTTTTTTTGATAAATGTCTTTGGTGACGTCATATCCGGCTTTTCGTGAAAGTTGAGGCGGCACTGTCACGCCCTCATTTTTCAACCAAATTGGTTCAAATTTTGGTCAAGTAATCTTCGACGAAGCCCGGGGTTCGGTATTGCATTTCAGCTTGGTGGCATAAAAATTAATTAATGACTTTGGTCATTAAAAATCTGAAAATTGTAAAAAAAAATAAAAATTTATAAAACGATCCAAATTTACGTTTATCTTATTCTCCATCATTTGCTGATTCCAAAAACATATAAATATGTTATATTCGGATTAAAAACAAGCTCTGAAAATTAAATATATAAAAATTATTATCAAAATTAAATTGTCGGAATCAATTTAAAAACACTTTCATCTTATTCCTTGTCGGTTCCTGATTCCAAAAACATATAGATATGATATGTTTGGATTAAAAACACGCTCAGAAAGTTAAAACAAAGAGAGGTACAGAAAAGCGTGCTATCCTTCTTAGCGCAACTACTACCCCGCTCTTCTTGTCAATTTCACTGCCTTTGCCATGAGCGGTGGCCTGACGATGCTACGAGTAAAATGGCATTGCGTTTCATTCTGTGAGTTCGACCATAGATATCCCTTGACAGGATCGCCAACTCTGCGCGCGCGCCAACGCTGGCTCTGTTTCGAACTCCCGTCTGCGGCTGCGAGAGGTTTTGACAGTAACTTTACTTCCGGTGCAGTCTTTCAACACATGGAGAAGAAGGAGAATTTCGAAGGGGAGGTGGAGTTTGTGGCTGAGGTATGTGAAAAGCAAACAAAGCAATACAAAAAGATCATTGCTGATGATTGAAATGAGTCATGTGAATCAACAATAAAGATTGATTGTGGACGGCACGTCATTATTTTTGTTTTTAACACTTGAAACGCGAGAGCATCTGACACACTGGTAAATCCGAAGCTGTGCACTCAAGCTGATCAGCAGATCGTTTTTCTGCAGAATTCTCGCTCACATCGGCCACTATTTTAGCTCAGCGAACCGACAAATTTGCAACAGAACAATTTCTGAATGTTAGAAATTCGGCTGTAGATTTATAGATACCCTTTCTATTCCATGGTTGTTGTTTTTTCAGGGGGAAAGTACCGACATCTCAATCGCTGAAAAGATGACAGCATCACCACAAAAGAAACTCCAAGAATTGCCAAAAGTAAGTAAAAATATTGACAGATCTATGTAAAAGACTATGAAAATTTAGAACTGGAACAACAGATATTCAAGAAATAACCGATAAGTGATATATTATAACTGAACCATTGATTGATTTGAATGTACATCATGCATGGAAGTTAAAAATGGTGCAGGAACTGAAGTCAGATCAACACATCAAAAAGATCAGTGCAATAAATTTGTTTTCTTTCCCATCCAGCATAATTCTGTTTTGATATATGCTTGATGTCTTCTGTTGTTTTTAAATTCATTGTCACTTCTAAATTGCATGCTTTATTGCAGAACGCTTGTGCATGATCTATCAAGAATGACAACTGCCTTTCACCGGAGCTCAGAGGGCTTGTCGACCAATTCAGTAATTGAAAAGTAAGTTTTTGAGTAAGGCGATATAAAAAAAATCAGCTTGCAAAGTCCCAGTACCTGAAAGATCACTTTCATTCATAGTTTTCGAGCAAAAATACTGCTTCGTTGCACAGAGAGGCTACTGTTTACAAATATTTTAGGTACATGCCTGCCACTACAATATTTCATGTGTTTTTTAGGATCATTGATAGCACATGTCATAGTTGAAAGACATGATAAGGATTCATGAGAGTGGTTTGTCAACACGTTCTATAACGACAAATGGAATACAATATTTAATATGTTCACATCCATTCATGTAAAGTGTAGTTTTGGGTTGTTGTCGTGTGTTGTTGGTTTTGATTGTGTGCATGCATCTACATCTTCAGTTTCACTCTTGGGTTGATTTCTGCTATATTTGTGTGTTGTTTTATTTATAATATTTTATTTTCTGTGTTTTAGGTGCAGATCTGGAAGAGAAACTTCTGCTTCTTCATGACTGCCTAGTTCCCTGAGGCAAGGTTGGGAATGCTGCCAAGGAGAAGGCGTGGGCCAGGTACTACTCTGCTTTTTCAACCCAGCATTCAGGCATTACTGAGTTGACAGTATCCCCTGCAGTTTCAGCCTGGATTGCCTTGAACATGTTTATACTGTTGGTGTCTTAAAGGCCTATGAAGAAAAACTAGGGAACCAGTAAGTGCATTAGAAATCAAAGAGGATGAAGAGGACAATGCAAAGTATGTTGGAGGATGTGTTGCCAAAAAGCTAAAACAGAGAGTTTGGTGTCTCCAAAAGAGTGCGTACAGAGATGAGAAATTGCAGTGTTTGGAAGCCCTGACTTGCGCACCTGAATCCTACAGTGAAAAGAGTGAAAACACCCCTGACATGACAAGCATGCTGAACAAGGGCAAACTGACCTTTGTCAAGCCCAATGTATTGCAGATGTGTCTGTCCATGCAACACAAAGCAGAAATCTTAAACAGAATGAGGCAAAGCGTTGATGATATCAAATAACCAAAGGGAAGTAATTGCTCTTTATTCATACGACATGACCGTGTAATAGAGTAAGCGAGAGTTGTACAAAACCTTTTCTCCTGGCACCTGAGATAATAACAAGCATTGAAATATACAAGCGACTTTCATCCTCTCGTGCCAGGAGAAAAGGTTCCGTACAACTCTCGCTTAATCTATTACACATGTCGTATGCATAAAGAGCGATTACTTCCCTTTGGTGATTTGATGTCCATGGAACATATTTTCTGGGAAACCTGTGCATCAACACACAGGCAAAAGCAGATGACTTTATTGAACCATGCAGGAACAGTGATGCTGTTCCGGTGTGTTTTTATGACACTTTGTATTCATTTGATCTTTCACAAGCTGTTCAAGAAGACACTTTGCAAAATGTTCTGTTTTTTTTTTAAATAAGACTCCACCACAAACTGAAGACAATGATGGACAAAATGAAATGTACATGGAAAGAAAAGACTGAGGAAAAAGCTGAAAACATGCAATGTTGGACAAAATGAAATGCACATGGAAAGAAAGGAGTTTGAGGAAAAAGCTGAAAACATACAATGTTGAGAACAATCAGGAAGGATCTCTGTAGTGTGTTGTGTATGATCTTTCTTCATGCAGTACAAACTATCCCATCTGATCAAGTGCATGTACATTGAATTTGAACTTCTTCATTGTTGTCTTAGGTGTCGATTTTTTGTGTTAAAATCTGCTGTCGTTAAAATGTACTTCTCTTCCTATTTGGTTCAGTATTGTATCACATGGCTTGTTCAGTGCCTGTTCTGTATTTTCATGAGTCCATGTAAATTTAAGTCTGCAACATGAAAAATTTAAACATATTCATTTTGCTATGGTTCAAACCTAATTCCTTTATGTACTTGTTCAAAATATAATTTTGACAGCGATATATTTTGCAAACAGTTTTCATTTCAAAATCAATTGTCAGCCACTTGATAAATGTCTTGCATCGATGCGTCTGATTGTTTTTATGTTAACCACTATGTACACTGGAATTTGCTTTGCTTTCCTAATAGAACATGTTCAGTCGCATACCAGCAACACTTTGTTATAACCTTGAATGGTTGAAAACAACGTTAAACACCAAAGAAAGAAAGAAAGCAACACTTTGTTAACGTTTGAATGGAATTGGAAGTTGTATGAACTCAAATAGAGCATATGTATCTTTGGTCACAGTGACACACACCATACAGTGACAATTAATGCAGGGCCGGACTAGGGCTACGGGGGGGGGGGGGGGGGGGGGGGGTTATGCAACCCCCCCTCCCCAACCTAAACATGTACCTCACTTATTTAAAAAAAATGTATTATTGTTTATTTTATGCCGTTTCATGCAAGGAGCGACCATTTTCCTATCTCAGAATATGACCTACCCTTCCCCTGACCCCCACAAGGGGCAGAGGAACATCCCCCTGGACCACCCCCCTCCTCTTTGCTTAGTCCGGCCCTGTAATGTACCAACATTCACTATCTCACTCAGTCTCAATTCGCACAATTTGACACAAGAAAGATTCCTATTCATACACATGCATATATTTAATCAATGAAGTAGATACATTCTCAAACAAAGTTTCAACATGTTGCACCCAAATTAAAGCATAAATTCTTGTGACATTTAATTTAATTAATTAATTAACGGGAATTAATCAATGCTTTAATTTGGGAGTTTGAAATTTGTCGCAATAATTTCTTGGTCAAGTTTATTTACATTCTCTGCTAAAGAGCTTTACAGTCAAATCCAATTTTCCACACCTAACCTATAAAACACAACATTCCAAATGGAAAAAAAAAAATCATTCTCTTGGCTCAGAATTGGTGTTGATTAATTGTAACACAAAGCGATTTACTGAAAATGTTACTTGTCACTCACTTCAACACTGTCGCCAAGCCAGTCTAAACTGCAGCACGCTGCTTCAGGAGGGACTTTTTCCTTTACACTTTAAATCCAAACACCATCGGCTGCGTAGAAAAATCACTGAAAATGCTGACTCAAAGTCAAACCTTAACCAAGCTGGCCTCCAGGCTCCAGCACAACAACCTTAACCACCTGGTTCCCCTCGTTCTTCGCGAGGCACCATGACTCGGGAAGCTGCTGTACATCACGACACAGTTCTTCAAAGTTGTAGATTTTGCAACAACCTCTGGCAATTCTGGTGCGGGACGGAATGTCTGAAAAAAAGCAGAACAATAAACCCTTAGTAAAACTAAATTTCTAGAGAAATAAGTCTAACTGTCCATACAAATAGCTGGATGATAGCTATTAATGGCAGTTGATAGACGTTTGAAGTTGAACGATTTGGTGGAGAATAGGTCGACAAGCTCTCTGAGCTCCGGTGAAAGGCAGTTGAAAGGCAGAAAGAACAAGCGTTCTGCAATAAAGCATGCAATTTAGAAGTGACAATGAATTTAAAAACAACAGAAGACATCAAGCATATAGACTATATCAAAACAGAATTATGCAAGAGGGGAGAGAAAACAAATATATTGCACTGATCTTTTTGATGTGTTGATCTGACTTCAGTTCCTGCACCATTTTTAACTTCCATGCATCATAGACCTATCAATGGTTCAGTTATAATATATCACTTATCGGTTATTTCTTGAATATCTGTTGTTCCAGTTCTAAATTTTCATAGTCTTTTACATAGATCTGTCAATATTTTTACTTACTTTTGGCAATTCTTGGAGTTTCTTTTGTGGTGATGCTGTCATCTTTTCAGCGATTGAGATGTCGGTACTTTCCCCCTGAAAAAACAACAACCATGGAATAGAAAGGGTATCTATAAATCTACAGCCGAATTTCTAACATTCAGAAATTGTTCTGTTGCAAATTTGTCGGTTCGCTGAGCTAAAATAGTGGCCAATGTGAGCGAGAATTCTGCAGAAAAACGATCTGCTGATCAGCTTGAGTGCACAGCTTCGGATTTACCAGTGTGTCAGATGCTCTCGCGTTTCAAGTGTTAAAAACAAAAATAATGACGTGCCGTCCACAATCAATCTTTATTGTTGATTCACATGACTCATTTCAATCATCAGCAATGATCTTTTTGTATTGCTTTGTTTGCTTTTCACATACCTCAGCCACAAACTCCACCTCCCCTTCGAAATTCTCCTTCTTCTCCATGTGTTGAAAGACTGCACCGGAAGTAAAGTTACTGTCAAAATCGTCTTTTCCGCTTTCCGCTACTTGGTGAGCGCGCGCAACGAGTTGGCGATCCTGTCAATACACATCTATGGTTCGACAGCTACTTGACTAAATATTGTATTTTCGCCTTACGCGACTTGTTATATTTAGTCAAGTTTTGACTAAATATTTTAACATCGAGGGGGAATCGAAACGAGGGTCGTGGTGTATGTGCGTGCGTGTGTGTGTGTGTGTGTGTAGAGCGATTCAGACTAAACTACTGGACCGATCTTTATGAAATTTGACATGAGAGTTCCTGGGTATGAAATCCCCGAACGTTTTTTTCTTTTGTTTGATAAATGTCTTTGATGACGTCATATCCGGCTTTTCGTGAAAGTTGAGGCGGCACTGTCACGCCCTCATTTTTCAACCAAATTGGTTGAAATGTTGGTCAAGTAATCTTCGACGAAGCCCGGGGTTCGGTATTGCATTTCAGCTTGGTGGCTTAAAAATTAATTAATGACTTTCGTCATTAAAATTCGGAAAATTGTAAAAAAAAATAAAAATTTATAAAACGATCCAAATTTACGTTTATCTTATTTTCCATCATTTGCTGATTCCAAAAACATATAAATATGTTATATTCGGATTAAAAACAAGCTCTGAAAATTAAATATATAAAAATTATTATCAAAATTAAATTGTCCAAATCAATTTAAAAACACTTTCATCTTATTCCTTGTCGGTTCCTGATTCCAAAAACATATAGATATGATATGTTTGGATTAAAAACACGCTCAGAAAGTTAAAACAAAGAGAGGTACAGAAAAGCGTGCTATCCTTCTTAGCGCAACTACTACCCCGCTCTTCTTGTCAATTTCACTGCCTTTGCCATGAGCGGTGGACTGACGATGCTACAAGAATACGGTCTTGCTGAAAAATGGCAGCTACTTGACTAAATATTGTATTTTCGCCTTACGCGACTTGTTATTTTTAGTCAAGTTTTGACTAAATATTTTAACGTAGAGGGGGGAATCGAGACGAGGGTCGTGGTGTATGTGTGTGTGTGTGTGTGTGTGTGTGTCTGTCTGTCTGTCTGTCTGTGTGTGTGTGTGTGTGTAGAGCGATTCAGACTAAACTACTGGACCGATCTTTATGAAATTTGACATGAGAGTTCCTGGGTATGCAATCCCCATACGTCTTTTTCATTTTTTTGATAAATGTCTTTGATGACGTCATATCCGGCTTTTCGTGAAAGTTGAGGCGGCACTGTCACGCTCTCATTTTTCAACCAAATTGGTTGAAATTTTGGTCAAGTAATCTTCGACGAAGGCGGGGGTTTGGTATTGCATTTCAGCTTGATGGCTTAAAAACTAATGAGTGAGTTTGGTCATTAAAAATCTGAAAATTGTAAAAAAAATATGTTTTTTATAAAACGATCCAAATTTACTTACATCTTATTCTTTATCATTTTCTGATTCCAAAAATATATAAATATGTTATATTTTGATTAAAAACAAGCTCTGAAAATTAAAAATATAAAAATTATGATCAAAATTAAATTGTCCAAATCAATTTAAAAACACCTTCATCTTATTCCTTGTCGGTTCCTGATTCCAAAAACATATAGATATGATATGTTTGGATTAAAAACACGCTCAGAAAGTTAAAACGAAGAGAGGTACAGAAAAGCGTGCTATCCTTCTCAGCGCAAGTATTACCCCGCTCTTCTTGTCAATTTCACTGCCTTTGCCGTGCGCGGTGGACTGACGATGCTACGAGTATACGGTCTTGCTGCGTTGCATTGCGTTCAGTTTCATTCTGTGAGTTCGACAGCTACTTGACTAAATGTTGTATTTTCGCCTTACGCGACTTGTTGATGTTGTTCCTGAGTTAAACTGGCATTGGTGCTGGCACCAAACTAAGCTAACGACTACAGTCGGAAAACAGTATTATAGGGTACGCACGATAACGGGTATTTAGTGCGTCCCGGGACCCGCTCTTTCTAGGTTTAGTGCATCCCGGGACCCCTCCGCAAATTTCTAGTACGTGTTTTCGACTTCTAGTGCGTACAGGACGTAGGGCCGCTATTTTTAATTGGGAGCCCTGGTTGAATTGACCTAGAGAACTTCAACCCCCCCCCCCCCCCCTCTTCCTTATTACAACCTTTTCCCCCGTCTTCAGTACAATGACAAGTACACTGCTTGCACAGAGGAAGATTCGGGTGACAAAACTTTACCAACGACACCAGGCAAGCCTCAACAGCCTAAACGCCCACTTGACAAAACAGCCCTGTGAGGGTGAGATGTTGGCGGAGATAGCGGTCCCCTGATCAAGGTACGGCTCATTTAGACCTATCAGTAATCAGTCAAACGAGACGAGGGGTGACAGCTCATCATCATTATCGACTCACATTATATGGTTTTCCACTATACCTGGTGTCAGGTTTCAACAGGGCGGACCCTTAGGGGGACGGTGTGTGCACATTATAGCCCCATTATAGGTTTGATAGCCATCGACTCATTTTCAGTATGAGGGGGGGACAATGATTTCCTTTTAGTAACCGTATATCTGTGTATACGGGTTGCATACGGTTTGAAGTAGAAGGAGGCGTATATATGTGAGTAATATGACCGGCTATAAAACCATTAATACGATACAGGCTATAAAACCAATAATACAATACAGGCGTTGTCATTAATTATTATTTGACTCATACCTAGTCCTTAAGAGGCGAAATATTTGGTCTGTAGGATATGAAGCATTCCCTATGGTTTAGGCGTCGTCTGCAGTATACTCAATCTATTTGTCGTTAAATTTTGTGATAGTTTTGTCTACAGTACTTTTTGTCATCGCACTTAGTTATGTATCCAGTACAGTGTGTCACAGTTGCACGGTTCAAAGTTGATCATACATGTTCGTGACTGGACAGTTATCTTAATTTTTAGCAGGATATGTTCTCTGCATTCAAGATTAACCATGCACTGATCATAGGACTGTTTCACAGTTTCGATCAGCGTTTATATAGTCAGAAGGTTAAATCTTGACTTCGGCTTATTCTAGGCCCCGTATAGTGACTTAATGCCACTTACTTTGTATTTGTTGTTTGTTTCTTTGCTTGCTCGTTTGTTTGTTTGTTCGTATGGAGGTGTCTTAATTGCTGCGGCTAGGTCACGAGTCGAAAGCCACGCAAAACGAAACGCAGATTCCTTTAACAAATTTATATAAAATGTATCATCGTCGAAATCAGTGCTCTTCTTCAAGTTCGCCTAACTGTTCATGCAGGGACTCTATTATAGTAGTTTCTCGTTTCAGTGCATAAACCACTTGCTGTTCCATAGGCTTTAGGAGCTGACAACCGAGATAGACAAAACAACAACAAAACGGCTCAACCTTGGCCAACACCGTGCTTCCCCGACTTTGTTATAATGATCCGGGAGCAATCCCCAGCGTCAAATTAACGACCTGATTGGCAAAAAATAGAAACACCTTGGTCAACATGATTGTGCAGGTATTGCGTTGCTCCTTTTTTCTTTGCTGGAAAAAAAAGAAGAAAATTGAAAAAGGAAGCTTTGAGAGCCTTCAAAATGACACTCGTCACTTGACACTTTATGTTGCAGTTCCCTCTTGCATAAAAATATGTATCTTTTCACGTGAGTGATGGACGACTCTTTCTACGCACCTGCTATCGGTTTGTGTCAGGTTTCGCCAATCTATCATGTGGGATGTGACTGCTTCACAATGCAGCCAGCCCCACACAACATGTCGCTCCCTGCACTCTGTATCGACAGGAACGTCATCGCGAAAAGGGAGATTATGCTCACGCTTCTGTAATACGAGTTACTTCCCGTCACGAAAGCAAAGGATATATATATGAATAGAAGATGGTTTGTTCATACTGTCGCAGTTTTAGATTGCCAGATACGTCTTTTTCAAAAAAAAATTAATCTTTTATGGTCAACATTACAAAAACCAGAAAAATATTGCTGTGACAATTTATCTGTGGGTATCAAATATGAAAGGGAAGGAAGATCTGTTTCTCTCCCTAAAAGTCAAAGGCTCATTAAGGCTGGAACTTTCTGAGTAATAACTTTTCAGGGGTATCAAATGCTGAAAAGCAGTAAAGGTCCCGTTTCTCTTTATACCCAGAGCTAGATTAAAGAATGTCATAAGAATTAGAATAGTGCATGTTTTCAACATGTATCAAATCTCTCGGAGAATCTCTTTGAAAAGTCAGACATCTCATTAATAGACAAAGATATGAGACAAATAAATTCTGAAGTTGAAATAAAATCTTTGCAACAGGAAAAGGTTTCGTAAAGTGCAATATGAAGCTCATTTCAAAGGGTATAGCAGCTCCTTATATATATGATATGCACCAGCTGCAGTTCGTGTGACAATAAGAATTAGTTTCAGGATATGATGCCAGTTAATCTCTCTAAAATTTCAAGCAGCGGACCAGGTTAAGTTGAAGCATAACATCGCGGACTCTATGATTGTATGGTTTCAATTTCAGATGGTTACTCGGTTTTGATATCAGCCTTTTGCAATGTTTTCTGTGTCGGAGAATTAAAAAAAACTCTTTCTTCTTCTTTGTTTCACTCATATATATATGCACTTTCGATACATCGTTTTGCAAGGCAACGATTTTTAAGTTCTACTTTTTGGTTCGAACTTCCTTGTTTGGCTTATTATTTTATTGAAATTTGATATGCTGCAAACATGCTCCGAAAGTAGGTCTACAGGTCAAGTTATATATTTGGTTTTTTTCCACATTCTCCTGCATGTGGTTAAAAGCAATACGAAAACACCATCTGTCGCAATGCATGTTGTGCTTGTCTTATTTAGGACACGTTTGCAGTGTTGGTTTTGTAGATTTGACTGCGTTTGGGTCCAGATTGTGGCAATATTCTATCTTCGTTCTTAAATTCAAACTTTGCGTTACATATTTTCCCAAATCGTTTTGAAGAAATTATCCGGCTGTCCCATAATATATATCAATCCCGATTCGCACAGTCTTTTCAAGCATACTGTCATTCAGATTGTGAGACATGTCCAAAATAGCAGGGGTTTTTTCTGTTGCGTTTATGGTTTACAAGTTTTAAGAAGAAGCTTTGATATCGACTGTGTATTCCTACTTAAAGATACCGAGTTTGGTTTTTTTTTAACGTATTTATTTATGTTTACCTTTCTAAGTTAAAATCAGTTCTTTGTAATAGAGAAACCTAGGACGGTCAGTCAGATGTTTCCCGCTGAAATAGGTGCACAACACTTGGTCGAAAGTCACCTACACACACACACACACACAAAATGCGTCGAAACGTCCGATAAGTCGATGCGTCAATGCGTCTGTTGGTCGAATGACAAATTCGTCCATACGACACTTCCTCAAACAAAAACTCAGTGGTCAAACCGTCCTAGCAGACTTCAGGTATGCAATGCATATTAAACAGGTACTTAAACTTGGGCTAAAACCGTTAATACCTGCAAAACGAACCACAGACCAACATCTCAAGTGCGGTTCACGTGGTCGAGCTACAGCCAAATTTTACCAACTTTTGAGCGATTCTTTTATTGGAACTAAATTGGTTAAAAATGACTGCGCAACAGTCTATCTAATTTCAGGCCAGCAGTTGAAGATTTTTCTCACCTATAGTCATGAGACGTATAACAAAGCTAGCCAGTTGGTCCAGTCGCTTCTAAATCCGAACTAACTTTTGGAACAAAATTGTCGGGGCCGTTCACTGACATGGCCGACTTTTCGCCAAACTCAGTCACAGCACATTCTGACTTCGACTTTAATTCAAATCAACTATAAAGTTGGTAGGAAGTCAAGTTAGCTGTACACCTGCTATGTGATTGTGAACAGCAATTCAGACTGTCATCTGTGTAAATATCACCCAAACCCCACCCATCACAGCAAAATGCCTATACATCTCTCTCTCTCTCTCTCTCTCTCTCTCTCTCTCTCTCTCTCTCTCTCTCTCTCTCTCTCTCTCTCTCTCTCTCTCTCTCTCTCTCGCTCTCTCTCTTTTTTCTCTCCAGGGCCGGACTACCGGGGGGGTTATGGGGGTTGCGCAACCCCCCCCCCTAGCCTAAACATGTACCTTACTTATTTAATTTTTTTTTTATTATTGCTTATTTTATGCCGTTTCATGCAAGGAGCGACCATTTTCCTATCTCAGAATATGACCTACCCGTCAGCTTCAGGGGGCTTTGCCCCCTGACCCCCACAACGAGGGGGGGGGGTGGGTTCTAGGGTTTCCGGACCCCCCCCCCCCCCCCCCCAGCCAAAGAATAAAAATATTGAATGAGGTATGCATTTCTTTATTTTACATTGAGTTTCAATTTTTGGGGTATTAATCAGTGACAAAATCTGCTGCCTGAAACTGGTATTGATCATCCTCAGAATGCACCAGATTGCACCATTTTGCATCCTTTTTTTCAAAATTTTCCGGGGGCGCATGCCCCCGGACCCCCCTAGCAAGCTAGGCGCTTTGCGCCGTCAGCTCGGCGCTTCGCGCCTTCACACCCATATCTTCACAATATACTTTTGAAAAAAAACCAGTCATAAAATGAACTGATCCGCCCCTGCCGCCAGGGGGGACATCCCCCTGGGCCACCACTGGCAACCCCCCCCCCCCCTCCTCTTCGCCTAGTCCGGCCCTGCTCTGTCTCTCTCTCTCTCTCTCTCTCTCTCTCTCTCTCTCTCTCTCTCTCTCTATCCCACCCAAACCACCCTACAGGCTACTTGATACATTGACAGCAACGTCTGCCAGTGAGACCGCCAGATCTGTTTACCCGCAGTGCAGATCACTGGCCCACCTCAGTGATCAGGCCTGTGCGAGCATCCACCAAAAGACCCTGTCTTCCATCCGCGACTGAAGAAGACGACACTGGCCTTCTACCACAAAAAGATGAGCTCACGCTAGGAGCTGTCAACTCGCGAGAGGGGAGAACAAAAGGAAGACGAAACAGGCGAGATGTAAAACTGAATGGCGGCTCCATCCGGGTCGCGACGAGTCGGGGAGCGGCGGTGGGGTGTAAATTACGGATCGGGACAAAGCCGAGGAACAAAGCGCTTGTCGAGAGGAGGCAGGTACAAGTGACAGAGCCCCGTGTCAATTTCACGCCCTCCTGTCCCGAAGACTGACAGCTGTCAAGGGCGTGCGGGGCGCGCGCTGAAGGCGAAGGTCAAAGGGAGTTAACCCTTGCTCCGTCTGGGACCCGATGGAAATGCTACGATTTCTGATTGAGACGAGACAGGGGAGAGAACTGCGTGTGGCCGACAAGGGACTTGTGTTATAGAGGTTGATAGCCGTGATCATCACCATGCTGGGAAAATTCAGAATGTCTGAGGAGGATGCGTCGATCATGACATGTTTCAATCAGACGAGGATGGTCTGAGAAGAGTCAAGCTTCGACCTCTAACACTTTCGGGTCACAATCCCAACCCCTCTCCACCCCGTCATAGCCTGACAGCCAACCGCGAATGAGGATGCGTCGATCATGACATCTTTTAATCAAACGTGGTCTGAAAAAGTCAAGCCCCGACGATTGGCTCTCCCCCTTCCGACAGACTCTCCATAAAAACCAACCCTATTGAACCATCACTCGGGGGCCCGGGTAGCTCAGGTGGTAGAGCACTGGACTCGTGATCGAGAGGTCGCTGGTTCGAATCCGGGCCGGGACGGACACGGGTCAACTTTTTGTGCAGACCCAGAGACGGTATCCATCTCCCACCTCGTGTCACCACAATGGCACGTTAAAGATCTTGGTCATTTTTACCATAAGTGCAGATGGCTGATACCACCTAAACACGCAAACATCAAAAAGCCGTGAGGGCGTAAAACTCGAATCGTACAAACCAATTCATGTCCAATATAGGCAATTAAGACCTGACGGACAATAAGCCCCACGAAATGTACTTTTACCATCACTCTTCATAATATCACACCACCAACCATGCCCTTCTTTTCGGCTACACTAAGTCGACCTAATTGTATTTATAGTGGAAAGACATACAAGTCATCATGAGAGAAATGAATTTAAAACAAGTCGCGTAAGGCGAAAATACAATATTTAGTCAAGTAGCTGCCATTTTTCAGCAAGACCGTATACTCGTAGCATCGTCAGTCCACCGCTCATGGCAAAGGCAGTGAAATTGACAAGAAGAGCGGGGTAGTAGTTGCGCTAAGAAAGATAGCACGCTTTTCTGTACCTCTCTTTGTTTTAACTTTCTGAGCGTGTTTTTAATCCAAACATATCATATCTATATGTTTTTGGAATCAGGAACCGACAAGGAATAAGATGAATTGAATTGATTTGGACAATTTAATTTTGATAATAATTTTTATATATTTAATTTTCAGAGCTTGTTTTTAATCCGAATATAACATATTTATATGTTTTTGGAATCAGCAAATGATGGAGAATAAGATAAACGTAAATTTGGATCGTTTTATAAATTTTTATTTTTTTTACAATTTTCCGATTTTTAATGACCAAAGTCATTAATTAATTTTTAAGCCACCAAGCTGAAATGCAATACCGAACCCCGGGCTTCGTCGAAGATTACTTGACCAAAATTTGAACCAATTTGGTTGAAAAATGAGGGCGTGACAGTGCCGCCTCAACTTTCACGAAAAGCCGGATATGACGTCATCAAAGACATTTATCCAAAAAAAGAAAAAAACGTTCGGGGATTTCATACCCAGGAACTCTCATGTCAAATTTCATAAAGATCGGTCCAGTAGTTTAGTCTGAATCGCTCTACACACACACACACACACGCACGCACACACACACGCACGCACATACACCACGACCCTCGTTTCGATTCCCCCTCGATGTTAAAATATTTAGTCAAAACTTGACTAAATATAAAAAGACTTAGCTCAGTAGGCGCTGAATTCGACTTCTGGTGTGAAGATGGTCATAGCAGAAAGACTTGAAAGTGGGCTAGAGATACTGTAATCCAAAACACATTGCGATATGCCTCGCCAGCATCCTGCAAGCGAGTTTCGTCGACAATTTTGAGAAGTTCATTATCTTTATCATAAGTGTTTGTCTGTCTGTGTCTACTTAAAAAGCCACTGGGTCGATCGACGTATTGTGAATGTAACGTTTTGTTTTGTCATAAATTAAACGTTCGAATAACCTACCATTCTTGACAGAAAAACAATGGTAACTTTGTGTGAGAGCGAGAAATACCATTCTTGGGTGTGTGTGGTTTTTATTTTTAATAAAGGTACTGTAGTAATACTTACCGCAATGTGACCCGAAAATGTTAGATAGTAATTGTAACACTAAGTGATGGAACAACTAAGACACATTTACCTCCCTTAAAAGTTAATGTAATGCACATTGACACCCACACAGACGAGAGATTGGAGGAATTTTGCTTCTTTTTTGGGGGAAAAAACACTGACTTTTTTTTGCTGAAAATAATTATGGCAAACAGGACCTTACTCGAACAAAATATGGTTTAGTGTGTCAGATCAAAGAGCTTCCTGTACATAGATGAGACCAAAGGAGCATTTTAACAGCGTAATATCGACCCCAATGATCATATCCAAGAATGTACACCTGGAGTCAAGTTTGTTAGAAGGGTAAAAGGATCAGGTGCTTGACTAACATTACTCCTAGCAGGGGCGGAGCAGATAAGCCCGAGGGAAGGGTTACAACATGGGGTCCAGGGGTCGGTAGAGGTGGGGATCTGGGGGACAAAGCCCCCCTGAAGCAGAAGAATTTTAGCTATCTTATAAACAATTTGTGGCTTATCCGTGATTTTAAACATGATCAACTGGTGTCAGCAGCTACTCATTATTTCTTTTAAAGTTAGTATTAAATAATGGCAATTTATCTTTCATGATATCTGCTCCCGACATCATAAAGTATGGTTAGAAGAAAGACATGTCGCATAAGAGTGGCAGTTAAAACTGTACAAAAATGATACCGATTAAACAATTAACACTTCCCCTGGCTTTACAGACAGAAACAACAACAACATTCACAAACCTTTTTTTTTTTTTTTTTTTTAAACAGCAGAGGGGGGGGGGGGGGTTCGGAACCCCTGTAACCACCCCCCTAATCCGCCCCTGCCTAGCATGTAACCAAGTTATGTCCCAAATAGACACTAGTTCTGGGAACAGAAAAACCAAGTTAGCATAGCATAGCATAGCTAACATTAACTTAAAGCCGCAGTTTTGAAAGAATGTCTGCTATGTGCTACAGGGACTCGTTCCTCCAAGTCTGTTATCATTAGTTATCAACACCCAGCTTCCCTATGCCCACAGGCTAATTTACAGGCCGTCTCCAATTTCAGTCTGTTATCATTAGTTATCAACACCCAGCTTCCCTATGCCCACAGGCTAATTTACAGGCCGTCTCCAATTTCAGTCTGTTATCATTAGTTATCAACACCCAGCTTCCCTATGCCCACAGGCTAATTTACAGGCGGTCTCCAATTTCAGTCTGTTATCATTAGTTATCAACACCCAGCTTCCCTATGCCCACAGGCTAATTTACAGGCCGTCTCCAATTTCAGTCTGTTATCATTAGTTATCAACACCCAGCTTCCCTATGCCCACAGGCTAATTTACAGGCCTTCTCCAATTTCAGTCTGTTATCATTAGTTATCAACACCCAGCTTCCCTATGCCCACAGGCTAATTTACAGGCCGTCTCCAATTTCAGTCTGCGAGCGCTTGGCATGGGCCATATGGGGAGTCCCATATTGGTTGGGACGAGAAAGAATTTACCCGATGCTCCCCTGCATGTCGTAAGAGGCGACTAACGGATTCTGTTTCTCCTTTTACCCTTGTTAAGTGTTTTTTGTATAGAATATAGTCAATTTTTGTAAAGATTTTAGTCAAGCAGTATGTAAGAAATGTTAAGTCCTTTGTACTGGAAACTTGCATTCTCCCAGTAAGGTAATATATTGTACTACGTTGCAAGCCCCTGGAGCAAATTTTTTTTATTAGTGCTTTTGTGAACAAGAAACAATTGACAAGTGGCTCTATCCCATCTCCCCCCTTCCCCCGTCGCGATATAACCTTCGTGGTTGAAAACGACGTTAAACACCAAATAAAGAAAGGGCCATGGTTTTTGCGCGACGTGTTCAGTTTTCCTGATCAGCAATTCGCTTTTGATCGTCTGTGGTCCGTACTGTACAGAAGGATTAATTTTGATGCATTGTTGAAGTGTTTACAGTTTGTTTAATATCATAAGCAGTGCTAAAATGTTTGTAATGTAACTGTTTTGTCAGAGTGACATTTTTATTCGCGTTGCTTAGCACATTGCATCGGATCGACTGTTTTTGTTTTTCATCTTTTTACATTTAGTCAAGTTTTGACAAAATGTTTTAACATAGAGGGGGAAATCGAGACGAGGGTCGTGGTGTATGTGTGTTTGTGTGTGTGTGTGTATGTGTGTGTGTGTGTGTGTGTGTTTGTGTGTGTGTGTGTGTGTGTGTGTGTGTGTGTGTGTGTGTGTGTGTGTGTAGAGCGATTCAGAGTAAACTAAACGATGAAAAGCAAGAGTTTTTTTTTTTAATATTAATCAAACACGACCGTGAAGTGTTGAAAGACTTAATCAGTCGTACAGGCGTGAATTGTTCACCTTTTTTTTTTAACAACACTGTCTGTGTGATAGACTTAGGTCACTATGTATTTTTTTCTGTATCTGCAGGTGCCCAGCAGAAGTACTTTTTAGGCTTTATTAATTTTGTTCAGTTTGTGTTCAATAAATAAATAGATAATTATGTCGTTTTTCCTTTGGGTGTTTTGTTGTTGTTGTCTTTTGTTATCCCAGGTGCCGATGGTGAAGGTATTGTTTTCTTTGCATAGCTTAATGTAAAAACTGCACCCACATGGATTCAAAATAAGAAGCCACATTTACTTGTATATGTGTATATATGTGTAGCTTTTCAACGAAAATACCAAAGCCCGTCGGTCAACCGTGGTTCGTGTTGTCTCATGATCACAACTAAGCATTAACCTCATACACATTTTGGTGGCTTGGTAGCTTGGCAGGTGTGCTGGAAGTTGCATGTTGTGTTGGATCATCTCTACTTCGTCATTACCTTACCGAACAAAGACGCATACAAGGGAAGCAACTCAGCTCCCACATACGGACAACCTGCTAGTAAAGGGAGGTAAGGCCTCAAACCAAGAACACGCAGGCAACAACAATTACAGTCAACGCTGTGAGCGTGTATTGATCAGCTTCCTCTGCTGTGTCCGTGGGAGACCGAGACAGCTTCCTGCCCTGGCGTCTCTGTTTGCACACGCTCTCAGGAAGCTGTCTTCGAGTGTCATCCGCACACCCTGCACTGCGCATGACAGGAAGTGTCCTCTCCTCCTGGCGGCAGCAATCTCTCGATAGCGGTGGTGAGTGTTCGGGGACTTCCGGTCTGAATATTCTTGTCGGCCACGATTCCATTGAAGGCTGTCTTCGGGTTACGGCAAATATCCTGTTCTGTTGGTGAACCTGGCAGGTTTGAGTTTGATGGAGGAGGATGACGTTTTCCTTCGTTTTTGTCGTTAGCAGATGATGGTTTTTGTTCGTATGATTTGGGTCGAATGCATATAAACCAAGAATTGTGAACGTGTTTTTTTCTTTTTTTTCTTTTTTCTTACACACGTAGATTGAGCTGCTTGACACATCATTGTACACGCTTGCATTAGCATCAGCGCCAATGAACAATCACCACCACCCTCTACATACACCAACACGTGACCTACCCCCCCCTACCAACACTTCCTCACCATCACCATCACCGGCCTCCATCACTGTCGCTACCATCACCACCACCACAAAACTAAACACAAAACAACAAAATCTTTACGATTGTTACAACAGCTGCAGCAAAGCAAACATATGTAGCGTATGGTCTTTTGAATATGAAATTACGGATACATGAAACTGTAGCCAAGAAGGGAAAGACTGGTTTTGGATGATGAACTAGCCAACTGGTTAGAAATTGTTCAAGTGTCACATGCACTCGCGCTTGTCCAAACATATATCAAGATAACAAGAAAACGTACTCACCAGAAAAAAATGTCAACACGAACAATAACACAATGCGCCGGTTGCGACATGTATACAGTCTTCTTAGTTGCTTTGACGAAGACTACATGTCGAAACCAAAACATTGTGTTTTTGTTGGTTTAAACTGTTTTATTCAACGTTTGTGCATTATTTACAAAAAACGCATATTGAGTAAACAACAACAAGCATAATGCTTATGGTGGTGTTTACAGTTTTCTAGAAAATTACATATAAATGGCGGCTATTGTACAGTTTAAATGAAAAGCAAGCAAACATGAAAGGAAAATTGAATGAAAATTGTACATCAAAACAAAAATCCGTTTAAGAATACATATATAATATTTATGGTGTTAGCGAGTAAGAGATAGGGAGGGTGAGAGGGAGGGAGAGAGGGAGAGAGGGAGAGAGAGAGAGAGAGAGAGAGAGAGAGAGAGAGAGAGAGAGAGAGAGAGAGAGTGAGAGAGAGAGAGAGACTTTCTTCTTTCTTTATTTGGTGTTTAACGTCGTTTTCAACCACGAAGGTTATATCGCGACGAAGAGAGAGAGACGAGTAGACGTATCGATTTTGCTTTCACTTTACATGTTTATCTGTTCGAAACGGCCGGACTGTCCAATAAATTCCTGCACTGCACAAAACATTGTGTTATTGTTCGTGTTGCTGGTGGTTGGTTTTTTTTTCTGGTGAGTATACGCGTTTCTTATTATCTGCAGCCTCTTGTTCCATATATGTTTTAAACATATATCGTTCCGAAAAACAGTTTCACGCATTTGTAAGATCATATATTTTATTATGGTCGATCTTTTAAACTGACAACCGAAACTTTTCTAACATAATACTCCCTCTGGTTACGAATAACTAACAAAATTGCATATCTTCGCAAGACCATGCCTGTTGTCGATCTTAAAACAGCCTGGACGGGTATGATAGTCTTTATCGAGTGTCGTTTATCTTTACGATATTACAATAAGCGTCGGGATAATTGCAAATTGAATAAGCTACTCTCGGTCTGAAGCAGTATGTCAACCTTTTCCACCGGTAGCCTACTTGTCTAACGAATATATAAACTGTATTCATGCCTTTGCTTGTGTGTCTATTGGTCTAATGGCCCAACAAATCAGTCATGCACGCTATCTGAGGCAATTTAATTACCCACACTGACACCTGATACGAGCAAAACACACCTGAGAAAGTCTTTACAAACCCCAAATCCTGCGGCTCTTCGTCTTACAAAGCGATGTCATAAATTTGAGACGCGAGTTAAGCCTGGGAACCGTCGCCTGAGTGAACGGGTTTAGATAAGATAAAAGGGGTCCTTAACGTCCTCACAGGAAATTTTCCTTTTAGGGACATGAGTTGATGATACGCTAAAAAGCGGGTTTAGTGAAATGAAGGCGTCTCTTATATAGTCCTGAGTCGAGCGTTTGAAAATGCCTGAGCCTGAAGGCGGGTGTAACGTACACCTCTTGGTATCAGTCAGCCTTAGAGATGAGGACGACAGTTGGCCAGATGGCCTGAATAACGCGCTGCATTTTCTTGCATAGAACCAAGGCGCGTCTGCCGAGACGGTGCCTGAGCTAAACATTGGCGGGCACTGCTCACAGCCAGGCACACGGCACTGTAAACATTCCCCGTCCCTTCACCTCTCTTGCCACCATCCGCCCTACCCTTGGTCTCATGCCTGTATAGGTAGCTAGCTGTCTTCCCGCGTACATGAACCACCACAAATCCAACCAGTCAAATGTTCATGGGATAATAAACATACCAAAAATCAAACTGCTGTCTGTCCAAATTTTCCTGAACTAATTCTGCAGATTGATATAGATGTCAATTGTAACAATTATTAATTTAAAAAAAATGCCAATCGGTGCGAAAAAAATAACAACAAACAAACAAAAACACTGTTGACATTTAAATGTCATAGTCCTTCCGTAACGATTTGTTTATCATAGTTTTACGATGTGATCAGACTGTAATTTAACTTAAGAACACAAACCGTTCGGGGCACAGTTTATCGGTGGCATTTGAAACCTCATAAACACCGATGAGTCGACAAGTCTACAATTCCTGTTCAAATCAATGCTTATCTTTCACAGTTGATTGAAAATGTAAAAACGGCATGCATTTGGCATTGATATAATTATGCGCTGTACTGAAAAAAGCTTTACCGACTTGACCGTTGGAACACACCTTGAAAAAAACACTTTTTAGATGTGATTTTCTCATCTGATTTAATACTAAGAAAACACAACAATAAAAGCACGGCAAGAAATAATGCACTGCCTATTTGCTGTTTTAGAGTGCGATCTATTTTGAAATGTAATGTTTCTTTGGAAAGCGCGCGCACACACACACACACACACACACACACACACACACACACATATATATATATATATATATATATATGTATGCACACACATGCACGCACGCCCGCACGCACCGGCGCACGCACACACACACACACACACACACACGCACAGACACATACCCAATAAACATGCCAGAACTGGGCCACTGCTGGCGTTTTGATGGCAATGCCAGTTGCCAGAACTACTGCCATCAAAGGCCCACCTATGGCCCAATGCTGGCATATTACCCGTATGCACATTGGCAAATTGATGGGCCATCACTGGCAAGCCAGCACTTTGCCAGCAAAAACCCATCATTTATTTGCTGGCTTTTTGATGGCTTGCCATCATTTTTCCAGCAATTTGCCAGCAATTTGCCAGCAAAAACCCATCATTTATTTGATGGCTTTTTGATGGCTTGCCATCATTTTGCCATCATTTTGCCAGAATTTTGCCAGCAAAAACCCATCATTTATTTGATGGCTTTTTGATGGCTTGCCATCATTTTGCCATCATTTTGCCAGAATTTTGCCAGCAAAAACCCATCATTTATTTGATGGCTTATTGATGGCTTGCCATCAAAAACCCAGCATTTTGCCAGCATTTCGCCAGCATTTTGCCAGCATTTTGCAGGTTTTTAGTTCCATATAAAAAAAAACTTTTTTCCATATATTTTCCGTTAATGGCCCTTTACCTGCTGAAATTACCGGGCCACAACTGGCCCGGCAAAATGCCATATTTCTGTCTTTACCATTGCCAGCAAAATGCCAATAAGTTGCAGGAAATATACCAATACCACTGATTCGGATAGAATGACGGCTCTATTCATGTACTCGATCTGCACAGTCTTGTTAGCCCATAGATGGTTGTTAGAAGTCTATAAACATGCTTTGTTTTGTCATTTTTTACTGTGAATGTAATAACAATAACAAAACACAGCACATCAATGGACTTTTCAACCCATGCTGGCGGCAAGACGTGCGCAAATAAAGCAAAGGGCAATGCTGTCAAGCTGTACATTAGCAATATGCATATGCGTAATTATCAAATTCATCAGTAAAATGCAATTGAAATGCTAATCACATTTGTCGTGTAACTTATCTGGCAAGTAAAGGCAGTGGTTTTGACAGAATATCGTCATCAACGCAGTTATAGCGGGCACAACAACAATACAGTAATATATATTAAAAACAAAACAAATGTAAAGCTTCCAAACAGCAACGACTCATTACCGAAACATTACAGAAACGTACGCTTTGTTTTCAGTTGCTCACTGTTTTATTTTATTTGTACAGCGTTCTAAATTTCACACTCGAGACATGATGACCAAAGGCAGGAATGTTTCTTGTTCACTTCCCAGTAAACCTCCGTAGGATTGTCTTGATTCTGTCATTTCTCTGTTCGCATCCGCAACGTTGAGATAACGCTTCTTTTCTTTGTCCTGACGTCGTAGCCTACGGTAAGCCATTGAAACTCTCAAGTCCTCCTGCCGTTCACCTCTTGAAACATGAAAGCAAACGAGTTTTGTTGGTTTTAATTCATTATTCCATATCACACACACACACACACACACACACACACACACACACACACACACACACACACACACACACAACCAAACAACCAAACAAACGCAAGCATACACGCAGGCATGCAAGCAAACAGCACACGCACGCACGCACGCGCGCGCGCTCACACACACACACGCGCACACACACACGCGCGCACACACACACACACACACACACACACACACACATACACACACAGAGGCATTCTCACAGAGAGGACGACTTCTTGTAATCTATCATATTTTCTGAACTGACTAAAATGCCAAGCAGAAGTAAGGGGTCAACAGGAATATGTATTTTGATCTAACCTGCGAAGCTTACGTTGTCTCGGACAGCTCTCTTGCGTTTCTCTCAGGAACTGAGACCCAGGCGAGCTGCATCTTATCCAGTTGGGCAGTCAGACACTTGCACAAATCTTTGTCCTGGAGTGAATAGACACATACTCAATGTCAACATTCACAAGATGCAATTTGTTTGGTTACAAGTAAGCTTATGGTAATGCCTATGGTGCTTTTCTTTTGACAGAGACAAAACAAACTCAATCACACAAAGAAAGGAAAAAGGCACAGACACACACACACACACACACACACACACACACACACACACACACACACACACACACACACACACACAACCGCGCGCGCGGGCGCACACACACACACACACACACACACAACCGCGCGCGCGGGCGCACACACACACACACACACACACACACACACACGCGCGTGCGCGCGTAGATTCTTTCTTACAGAGAGGACGACTTCTTAAAGTCTATTATATTTTGCGAACTGACTCAAACGTCCAGCAGAAGAAAGTTGAAAAAAAGACCGACAACGGAGGAAAAGAACAAGAAGATACTAGATCTAACGCCGTTGCGACGACCTGCTCACACAACTGTTTGTGAAACTCACCACGCTTGCTTCTAGCCGGAGGTAGCGTGAACCAACCTCACGAGTTATCTTTTCCTGAATAGTTCCGTATTCTCTCCCATGTTGTACTCAAATTGCCTGCTTTTAGTACCGTCGTTCCGGCTGGATTTTCTCTTTTCTGATGGCTCGGATGTGATGTAGGAACATGATTATTTATAGTTAAGAGTTTCCGCCGGGGTAGCACCATATTTCCGAGCCAAAACGAAAGTAATTTGATGGAGAAAAACGTAAATACAAAGTGAATAATAGTTTTAAGGCTATTTACAGAGCGCGCAGCCCTTAATGACTGTTTTTTTTAAATACTTCGACATATTTTCTCTAAGATAAGATATAAATCCAGCCATAACATTTAGCAGAACATATTGAAAAACAGCTGGGAAAGACTTCCCCCTATCGAAATTTGCGATCCAAGGGCGGGCAACTCTGCCGGTGTTTACCGCCATTTTGATTTCTGACGTCAGTTCACGGCGTTGTTGGCAACGAAGCAGTTTTACTTTTCGTCTTCTCAACAAGTAAGTAATGTCTTTGCCTATATATGATATATACATTTGAAGTCAATGAATTTAAAAAAACTGAATGTTTTAAGGGAATGTTTGCAAGCATTTATGAAGCCTTGAAGTTGAAGGATTCATCCGCAAAATTGAAACAAACCGAAACTTGTGTTGACTGTCGAGTGTCGTGACTTCACTTCGACACTTGTCCCTCGACCCCAGTTCTGATTTATAATTTCAACCATCACAATGAAATCACTCGAATGTCGGATGGTTAGATTGTTTGAAAACACTTCAATAACTGAGGTACATTGCAGTCACATGTATTTTTGTTAATATTGCAGATCATATTCTGTCCGTGTTCCGTTAAGGTGTTTGACATGTCCGATACTGACTCCTCCCAGTCCTCCTGGTCGGACAGAATTCCACCCTCGCTTGTGGATTCACTTGCTGAAGTATGACATTGTTTCTTTAAAACTAAGTTTGTTTGTTCGTTCATGGGCTGAAACTCCCACGCTTTTATGTGTATGACCGTTTTTACCCTGCCATTTACTATTTAGGCAGCCATACGCCGCTTTCGGAGGAAGCATGCTGGGTATTTTCGTGTTTCTATAACCCACCGAACTCTGACATGGATTACAGGATCTTGTGCTTGCGTGTACACACGGGGGTGTTCGGAAACCGAGGAAAGTCTGCACACAAAGTTGACTCTGAGAAATAAATCTCTCGCTGAACGTGGGGACGAACTCACGCTGACAGCGGCCAACTGGATACAAATCCAGCGCGCTACCGACTGAGCTACATCCCCGCCACAAACTAAGTTATAATGAACATTTAAAAGCTACGTATGAAATACGAGTGAATTTAAGTTCAAGTTGTTAAACAGGGCCATAATGGTGAACTTTTATTTATGTCAGAATCTTTAACTTGATGAAGGAGGACAGCTATGATGAAAGAAGAAGATGGCTGAGTGTAATCCCAAGTCAAGATAACATTTCAAGCTACTTTATTTTAATTTAGTTACCCAGGGAATTCTAGCTGATTCCAACAGGTTGTAAAACTAATGATCATGCATAGCAATGACACAGCTTCATTTCAGGGCAAACAGTCTAAATCATGTGGTTATAATTATGTTCAGAGCCTGTTTTCCAGTACTGACGAGGAGCCTGAAAGTGAAGCAGAATCAGTTATAAATTATGAGTGAGTATATAATATACATGTAACCTTTTAACTTAGATTATGATTTTAATGTTTTATTTATTTTTCACGGAGTTTGCAGGTTGAAGCACATGCCACACTACGTGAATGTAGATTTCTGTCACAGTTTACAAATAACAAATAAACTAGTTCTAAGCACAATATACTTCATAAAGTGCAAGGTTACAATGACAGTAATAAACAATTTAATTGGCCGTCACAAGCAATTGTGGCAGTATAATTTTTGAATTTCCACAGGTGGTGATTTTTTTTTTATCAGTTGCACCTCTTGTTTCCAATCATAAACAACTTTCAACAAGACATATATATATATTCAATCTTTTCAGAGAGTTACTGTGCCGCTGTGGTGAACCATTTAATCATCAGTGGGCCCCAACTGATGCTTGTGACTGTGACAGTGACACATCAATCACTCCTGTAGTTGTAAGATGATCCATTTGTTTGTTTTCTTTTCTACATGTTTTCAATTTTATCGGGCTGGGTGTGGCACAGTATTTTTGTTTGAGTGTTTTTTCTTGAAAATCCTGTGTTACAAAATGTTGATGGTTTCGGTAACAAATTATTTAATGGTTTTCCAACCATTTTAATTTTTATTTTCATGCTTCATGTAAATTGTAATTATCTTCTTTTATTCTTTCTTCATATGACATGGTTTAGTTGTTCAACGTAATTATTCCTGACTTTCTTTCTTTATTTGGTGTTTAACGTCGTTTTCAACCATTCAAGGTTATATCGCGACGGGGAAAGGGGGGAGATGGGATAGGGGAAAGGGGGGATATGGGATAGAGCCACTTGTCAATTGTTTCTTGTTCACAAAAGCACTAATCAAACAATTGCTCCAGGGGCTTGCGACGTAGTAAAATATATGACCTTACTGGGATAAAGCAAGTTTCCAGTACAAAGGACTTAACATTTCTTACCTACTGCTGGACTAAAATCTTTACAAACATTGACTATATTATATACAAGAAACACTTAACAAGGGTAAAAGGAGAAACAGAATCTGTTAGTCGCCTCTTACGACATGCTGGGGAGCATCGGGTAAATTCTTTCTCGTCCCAACCAATATGGGACTCCCCCTAACCCGCCTGCCTTGGCTTCCTGCGTTGGCTTCATATATGTATTGTTATTGATGTAACTGTGTAAGTGTAGGAATAGGAAAGGAAATTGTGTATAATTATTACAATTTTTTTTCAGAACCTTGATGTTGATTCCGAGCGAGTCTGGAGCGAGTCACTGCAGACCCCAGAGTTTTTGAGACATGATGTAGGTTACAACTAACATTCTTATATATACTTAAACAATTTGTATATAGACTAATAAAGGCATTCTGAATGTCACTGCTTCCTCACCAACTCCAAGTCATTGATATATGTACAAATCGATGTCAACGGTATATAACCTACATAGACAGTGAAAACTGGAATACAACATGTACATCATCAAGATATATGTTTTTGTTGTTGTTGTTATTACTTTTGACGTTATAATTTTGATTGAAAGAGCAAGCATAGTTATTTTTCATTAGTAACTTTTGTTTGGCTTGCAGTGTTAATGCCTCTATTAAATGTCATCGCTTATCGCTTTATGTTTATGCTTGTGATCTTCTGCTTTCAGGCTAGCACCGGTACATTGACTCAAACTCAAAGTGATCATCTTGCTTCCTCCAGCACGGTATGTACTCAACTTAATTAAGCGGTTGACATTGAATAGTAATAATAATAACAAAAATAGATAAAAAAAACTAAGTGCCCATCAAAAGACCTCAAAAATATAAATAGAAGTTCATAATTACTTTTTGATTGTAATCACCATTTCATTCCATGTATACAAATAGTGTTTTAATATTTGTTTCCAATAAATCATTGTACAGAATCCTCGTGAGCTGGGAGGTAAGTACTCAAACTGTTAACACTGTGAAACATGTTGGGACTCAAATGATGAACCAGTAATGTATCTCCCAGCATATCCTTGTCTTCTTCTTCTTCAATTTTCGGACCGCCTTAATTTTGAAGATATTTTGTGAACAATCATCCAAGTGAAATGTACAAATTACACTTATTTTTTCGCCTGAGAGACACTGTGTAAATTTTTCTTCATAATCATCAAAATGGATGCCGCAAAACACAGGCTGTCAACATCATTAAACATAGGTTTCTCATCACCGTTTAGCAATGCTGAGGTGTTGGACATTTGTGGAAAATTATCAAAAATTTCAGATAAATCCATAGCTTCTATAACTGATTTTGCAACTGCTCTTGGACTGAACAGAAATGTGCTGTCTATGCGTGTTAGTTCTCTACAAAGAAAAGTGAGACCTTTAATGGGGGAAGCAAGAAAAGTTACACTTCGGGCCTTATTTAATGTCCTGGAGCCATCATCAACAGCAGGAATTAGTTCAACAACAGTTTCAACTACTTTTTGGCAAACTGTAGAACAAACCAAAGAATCGGTTTTGAACAGTAGTCTTGAAGAAGAACGGGACACAAACTGTAGTTTAATTTCCCAAAACACGGCTCTAAAAGAAACTATCAAAAATAAGAAGCAAGAAAAGAAATTGTTGAAACGAAAACACTGTCGGCTTCTAACTAGGATGCAAAAGTATAAGGAAAATACGTCACAAACAATTCAACAAATCAATGACCTGTTGTCAAAAGAATCAAAAGAAAAGCAAAGCTTGTTGAAAAAAGTCAAAGAACTCAAGAAGAAAAATAATGCATTGGAAGAGAAGGAAGTTGCTTTCAAGTCAAAACATGAAAACCTGTTGAAGGTTTGTGAAAAGATGGTGTTAAAAAGTGAGAAAATACCTGATGTTTGTGAGGAAGAAAAGAAAAAGGAAGATACAATAAATAACCTGAAAGAAAGTATAGTCTACTTACAAAGCTTGCTTCAAGATGAAGCCAACACTGTTATTGAGACAACAAAAGAAGATGGATACACATATAACACTGATACAGTGTTGTGTGTGATGGAGCTACTGGAAAAAGGTGTGGGAGTCCACAACGTTTCTGACGTCATGTCTACTGTTTCTCAGCTGTGTGGAAAGACTCTGTCAAAGCTACCCTCCGTTACCTCTATCAATCGGATGGCAGATCGCCGCGGGAGTCTGACCAGGCAGCAGATTGCTGATGTGCTGACAGAGGAGTCTGACACAACACTTTTGTCTGATGAAACAAGAAAGAGAGGGGACACATTTGAAGTCTTTGTTGTCAGAGGCGGCGAAAAGGAGATTGTTGTTGGTTTAAGAGACATGATTGACAAGAGCGCGGACAGCTGCTTGAGTACATTTAGAAACATATTAGATGACATAGAAGAATCAACGTCTACAAATGCAGGTCACACAATACTGACAAACCTGAAAAATACAATGTCTGACAGAGCGGCTTCTGAAAAAAAGTTCCACCGGCTGTTGCACGATTACAGGGAGGAGGTTCTACCGGAAATGCGTGACAACTGGGAACAGCTTTCAGACAAAGAGAAAGAAAATCTGGCGCAAATGAACAACTTCTATTGTGGCCTACACCTGCTTGTCAACTTTGCAGAAATCAGCAACAAAGTCATCAAAACCTTTGAGGCATCAAGGAAAGCTGCTGATCCAGCTGATGGTGACAGTTCAAAGAGAGATGAAAGTGGTGGTGTGCGTGTTGTGCGTCAGACTTCGAAATGCTTGGCCAGAGGAGCAGATGAAAAAAGCGGTTGTTTTTCTCAGTTTAAAACTTTTTTGCTGATGAGAGAGGACAAGGATGGAGAGGAGAGCATGAACAGAAAGAAACTGACAACCCTGCTTGTTCCATTTCGAGGAAACAGATTTAATATTGTGTTTTTTAACGCAGAAGTTGTTTTCTACCTTCATGAAGAAATCAAGGAATTTTTCAGCAGTGCACACTCGCCATCAAACAACCTCCAGCGAGCAGTTTTTGAAGATCTTCAAATTGAACTGAACCTGGCCATCATCAAAGCACTTGGCATCTGCTCCAAGGTGGTTACAGGTCCTTTTTGGAGAGCTCTGGAAGAAAAGGGAACAACGCTTCAAGAGGCAAATGTTGTTTATGCTCAACTCCATGATTTTCTTCGCGAAGCCCGGGATGATGCCACTGATGTGACGCGGGGTGAACTTGCACCATTCCCCTTGTTAGTCAACAGAGATGCCGTTCACAAGCGTCATATGTCAGAGGATCCCTTTGACAACATTGTTTGTACGGTGCTCCAAGTGATCTTCCGAGCTTGGCTGGACCTCCTCATCAAGGCTGCAGGGGACCACTTACCTGGGGGACGCCACTCAGTTGTGGATGAACGTTTGGCTTCAGAAACGGCATCAGTACCTCGACACAACAAGACTCCCGAACGCGTATTTGGGATGCTAGATGCGCTCATTAAGTTCCGGCCTGTGGCATCTACACTCTGCAATGAAAACTTCGTGATGTTCGCTCTCAACAAAACCAGGGAGTGGTTGGACTCGTTGCCCCCTGAAAAGCTGAACGCATACATGGATATATCCAGACCAGAAGGTAGATCAATCAGAGAAAAATACCAACAGCGCCTGAAGGAGATTGAAGAAAAAAGAAAGCAGTCTCTACACCAAAAAGTACTTGCAAAAGAAAAAAAAGAGCAGAATCGAACTGCAGAAAGACTGACAATTGTGGACAACATGTTGTTCTACGGGCTGTGTCAACACCCTCAACAAGTAGACACAATGCTTTCCTCCATTTCCACCAAGAAGGAAAAGATCAAAGCTCTAAAAACACAGGTGACATTTCGCAAAACAATATTGCAACAGCAGGCAGATAAACACTTGTTCGCGTTCAGTGTCCAAGGCAAGCAGCTAAACGTGAAGGACCTTTCAGCCAATGTGAAAACTTTGATCTGCCAGTGCTTGCAAGACGCGCAGCCATCTGTCTCGCCGTTTGTAGGAAAGTGGGTCCGCCATTTCCAAATCAAAGATGGAAAGCGAACACCCTTTCGTGGCAGGGTTATTTCCTCCGTCCCAGGATATCCCAAGTGGCACAATGTTGTGTATCAGCATGATCCTGCTGTTTATGCGTATAAACTACAAGAGGACTTTGAGGCTGGTGATCTGCATGTATTGGAAGGTATCATTGAATTGATTCTCAAAATGATTGAATTAATTCCTGCTATCAAGAGTTGATATTTTGAAACATAATTGCATGCTTTATTGCATGCTTTATGCTTTAAAATGCATCTTCAGTTATTTCTACAGTGGTCACCGCTGAATAATGTCATTTCAAGACATAGAAAATGTGGTCTTGTTATGCTACATATACTACATGACTTTATATGCATGTATAGTCAAAATGTGGCTGGTCCAAGAAGTTTGGCATTATCTAGCGGTGCAACTGTCTTTGATCTGCATTAGCAATGAAACTCAGAATAAAATTTGTCTTGCATGGGAATGGTCAGCGGATTCGCTGATTTCAAAGTTTGTTTTTCTTTTATCCTTTAGCAAAAAGGATTTGGTCAATGACGTTGATGAATGAAAAGTAACATATTTAGTGAAAAACAATTATCCTAAGAAACTTAAATGTTTAGCGGAAAACAATCCTAAGAAAAAAAAATTGGAATTTTTTATATTCCACAATTCCCATGCACTTTAAAAGAGCATGCCAAAATCAAGCAGTGATTTTGCATCTTTATTTTGCTATTTTCTTCTGGTTATTTGTATTATATACCCCCCGCGGGAGTCCCATATTGGTTGGGACGAGAAAGAATTTACCCGATGCTACCCAGCATGTCGTAAGAGGCAACTAACGGATTCTGTTTCTCCTTTTACCCTTGTTAAGTGTTTCTTGTATAGAATATAGTCAATGTTTGTAAAGATTTTAGTCAAGCAGTATGTAAGAAATGTTAAGTCCTTTGTACTGGAAACTTGCATTCTCCCAGTAAGGTCATATATTGTACTACGTTGCAAGCCCCTGGAGCAATTTTTTGATTAGTGCTTTTGTGAACAAGAAACAATTAACAAGTGGCTCTATCCCATCTCCCCCCTTTCCCCTATCCCATCAACCTTGAATGGTTGAAAACAACGTTAAACACCAAATAAAGAAAGAAAGAAAAGAAAGTTGTATTATATTGTGTATTACAGTACACTACATTTGGTTGTGCACGTTAAAGATCCCACGATTGACAAAAGGGTCTTTCCTTGGAAAAATGTATAGACATAGATAAAAATGTCCACCAAAATGTGACTTGGAATAATGGGCCATGAAAAGTAAATACTCGCCGTAATGGCTTCAGATTTACTGGCCAATGTTAATGCGTGATATATTGTGTAAAAAATTCTATCTCACACGGCATACGCGCTTTGAACTTCTAATAAGGCGCTCTATAAATGCCCTTTATTATTATTATTATTGCCTGTTGAAGACCCTGAAAGAGGATCGGGAATTTAATAATATTTGGTCTTTTTCCAAAATGTTTGTGGAATAGTATTTTTTTCTTTTCTCAGCCAAAAAATGACACGTCATGACATAATGCATACAGCATAAACTATTGCAATAACAGCCACCTCTTCCTATAGTATACCAATGCCCCCCACCCCCCCTTCTCCCCCACCCAACCTCCCTCTGTTTGGCTGCATCTAGTTACTAATTTGCTGTAAAATAATACCGTTGTGTTTTCTCTGTTCAGATGCTGTTGACTCTCCACCATCTGCTGTCAAAGACCCTCCACCAGATTTGGCTTTGCCACCATGGAAGAAGCCTCGACTGGATTTTTAAGATTGCAGCTCTGGCCTGGAGGTTCACCGGCAGATTCTCAGGGATGCGCTGTTTCGAGTCACGCAAGCCATCACTGCTGCCAAGGTCGAGCACTTCCACGACCGCATCGCCAACGCCTCTTCATCCAGGGAGCTGTTCTCCATCATGTCCTCTCACCTGGGCTCCTCCACCGCTGCCCCCTTACCCACTGCTCACCCACCACAAGATATCCCGGAGTTATTCTCGGAGTTCTTCAAGGACAAGATTGACAAGCTTCGGAGAACACTCGATCAGCAGCCCTTCGTCCCGTCCCCACCCTCCCCCTCCCCCTCCTTCTCCGGCTCCCCCCTCCCGTGCTTTCAGCCTGTCACTCAAAACCACGTCAAGCGACTCATCACCAAGACGGCCATCAAGACCTGCGAGCTAGACCCCCTGCCAGGCTTCCTCTTCACCAAGTGTCTGCATGAACAAGCTCCTGCCGTCTATCACAGATATCATCAACATCTCCCTGGCCACAGGCGTCGTTCCCGACTGCTTCAAGTCTGCCGTTGTCCGCCCACTCATCAAGAAGCCCGGCCTTGACGTCAACGAGTTTAAGAACTACCGTCCTGTGTCCAACCTGCCCTTCCTCTCCAAGCTTTTGGAGCGTATCATCCTGGAGCAGTTGAGCGCCCACCTGTCTCGGAACTCGCTGATGCCTGTGTACCAGTCAGCGTACCGCCCTCACCACAGCACCGAGACGGCGCTCCTGCGAATCACCACGGACCTCCTGAACGCAACAGATAGCGGTCTCGTCTCTGCCCTTGTGCTGCTGGACCTTTCCGCAGCCTTCGACACGATCGACCACCAGCTACTCGTCAGTTCCACGTTTGGCATTCACGACACCGCCCTCTCTTGGTTCCGGAACTACCACCGCTCTCAGACTGTCACCACTGATTCGTTCTCTTCTCAGCCTGTCCCTGTTCGCTTCGGCGTCCCACAAGGGTCTGTCCTCGGCCCTGTCCTTTTCACCCTGTACACCCAACCCCTCTCCCTGGTCATCGAACGCCACGGCTTGAACTACAACTCGAGGGTCTTCGGATCCACAGGACTTTTGAAGACTCAGCCGGTAAAGCTGATTTTGAAGGAGGGTTCAAAGCCATACAGTGTGTCAACAGCGCGTCGAGTACCTTTCCCTATCCAGAAACAAGTCAAGGAGCAGCTTGACAAGATGGAGAGGGATGCGGTCATCAAGAAGGTGACAGAAGCGACCGACTACTGTGCGCCGATCGTCCCAGTCCGGAAGTAAGGAGGCAAAATAAGAATATGTGTGGACTACAAGAAACTAAACAAAAACATCAAGCGGCCACATCTTATGCTGCCAAATCTGGAGGATATTGCGCCACAACTGAAGAACTCCAAAGTGTTCACCACTTTTGATGTTTCAAGTGGATTCTGGCAGGTGCCGCTTGACAAAGACAGTGCTCACCTCACGACATTCATCACCAGCTTCGGTCAGTACTGTTTTCTCCGGTTACCTATGGGCATCAACGTGGGACCAGAGGAGTTCCAGCGCAAGATGTCGGAGACGATGAATGGACTCAGAGGGTGTGAGGTCATCATGGACGACATTCTCATTCACGGGGAAACACAGAAAGAGCACGACGAGAGACTGTCGCAGGCGCTGAAGCGAATCGAGGCGTCAGGCTTGAAGCTGAATCATGACAAGTGTCACTTCAGTAAGTCAGAGGTAGCGTTATTTGGACACAGAATCAGCAGTGATGGCATATGACCCGACCCAGGAAAAGTGGACGCTATAACAAAGTTAGAGCCACCAAAGAACGTGACTGAACTGAAACGCGTAATCGGCATGATCAACTACCTTGGCCGATTCACCAAAGACCTGTCGATGACAATGAAGCCGATGACAGACCTACTTCGGAAGGACGTTCAGTGGAGATGGGACAGCGCACAGAGCGAAGCCTTCGAGAAGGTGAAGCTGATCATCGTTAATCTACCCTCGCTCCTGTTCTACAGTGTGGATCGACAGACTGTAGTATGTGCTGACGCAAGCAGTTTTGGCCTCGGTGCTGTGCTCTTACAGCACAATGACAGCGGTGACCTTGAGCCAATTGCATTTGCGTCCAGAACAATGACCCCAGCAGAACAGCGCTACAGTCAAATTGAGAAGGAATGCTTGGCGAGCGTTTGGGCGTGTGAGAAGTTCTACAAATATGTGGGAATGTTGGGTGGAAGGACAAGGATATATAGCACAGGCAGAGGAGCATACAATTAAGACACCAAAGACAGAGGTTGCTTTAACTTATCTTTTATTGAAGGAAATGTAACTAAAAATAACCACTCAAGTAGCTTATCTAAATCAGAAATATTCCAACAGTTTAGATAAATCTGGTAGCAACCAGAGACAATGCTAGAAGTTATAAATTAGAAACAATGAACAGAACTCTGATATAGACCAGAACTAGAAATTATTAATCCTGGTATTTACCGGTACCAGAATCAGCTAGAAACAGTGTTATAAGGTAATTATTCTAGTAGCAACCAGAAATAGAAACTATGAATTCTGGTAGCAATTAAACCAGAAACAATATATGTAGGTAAGACAAGAATTTCTGGTGTAAACCAGAAATAGAAACTATGAATGCAAGCCTAGAATTGTCTGGTGCAAACCAGAAATAGTGTAATAAGGTAATTATTCTAGTAGCCAGAAAGCAGTGTAAAGAAGAAGGCACTAAAAGAAAAGAAAATACAATTATAAACAACATGCCTTCTAAGTCACACATGACATAATACAAAGCACAAACCAATGAATGTAACCTTTGTCAAAATAATCATGACAATTATGGACAAGTAACAATACAGCCAAAATCCTGCAGACACAGCATTCTCTGAAAGAGAATCCACAGTGAGTTAAACAACTCCACAACAGCTAATGTCAAGGGAAGTAACCAACATCTTCCCTTAGGCCTAAGCCTTGCATAGGAAAATGCTTTGCATAAATTAACCAACTGCATGAACCGCAACTGCACAATAATTGTTATTATTAGGCATGTTCATCGCCATGAAGACACATCTTCATTGAGTTGAATAATAACGGCAAGAATAAGAAAGATAACTCGGGCATGGGGTAGGCGCAGGCTCCCATGCTTCAAAATGAAGCGTTAGACAACAGTCTATTACTTTACAGGGAAGCGCGACTAAATCATATCGCTTTAGATTAAAAGTCTGTTTTGCATCTATGCGACTGCACAAAATGTTAGGTTTTTATCAGTCGCAAAGCTCTTCTGTAGGCAAACGCCTTTAAAGTGCAACATGGGAATTAATAGTTAAAAATTGTGCATCCTGTAGACAATATCTTCCTATTGTCTGAGATCTTAACCCAGAAGATCTCTATCATTCTCATGCCTGAATTCATCAAAGGAATGATAATCAAAATTCACAAGATTATGTACAGGTAAACAAAGTAATACAAATGAAGACTAGCAAAATATCAAAGTATGAAAATGCATGTGGCAAACAGAGTAGAACCAGTAGAGTGACACAGGAAAGAATACATAAAATGACTGGCTGACACAAAGCCTGACAAAGGACAGGGAGAGAGAGAATCCGGCTAACACATTTAGTCTGAATAACAGCCAACACCCAGGTTGCTTTAGGTATGAACAAGTAGTTAACTATATAGCTTCAGATGTTATCCGGCAATGGCTGTTGATTGAATACATTCTTAACTGGGAAAATGAGCAGGGAAGGTAAGCCATGTGCATGTGTACAAGTTATGCTTAGGTGTCTTGATCTTGATCTTGATGGTTCCGCTGCTGGGTGCCAGAAGACTGGCATAAATGCAGCGGGGGAGAGTGCGGCAGCCTAATGGTGGTCGGCTGCTAGCTTGGCTTTAAAGATGCCAATGCTTTTGGAGGTCACAATATTGTCCTCAAGTAAATTTCAGTCTTGTGCCGTCTTCACAAAAAAAGGAGTTCCTAAACTGATCAGTGCGGCCTTGGGGCACTGAATAGGGTCTAGAGTTGTTTCTTGAATACTGTGAGACGATGTTGGATGTGTGATGGTCAGAGTGTCTCACTGGCCTGATTTTACGGCCTTGCTTCTGCTCAGTTAAGAACTGGTGTGATGGTAGTGCCGGTACCAGCCCCTCAACCACCCTATAGAAGAACGTCAGACGGAGTTGTTGACATCGCTGTTGCAGAGGTTGGAGTCCAGTTTTCTCTAGGAGTCTGGTGACGCTGCCGGGGGTCGACGACCTGAAGTCGCCTGTGATAAACCTCGAAGCTTTGCGTTGTACGCGTTCGATGCAGTCGATGTCTTTCTTCAGGTAGGGGTCCCAGACAACCGCCCCATACTCCAGGAAGGGACGCACAAGGGAGAGGTAGGCCTGCTGACAGCAACGAGGCGGGCAGCGTTGGAGGTTGCGGCGGAGAAAGCCGAGGGTGCAGTTAGCTTTTTTAGTGATAGAAGAAATGTGGGGGCTCCATTTCATGTCGTCTGAGAGGAGAATGCCAAGGTAGGGTGTGGATCTAACGTTTTGGAGGATGCTGTTGTCCAGTTGGTAATAGAAGTCAAAGGATTTGTTTATACTGAGGATATAGCATTTAGAGGCGTTGTGGCGCATGCCCCAGGTAACCGCCCACTCTTCGAGGTGTCTGAGTCACTCTGAGGTCTTGTTGCAGGGATTGGTGATCCGTGAAGGAGTTTATTTCCCTATAGAGCAGGCAGTCATCGGCGAACAAGCGGACGTGGGACGATACGGAGGCTGGCAGGTCGTTAATAATGGACAAGGAAGAGTAGTGGGCCGAGCACCGTCCCCTGCGGGACGCCAGAGTCTAATGTAGTTGATTCGGATGAAGTACCCTCGAGTACAACTTTCATGGAGCGCTTAGTGAGGAAGGACGTGAGCCAGTTGAGTAGGGGGCCGTTTATGCCATAACAGAAGAGTTTGTGGAGAAGGTGGGGGTGGGGAACAGTGTCGAACGCTTTAGAAAAATCAAGCACAGCGACATCTACTTGTTTTCTTTGGTCGAAGGTGGTCAAGAGGTCGTGGGTTGTGGTGAGAAGTTGGGTTTCACATGAGAATCCGGAACGGAAACCATGGTTTAGATACGTGAGGATGTTATGCGAGTCGAGATGTGTGAAGATGTGGCGGTATATAATATGTTCTAAAATTTTGCAAGGGATGGAAGTGAGGGAGATGGGACGATAGTTCGCGGGGAGGTGGCGATCACCCTTTTTGAATAAACAGATGTTGGCCTGGAGCCAGTCGGAAGGGAGAGAACCACTATCCAGGGATCTCTGGAAGATAGCACAGAGAGCAGGTGAAATCTGGTCGGCGCAGGTCTTTTCCCCAAACTGAAATGGCGGGAAAAAGGGACAAACCGAACAGAGGGAAAATAGTGAAGGGGGCCGCTCTGTCATTTCACGGGGGACGCCGATCAAAATGGCGGGCACTACAATCTTACATCAGCCAATTAACCGTCAACGACATATGGCTTGAAATGCAAAAACATGATAAAACACATGAAACATAACACATCACAAAACTTCATAAAGCATGTCATGTTGCCGTACACTTCACCTATACTTCACTTCACCTTGTCGATTTGTGTTTCGTATAATGTTCATTATGTATTTTATATTTTGTAAGCGCCTAGGGCTATATTTAGATTAGGCGCACAAATGTTCATAATAATAATAATAATAATAATAATACACAGTTACGGTTACAGTGCTGGAAACAAAGAATGATCCTCAGCGAAGCGAAAACTGAGAACTTCTTTGTTCATCAACCCAACTGGCTAACAAGCGGAATTCCGTCCAGCAAAGAAAAATAACAAAAAACAGTCATATAGGTTTTCGCATCCATGGGAGGTAATCGGAACCGACCAAACAGACTGAGCCAGTAGCGCGACATATGTCGTGACAACCAGGTGACAGTATACGTAAAGTAGCGCGCCATATGTCGCGACAACCAGCCTAAGGGTTAACAGAGAGAAAAATAACAAAAAACAGTCATATAGGTTTTCGCATCCATTAGAGGTAATCGGAACCGACCAAACAGACTGAGCCAGTAGCGCGACATATGTCGTGACAACCAGGTGACAGTATACGACCCCGGAAAGTTTACAGGCCTTATAGTTATTTCTTAAAATTTCTGTGGTTTATTATCCAAAATGAGATACCCTGACTTTGATGATGTATTTTCTTGCAATGATGTTATTTGTTTAACTGAAACCAAACTGGATGATGTCGATTATTGTGAGGTTGACGGCTTTGTCTGTTTTAGAAAAAGCAGAAATGAATGTAAGCGTAAATCAGGCGGAGTCGCAGTCTATGTGAGAAAATATGGCATTCAGATTGTTGAGCACATTTCATTTAGAAAGAGGATTGATGAAAAATTACACTGGAAGGCTCGCCATATGCTAGACTAAACGCGAAATAGAGGAAACTATTTTGTTTTTGGGCAAATATAACATATTAATTGTTGGGGATTTGAATGCCAGGACCGGGGAAGTAAAAGATTTTGTGGAGGATTGCCAGGAGATGGACGAAATGATTGATATTGTTTGGTCTATGGATATCATTAGAATGTATGGAATAAGACAAATTAGAAGTTCAATGGATAAAGTAATAAATAACCTTGGTCATTCCGTGATTGATTTTTGTAAAAGCCAAGGTCTGTTGATTGTGAATAGTAGGATGGGTGCTGATGAAGGAGTAGGCAAGTTAACATGTAAGAATGCTAGCCTAGTTGACTATGTAATTGCCTCCCCAAGTGTATTTTCACTTATTGATAGTTTAGTTTTAGCATTGGTGATTTTGATGAATGTATGTCTGATGTACATTGCCCTGTGCACTTTAGTCTTTCTGTAGGCCGTGTTGATGGTCTAAATGCTGAAGATAAAAAAAGTAAAGTTAAGGATGATTGTTTTTTAGCGTTGGTGATTTTGATGAATGTATGTCTGATGTACATTGCCCTGTGCACTTTAGTCTTTCTGTAGGCCTTGTTGATGGTCTAAATGCTGAAGATAAAAAAAGTAAAGTTAAGGATGATTGTTTTTTAGCGTTGGTGATTTTGATGAATGTATGTCTGATGTACATTGCCCTGTGCACTTTAGTCTTTCTGTAGGCCTTGTTGATGGTCTAAATGCTGAAGATAAAAAAAGTAAAGTTAAGGATGATTGTTTTTTAGCGTTGGTGATTTTGATGAATGTATGTCTGATGTACATTGCCCTGTGCACTTTAGTCTTTCTGTAGGCCTTGTTGATGGTCTAAATGCTGAAGATAAAAAAAGTAAAGTTAAGGATGATTGTTTTTTAGCTTTGGTGATTTTGATGAATGTATGTCTGATGTACATTGCCCTGTGCACTTTAGTCTTTCTGTAGGCCTTGTTGATGGTCTAAATGCTGAAGATAAAAAAGTAAAGTTAAGGATGATTGTTTTTTAGCGTTGGTGATTTTGATGAATGTATGTCTGATGTACATTGCCCTGTGCACTTTAGTCTTTCTGTAGGCCGTGTTGATGGTCTAAATGCTGAAGATAAAAAAAGTAAAGTTAAGGATGATTGTTTTTTAGCGTTGGTGATTTTGATGAATGTATGTCTGATGTACATTGCCCTGTGCACTTTAGTCTTTCTGTAGGCCTTGTTGATGGTCTAAATGCTGAAGATAAAAAAAGTAAAGTTAAGGATGATTGTTTTTTAGCGTTGGTGATTTTGATGAATGTATGTCTGATGTACATTGCCCTGTGCACTTTAGTCTTTCTGTAGGCCGTGTTGATGGTCTAAATGCTGAAGATAAAAAAAGTAAAGTTAAGGATGATTGTTTTTTAGCATTGGTGATTTTGATGAATGTATGTCTGATGTACATTGCCCTGTGCACTTTAGTCTTTGTGTAGGCCTTGTTGATGGTCTAAATGCTGAAGATAAAAAAGTAAAGTTAAGGATGATTGTTTTTTAGCGTTGGTGATTTTGATGAATGTATGTCTGATGTACATTGCCCTGTGCACTTTAGTCTTTCTGTAGGCCTTGTTGCTGAAGATACAAAAGTAAAGTTAAGGATGATTGTTTTTCTGCTGATGTTGTAAAATCAAGATGGAAAGTTGGCGAAGAACAGAATTTTGTGCAATGTATTGATGATGAACAAATTATGGCAGTTGATAGGCGCTTGAATGAATTGGCAACAAATATGAATTGTGTTTTGCAAACTGATGTTGATGACTTGACAAAAAATTTATGTAATCTGATGTTGGATGCTGCATGTAAATTACTAATTAGATATGTTGAAAAAACCTGGAAATAAGAAATGGAAGCAGAAAGTGTCTGGTACAACGACGTTAAACACCAATTAACTAACTAACTAATACATTTCTAATGCTTCAGTAAGCTGATTATGCTTAATGCAATCATTCATTATTATTACAAATCATAATCTAGCTTTTCAAACATAAAATTAGTGTTGTAAAAGGAGTCTGTCATCATTTCAAGGGAAAAACGCAGCAAAATTGTGAAACGCATACAAAGAAACATCTTTTTTTTTTACTCCTTACAACAATCTTTGTTCAGGGTGGGTTTTTTTTTAAGAAGTATATGTAACCCAATATTGTTGTGTAATTTTCAACTGCATTGTGATCAAATCTTGTCTGTATTGGGACGGGGACGCGTTTTTGCATAAACGTCAAAATGGGGTACTGATAGTCCGTCACTTTAAAAATTCATAGTAAATTCACCGTTCCATATTTTTTAATTCTGCTTTTGGAAATGATATTCTAAAGCATTGAATATTATTATCAAATACAAAATAAAAAATAAATAATTAAAATAAAATATCCTTGGTTCATGCTACCGGAGGAGATCGGACGCGTACTGAAATCGAAGAAGGTGCTTTGGAAATTCCTTGAAGTTGAATGCAAAACAAATAACCGGACATCTGCAGAACCACCGCGGGCCGGATTTAGTTGACAATGCGTCATCATCACGAGTGACGTCAAGATATTTCGACATTTGTTTGTACATTACGTCACTCCAAGTGAGAAAGTCAT
>NC_090246.1:95214672-95219672 GCF_037325665.1 Littorina saxatilis
TTGATAACCTTTAATTGTTTCATTTTTTATGAGAGAGAGAGAGAGAGAGAGAGAGAGAGAGAGAGAGAGAGAGAGAGAGAGAGAGAGAGAGAGAGGGGGGGGGATTACTCGGAATTAGGATTAAATGTAACAAAAGAGAATGCAACGGAACTTGTGCTTTGCAGCCACAGTATTCCTTTGTAATTACCATGAGCTACATAACAGTGTTAACTTTGGGATTAGGGATTTAATTGTTACCAACACTAAAAGGTCAAACCAGTTTGTTGCAACGTTAGTACTCTTTTGTACATTACCCTGCACTTTGATAATGGTTATACGTTGCTTTCAAAATTGCTAGGGTTTAGTTTAAATCTGTGCAGAAAAAGGGAAAAAATACAATTTTCGTGCACTTTCTCGTGCGTATTATTTGGTATCAGACATGACCAGAGAAAGTGAAAAACAATGTTTTGGTTACAGCGATAATACTCATTTGTAGACAATTGTACTGATCACTTTTAATAGTGTCTGCGTTTGTGAATCTGAAAACAAAATAAGATTGGCAACAACAAAAAGAATGTACATTGAAAAAAAAGATGTTTTCTGTGATGGATAAAAACGAACTTTCAAGAACTGTGCAAAATCAACATTGTGCAAGGAAAAGCTTCGGAAACCATGTCGTGATTTTCTTCTTGTCCGTTTTGAACTCTTTAACCTGAAAGTGAGGATTCCAACAGAAGTCGTTTATCTTTCAAGTTCGTTCATAAAATATAGTTAAGCGATGACGTAACTCAAGTCCGACGACAACCTCCTGAAGCCACGGATGACGCGGAGTAGGCTTATGTTAAATCATGACGCCAAGTCATTATGCAACATATAACACTGCACAATATCCTAAGCGTGCAAAAAAGTGACGTATACTTATACGAAAGAAGGCAAGAAGTAAGTGTTCACCTCCCCGTTTAGCTGCTAATCACGTTCCTCCGAGGTTTTGGGGTCGCCAGCTCATCTAATCCTCCAGATTTTACACCGAGTTGAACGCGGAGCCCATAACTTACAGTTCCAGGAAAGAAAGAGGTGGTGGATGTATGTGACACCAGGCCATTTGCGCTTAAAGCCGGGCCACACTTTGCATACACCTAAATCACAACCAGGGAGCCATTCCGGGGGCCAGATTTACAACTCCACGGCCAGCCATAGAAATGGTCTGCCCCAGGGTTTTGTCCACTATAGCAATATACCTCAGTGGTTTTGTCGTCTCTTACAGGGCGATGTCAGCTACCTGGCAGCGTCTCTCCATGACGACGTCAAAAGGTTTATGCTCTTCATGTCCGGCGAGATATAAAAGTGGCTGTCTGAATCATGTGGCAAGGACCTCCACGACCGCTGAGTTATAATCTGTTCTTATGGAGTCGGTGCCCACGACCACTTCTACGTTGCCTGCCTTCACGACCGGAGAGTTTTCCGCCCCGGAAGACGCGACGAGTTTATCTGCCCCTGTGCAGGTTCTGATTTAGCCCGGGCCGGAATGAGGGAGCTAGTGGGAATGGGATTTATGGGGAGGTACCACTCAGCATTTTTATGTCCGAGATCTAGAAGAGTGCGAGACTGACTGACTGGCTGTCCTCGTTTGCTGTGTGGTACTACTGATGATGATGGTTGGTGGTTGACAAAGTAAGGGCTCGTATTTTGTGAATGTGACTTTTTTCCATGCGGGTTAATTCTCATACACACAAACAAAGTGACATATATGCAAACGCACACACACACACACACGCACACACACACGCACACACACACACACACACACACACACACACACACACACACACGCGCGCGCGCGCGCGCGGCACGCACGCATGTTAAGTTTAAATCAACTCTGCTGCACATACGAGTATAAAAGCCTTCAGTGCCGTGTCCATAGCCTGAAGTCAATCTTTCCATGACGTTAAAAACAGGACAGTAACCAAGACACGTTCATTTCAATCAAGCTCTATTCCAGCATAAGACCACAATAATTATGCTTCGATTGACGGTGCCAAACTAAAAAGCGAATGACAAAGTTCAAACCGTTCCACAGCAGCAAACATCAACCATTATGTCCATACAACACTCTGCAGCATTGAATATCTATCTCACTACATTGCCCCCTCCCCATCCCACTTGTTTGCCTATGGAAGCTTCTTCATGACTCACAAATAAATGCAAAGGGAAATCAAAAAACAAAAGCTGCACAGAGCCCAAAAGGAATAAAAAGATGGAGGGGAAAATAAAGTAAAAGAAACATAAATGAAAGAAAAAAAGCAAACGAACAAAGTTTAAATCATTATTGCCATTAAACACACAGGCGAACATAATCGATGGCTTCCGGCAACACTGTAGTACCGTACATTTAATTTATGTCCGCAATTGGTCTCTGGTACGGCCGTAATGACATTCGCAACAACAACAACAAAATATTCTACGCTCTATGGACTCTGATTTTTGAATACGACTCGACTGAAATCAATGTTGATATGTCATCATGGATGATTTAAAGATAACAAGTATTAATATTCATGGACTGAGAAATACGACAAAGAGGAAGACTTTTTTTCGATATTTAAAGAAACTATCGTACGATATTATTTGTGTGCAGGAATCATATGTACATGAAACCGATATTACAGTTTGGGAAAAAGAATGGGGAGGTCAAATGTTTTATTGTTGTGGTACAAAACACAGTATGGGACAAATCATTTTTATTAAAAAGAGTTTTCAGTATCCTGTGACGTGTATTTATCGAAATAGCAGGATTTTGACGGTACGAATTTCTCTGCAGAATGAGGACGTTTGTATCTCGAATGTATATGCTCCAACGATTGGTAAAGACAAATATCTTTTTTTTGAAAAGTTGGAAAAGCACATTCAGTCGCTGAGTATGTTGAACTACATAGTGTGTGGAGATTTTAACTGTGTAATTGATAATGAAGAAGACATTATTAGTGGAGAAAAACATAATGTGGGGGATGTTAATCGCTTTAAAAAGTTCTTGGAAAATAGTGAGTTAAATGATATGTGGAGGTTATTCTGGCCACAGGAAAGGGAATTTACGTGGTCAAGAAAAAATCCTTTCATTGCTCGCAGATTGGATTACATTTTTGTTTCCGACTCTGTGCTAAATAATATTAGAGACTGTAATATATGTTCCGTTGCACAATCCGACCATAGGTCGGTTAACATAACATATAAATTATGTTCATTTCAGCGTGGTCCATCATATTGGAAATTTAATGATAGTTTGTTAAAGGATCATATCTTTGTTGATGAATTGAATTTGATGTTGGAAGAATTTGAGATGCAAGATGAAATAAGGGAGGATCACGTAAAATGGGACTTGTGTAAGATTAAAATAAGAGAATTTTGTATTCGGTACAGTAAGGAAAAAAATAGATGTAAGTTTAATAGACATGGGGAATTGTTGGAAAATTTGAATAGGATTGACAAAGCCCTTGTTTTAGATCAAGATAATAACGAATTGTTGATGGAAAAAGATAAAGTAAAAGCTGAACTGGAAATTTATTCAATACAGGAAGCTAAGGGAGCCCAAACTAGGTCCCGAATTAAATTTATTGAAGAAGGAGAAAAAAATACAAAGTATTTTCTCAATATGGAAAAAACACACTCGAACGCGAAAATTATGGATCGTCTTGCTAAAGCAGATGGTCAGGTGATAACAAATCAGGATGATATTTTGACTGAACAAGTCCAGTTTTTTAGAAGGAGATACGAAAAAAATATTGAGTTTGATGAAAATTTGGTTGAACAGTTTTTGGATGGTGTTGAAGTTCCTCAATTAACAGAACAGCAGAAGACTGGAATTGATAGTCCGATCACTTTAACAGAATTGTCGACATCCTTAAAAATATGAAAAACGGTTCCTCCCCTGGATGTGATGGTATTACAACCTCCTTTATGAAGTTCTTCTGGTGTAAAATAAAACACATGGTATTGAATTCCTTTCATGCATCTTTTTTAAAGGGAGAATTAACCGTCACACAAAAACGGGCAATAATGATATTAATTCATAAGGGTAAACAATTACCAAGGGACGACCTTAATAATTGGCGACCGATTTCACTATTAAACACTGATTATAAAATATTGGCGAAGACTCTTTCAGTTCGCCTATCTAAAGTTATTTTAGATATTATTGGTGAAGATCAGTATGGTTTTCTGAAGGGTCGAACCATTAGTTCAGCGATCCGGCAAATAGACGATTTAGTATCGTATGTAAACGAATATAATAAACCTGGGTTCCTTGTAGCACTGGACTATAAAGCTGCATTTGACACGATTTCCAAAGAGTATATTGTGTATGCATTTAAACGATTTAATTTTGGTGCCGTCTTTGTAAGATGGGTAGAGATTCTATTGTATAAATCGGAAAGTTGTATCAATTTTATGGGCTGGTTATCGGAATGTATTGAATTGAACGCAGGTATCAGACAGGGCTGTTCTTTTTCACCGATGGCCTTCATCCTTGCATTAGAATTGTTGGCCTTGAAAATTCGAAATGATGGTTCAATTAAGGGTCTGCCTCTGCCAAAAGAAACTAATGATAATTATGATATGTTCTTTAAGATATTATTATATGCTGATGATGTGACCCTATTTCTGAACGATATGGATGAGTTAAAAAACGCATTAACCCTTGTTACCTATTTTTCCAAATTCTCTGGTTTGGCAATGAATAGACAAAACACTGAAGTCATGGCCTTGGGCAGTAATAAATATGGTAATGAAAATGAGTGCGGGTTAAGGTGGACTACAAAAGTGAAGATTTTGGGAATTTATTTCAGTAGCTCCTCATCGGTCTCTGAGATTGAAGAAAACTGGACAAGCCGTATTGAAAATATACGACGCAACATTGTAAAATGGTTTAAACGAAATTGTAGTATCATGGGGAAAATATGCATTGTGAAATCTCTTTTGTTATCGCAGATTATTTATCCGTTGCAAGCACTGGTAATACCCGAAAAGGT
>NC_090246.1:95229672-95372172 GCF_037325665.1 Littorina saxatilis
TGTTCAATGCAAAGATTATACACATACGTTAGGGATTCCACTATGTACGGTACGGCTAATTTAAGCAACGACGGGGGGATTTTGTCAGGCCCCATGGATTTATTATTCTGAAGGTTTTCTATAAATGTTCCAACTTCATGTACGGCAATAGTTGGGATAGAGAATGAATCTTGTGATTTCAATTTATGAATACAAAATTCTTTTAATCTAAACAACAGGAAGTCCCCACCCTCGACTTCTTCATTTACATTTTTAGATTGTTTCAATCGATCAGTCAAACACAGAAAGTGCTCATTGAATTCGTCAGGAGAAATGGCGCTGTTTAATCTGCTATTTCTTCTTTGGGATTTACCTAACACTTCATTGATGGCTTGCCAAAGCGTGGCAACATCCTTTTTGTTTTCAACCAATTTATGAAAATGAAGAGAGAGAGCCGAGACTGAGAGAGAGAGAGACAGACAGACAGACAGAGAGAGATAGAGGGAAGGAGAAATAGCAAACTTGTCTGGGAATCGTGACTTTTTTATGAGAGAAAACAAAGAATCAACATGTGTGTGTGTGTGTGTGTGTCGTTGCGCCGGTGAGCACGGTGCGTGTGGACATCATAGTGTCAGTGCGTATTTAAGGAAGCTGACATTCATTATTACTGCCTATAGTTCCACGTTCTTCAAACTTCCGTAATGGCAGACTGCCGCATAATTTTGTTTATAGAAATGGTGTCGAACACACACACACATTTATGTACAGTAACACACTCAGTTTATTCACACACACACACACACACACTGACACACCCGTGACACGCACGAGGCCGGCAGAGATACACAGAGAGAGAGAGCGTTTTTGTTTTTTTAATTACTGACATGTACATGTACCAACAAACACTTTCTGGTTCAAACTCAATGCGACAACACAAGACAAGTTGACCTTCAAATGAACGATGGATACGGTCGACCCGCTGCTCCACTTGATAATCGAGAAAGCAAGGGAGGGAAGTGCTGCTAGAATCTTCCAAGACAAGAGTTCTCAGCCTCCGTGCAAACGGTCTGTGGCCAGTAACAGTGTTGTTTCTGCGACCGAGTCGAATGCAGTGGGGAAAGTGTAAACATAATTATATGAAATAATGGTCTTTACTCTGGAAACTGATAAAGTTTTGCCTACTTTTTGCACCGTCATGTCTAATGTAGCTGTGTGTGTGTTTTGTTGTGGTTGTCATTTCAGTATTAAACGTTTTGAAGGCTGAAAGTTTGTGTTCTCTACACTTGAACATGGGTGTGCCTGTGCCAGAATGTAACTTGTGTAAGCTAATGTGAAGGCGATAACGCTTGGGTTTATGCTGGTGTGTGCGCCTCTTGCCTTGTCCGAGAGTAAATAATAAATGTCACATTTAATACATAATAGCACTGAACAATGCTTTGAAACATTTGATATATGATATGATATATGATATGATATGTTGACAGACTGGTACTTAGGCTGTTGAGCCTTTGTCTGATCTTTTGGTCAGTTGCTATCCTAGCCTAACTTTGGGCTAGGTAACCTACATGATCTTTTCTTTCTTGACTTATAAATGCTAATTGTTTGTTTGTTTGTTCGTTCATGGGGTGAAACTCCCACGGCTTTTACGTGTATGACCGTTTTTACCTCGCCATTTAGGCAGCCATACGCCGCTTTCGGAGGAAGCATGCTGGGTATTTTCGTGTTTCTATAACCCACCGAACTCTGACATGGATTACAGGATCTTTCTCGTGCGCACTTGGTCTTGTGCTTGCGTGTACACACGGGGGTGTTCGGACACCGAGGAGAGTCTGCACACAAAGTTGACTCCGAGAAATAAATCTCTCGCCGAACGTGGGGACAAACTCACGCTGACAACGGCCAACTGGATACAAATCCAGCGCGCTACTGACTGAGCTACATCCCCGCCCTAAATGCTAATAAAACCAGGTACCATTTGCAAAATGACAGGTAAATTTCCCCCGAAATCGGCGTATGCTGCCTGAATGGCGGGGTAAAAACGGTCATACACGTAAAAATCCACTCGTGCTTAAAACACGAGTGAACGTGGGAGTCTAAGCCCATGAACGAAGAAGAAGAAGAAGACAGGTAAATTCATTGATGCTGGAAGAATGTTCGATTATAACCCACAAGTAAACCCAGGCTTAGCATTGCTTGTATGTCTGGCTTGTGTGTGTGTGTGTGTGTGTGCCTGCGGGCATGCATGCAATACAGATACTCTCTCTCACTTCTCTCTGACACAAGAAAACACAACACAAAGGAGAGTTATTATTTTAAAATACAAGTTCTAATATGACGGACATTTGCCTACAGTAACAAAGAGTGCAGCCATACATACATACATTGGCTAAGGACTGCTGGCTAAAATTCCACAAATACACCACTGCCACTGAAATTCTCAGAGAGAGAGGAAGAGAGACAAGGAGAGGAAGAGATAGAGAAGGAGAGAGAGAGAGAGAGAGGGGGGGGGGGGGGGGGGAGGCATCATCTGAAACCATCATGAATGAAACCATTCAATTCAATTCAACACAAGGTTTGGTGAAAAAGTGGAGATACACGACAAACTTGTTTGTGAAAAATCATAAGTATTCAAACACCAAATGCATTACAGATTATATCAACTGTCAAGACAATTTTTTTTTCTCATGATACACACATCACCAAACTGCGGTTTTCAAAGTTTTCAAACCAAACTGCGCACACATCAAAATACAAACAAGTCAGGCATCCATTTTTGTATCATCAAAGTGCAACCATTCTTTTCATGCATCGTAATGTTTTCCTCGCCCAGATTGTACACAATCAATCAGCAATTCACATTTTAAGAATATGAACAAAATTAAAATTGAAACAAGCACAGCAACAAGGTCAGTCAGAAACTGTACAAAACCCAAGACGGTACAGGTCTGAATAATCATTCGACATATGACCCTAACACCACACCTGATCAACATTTGAGTATGCAAATGCTCCAGCATAATTATCATTCACCTTGAGAGATGAACATGCGTCTACACTTGCTAAATCTTACGATTGATTTAAAGTTACACAAACAGATGAAAGCTATACTTTGTCTGACGTGACTTATAGGCTTTCCAGTTCAGAGACATCCTGCTTGCTGCCGCGCGGGCAGAGAAAATGTTGCCTCTTTATCTTCACCGCGCTGGCAGCAAAACCCCTCACGCGGAGGTGTTTTCAGACAGGCCCGACATAGGTTGTTTCTATAAAATGCCTAACTTTTCCAGACGCACTTTATGTAAGCAGCTTTGCTACATGTACCTGTGCTGGTTTATTCTTGAAGCACAACCCGTACTGATTTGTCTGTTAACCAAAACTAGTGCTGATTTCTTACTCGCCCAAATGTTGCTGATGTCTTATTTTTTCCATTTCCAAATGAACAGGGAGAGTGAGAGAGAGAGAGCTCCCTAAAAGCAAAAAACAAACACACAAAAATCAAGTAGGAACAAACCAAAAATAAAAACATACTGTACAAGACAAATTAAGAGTTAAGAGAAGTAACAGGGCATAAAAACCAAATTGATAGAAGAGCAGCAACCTCTTCTCTGCTATTCTTCCGTCAGCCAGATAATACAGATACAAATGACTGAGTGCAAAAAGTAAGGCTTCTTTTTAAGCCTACTGTCTATATGATACTTACCGAGACAGTACTATTCTTGCACATTATCTATTATAGGCCGAAAAAATTGGACAAAACGCTGAGTGGGTACAATTATCTCCCATAACCATGCGCCACCGTGGATCCCAAGCACTGTCCGAGTGCTTCCCCCTTACAGGATGTAGGTGGCGCGTCCTCTTTCTTTATGCAAAAAGTAATATTCAACTATCATTCATCAAGAAGGGAATTCCATGATTACTAACTCATGAACCAAAAACAGGGTAAACAATATTTTTTCTAAATTACAACAAATGGACGTACTGTTGTTAGTTTAGCATTGTTTTTTGTTTGTTGTTTTTTGTTGGTTTTGTTTTCCTTTTATTGTTACATGTTTGTCTACCATAATTTACCATTATTATTTTGACATTATTTCAAATTTGTTATATTAAAATCGTCCGCCAAATTTAATTTGCTTTTAAGAGTACGCTCATAAGCTTAGCTTGTTGTGCTCCATGTTCCTTATTTCATGTATGCGGTAATAGTACCAATGGAATTTACTGAATAAACTTGTTTAAACCAAATGGACAGACTAGCTTCTGTGACACAAGAAGAAACGTGCATATCAGATAGTATTGTACAAGCTGTTACGAAGACAGTTGAACCAATTTTCTAAAAATCAGGTGAAAAATGATGAATATTCATGTGATTCAACAAATCAAGCAGGGAAGATACAAAGGACAGTTGCTTGGTGTCTTCTCCAGCGAACATTTACACATGTACATAACGGTAAATTAGTAGCTGCTCATGTCAAGTTTAAAAAATTTACATGCAGTGGAAAAATACAGACACCCTTTAAATCAACTGTTAATTATCCATTTCAAAGATAAAAATCCCATTGCCTACCAGTACCAGACAAAAATGAAAATTTTATTTTCCTGAAAAAAGAAACAATTTTTTTTTTACAAGGCAGTCCAGTGATTAACCAAACAAATTACAGACAGACAAACACACACACAAATATCAGAGACACACAGCATCACCATCATCAATAAGCAGTCAAGATTCACATACATATGAACCTCTGAAAATAAATACTCACACCAACAAAAATAAAATGGATACTACAGAAAATTTTCCAAGTAATAAATGCACAGACATGTACATAACAGCAGTCATGAAAAAAAAAATGAAAAAAAACCGTCAGATTTTCTGCAAACTCTCCCTTTTGATTTTCTTAAAACCCAAATTGAATAAGAAAAAAATCCACAGCAATTAAGGAAACACAGAAATAATACAAAACACCTGAAACTCATTAACCTGTACGCTGCCAGAAAATATTTGTATGCAAAGCATTACCTGTATTTACCGGAATTGACAATTTACAGTGTGACCGAAAAGGTTAAACCAAGCTCCCAGAGTGACAGTAAGAAAGGCAAAAGGAAAGAAAATAAGATAAAATGGCATGGATTTTTCTGAACAGAAGAAAAAAATCAAATGAGGACCCCAAAAGAAACAGACAATTTTAAAAGAGTTTTTCATGAAGATCAAACAATCGAGTCACATCATGAAATGGTTATGTGCAAGGAAGAAAGCAGAAAAGCAAAATCATTTTTCTTTCAAACCGTAACGCTCCTGTAGGTTTTATTTACAACGAAACTAAATCCTGTGAGTGGCAGCATAAAATACACCAGTGAACTGCTCTCATTCACACAAGGAGTGTCATATATACTCAAAGATGAACACCCATTTAGCTGATCATTTAACCGATACACAAGTGACGCAGATCTCAGCAGGCCTCCAATGTGTCAATCACACGCTGTAAGGAATTTGCATCTGTTGTCCCAATGGCAGTCTGAAACACAGGGAAAGAAATCCTCAAAGTAAGGGTGACACCTCAACGCATCAGCTCAGTCATGATCACGTTAAAGTGGCTTTCTCTCTTGCACTGTCATTCTCAATACAACATTCAAACAAGTTTCACCGTAAATATAAAATTTCAAAAATAAATTTTGATTTAATTAATATACTTACCAACTCACATAGAAAGCATTAACTTCAGTTAAAGTGCTAGGACACTGAACTACGCTTCACCCCAAAGGGGAAGCAACCCCCTAAAAAAGAACGGCCCTGACCTCTAACCCAAGCTATACAAGAGTCGAGGTCATACCGTCACGTGACCTATCACGCGTGACTCAACCGCCGCCATGTTGAAACCTCACTCCCACTGAAGTGATCTGTTCATTTTTAGGGAAACCCTAAGCAATAACTTCGTTTTGTGATAAGACATTGAAGCACTCTTGCATGGCAACATGGGGAAATAACTCTGAAACAAAAACCGTATGCCATATAAGCCATGGTCCTTAGAGGTTATTTCCACTACCGGTGTACTGCGCCTGCGCAGGATGTATACCGGTGAAACTCATCCCGTATTAAAACATAAACCACCTTCAAAAAATTTGCGGGGCAGGCTGGGAGGGAATTCAATATGTGAGTTGGTAAGTATATTAATTAAATCAAAATTTATTTTTGAAATTTTATATTAAATTACATATTCTTACGCAACTCACATAGAAAGCAGATTGCTAATTTAGGTGGTGGGCAAATGAACTCACAGTTAACATCTTGCAAGTATCTGGCCTGTAGCTACAATAGCTGGCAAACCGAAATTTCTGTTCTGCCGAGCACCAGATACGTCCCCAGGAAAACATAAAAAGACATCTTCTGCAGAAGATGTCTAGTAGATGTGTGCTAAAATAGCGGGTACTTAAAATACCCCGCCGATAGAAACTCATGACTACGTCCCTGAACGTTCAATGAGCTGCATTCATGACTTATGTAAGTCTCTCAGACTTGAGAACAGGTAAAGAAGAGGCCTACACTCTGACCTCTTGAGCCCGTGCTGCCTGAAAAGGGAGGACTGACTGCCCCCACCCCCCCCCCTTTTTTTCTTGCCACCACTGTAGGCATGCCTAATCAATGTGGCAGTCCATTTAGCTAAGGTTGACTTCACTAAATCATTGCCTCTAGAAGAGGCTAATTTTGTCAAGGATTAAACAATCCGAACTCAAAAACTCCAAAACTAGGAGCAAGTCCCAAGTCGGGACTGGAGATTTGCTTTCAGCCAACCAAAGGGAGGTTCCCTTTAATCACGCTGGCTACAAAGAACCCAAGTGAAAATATTTTGCGACCTAGCTGTGTCAGTGCAACTGAAATCACATAAAGTCTTAATTCAGAGACGTGGGAGAAAAATCGGAAAGCCAGGATAGGTGGTTCGCCACCCGCATTGAACGGAGAGAAGTGGAGTTCTTTCCGTTAATATACGCCATTAGTTCCAAGCCAGTCAAAGTGACACAAAACGAAGACGCTGAACCCCTATGGAATCTCTAGACCAAATCCAGAGCTGGGGCAGGAGCCCCTGAGCGTCTCAATGATTCCCTTACAGTAGACACCCGTGTGGCCCGAGTGTAAAAACGGCGCCCTCTTGCCAGCCCAAAGGACTGGCAACCAAGATTGAATGGGCCCATAATGTGCGACCAACAGGCCGCTCAAAGTAAAATCGAGAGTATTACCCGGGAACAGGGAGACGAACATTTAGCAGAAGGTGATAGTACCGAGAGGCAAAACTTCTATCAGCGGCTTCTCCAAATTCACCAGGAGTAGAAGCGCGTAGTAAGATAGGGTCCAATCCGAGTGGACATTCTTGGCCGACTGACTAGAGTCTGCCAATAAATACATAGAGCCTCTCAGAAAGGTACTTCACCGCTAAAAAGATCTCGTGGTGGTAAAAACCACATCAAAACCTCGCATGCTCGCTGTGGCAGTGATAAGGGGCGAGATGCCACCCCCTGCTTATTGAGATAAAAGACCACTGTGGTGTTGTCTGATTGAATCAACACATGTTCTCCCCTGACAAGAGGAAAGAAATCCGCAAGAGACAGAACTGCTTCGCTGGTGGAGAGAGAACCAACGGGAACGCCCTGCATGAGCAGTGGTGTGAGAATCCAAAGATTGGTTGTGTCTGTGACCAGTCAAGAAAAGACACTAACATGTTCCAGCTCTTCATTTGATTGCTTAGAAACGAAACCAGAGCCCTGAAGATCTGAATTAAATATATGCACGATCTATATAAGTGACCCAACAGGAAGGGCCCCAGTGCCTCCCTCAATAAAGTGGAAGTTCTAATCGCCCCTCCAGCCGCTGTGGGAAAACACAGAGGCAGAGAGAAGAGTGGAGCCGAACGCTAAGACTCCAGTTGACAAGTGCCAAGAGTATGCATGAAAGCATGCTATTGTTTGCCCACTGAACCCTACCGCTAAATCGCCTCGAGGAGATAAAGTGGTTGGCGGGTATTTGGCAACGTGCCATGCCGAGAAGAAGATAAAAAACCAAAGCTGAGAACGGCCAGCTTAGCGCTTTTCTCTGATAAGAGAAGCCGAGGCCTGCCGTGGGCTTTTCCTTTTGCTGTGAGATTCTCTCTGTTAGAGAAGAGTCCGTGTGCAAATAAGAGGATTCGCAAAGAAGACCCTCGAGCAAGGAAGAGATTTAAGTCTCACCGACAGAACAATACTGTCGGCCGAGGCCTTTTCCCAGACGAACAGCAAAGCTAAACCCTTTGTATATGTGTCCCGACAGAACACAAAGGCATCCCGTGAGTACGAAACCGCACAAGGGAAAGAACGAATCAAAGTCTTGTACCAAGACGCGGATAATGGAAAGAAGAGCGGCCACAATCTTCCACAGCCAGGAGATCATTGTTCTTGAAAACAGACAGTTTCTCCTTGCTATGAACGTTAAGATGTAAGATCGACAAGTCCGGTGCAACCGGAAGCGGTTCCGTAGTACGAAGAAAAGAATAAACTAAGTTCTTAGGCTTGGTGTAACCTAGGACTACGGATATCGCTCAGCGAGTGAAGCGTTACTTGCGCGGGTGACGCAAGCGAAAGCAACGCCGCATCGCTGCCCACAAAGGAAGTGGTGGAAAAGGAGAATCATATGAGAAAACTTCCCCAAGTTAAAATTCTAGAGCCAGACAAGAAAGCGTCCCTGCGTGTGTAAACCGCAAGTGCGTACAACCGTGCCACGACTGACATTTGTTCGGCTGAAACCTTAGCCAAAGAGGCCAGGAGTATGGGGACGTCTTTCACGCTAGAGTCGTTTCGAAATACGAAAGGATCCGACGACACCGCGATCGACCGCGAAAGAGATCGAAGAAGTGTCTCTGAAAGAGACGCAAGTTCCAACGAGTATCTTCCCGTCTCATCCAAACCAAGTAATGCGCCTTCAGAGTAAGCACAATGTTTGTCCAAACGATAGACATCCTCTCTGAGATTAGCCGACTCCGGAGTGACCGGAAGCGGTGCACTCGGCAAAGCGTAAGTCTCAATAAGACTGTGATGACGACGGGAGAGAGCAAACTTGCGTGAATGAAACGAAGTGCTCGACTTCCGTAACTGGTCTGAGGCAAGCCATGGCTGAGCAGCATCAGGAGCCTGACCGTGTGCAGCCAGTAAAGGCACAGTATCCACAGGCAAGCTATTCTCAGAACCCGAAGTTCTAGCCAGCACCCTGGAAAATTCGTAAGCAACAGAAGGAGACTCGCTAAAACGATATCCCTGAACTTCCATTAAAGCAGGGCGGAAATCACCCACCACTGAGGGTGGTGGTGCCGCAGAGCTTGTCATAGCTGTCACCCCTTCAGCGAAGTACTTGGCAGACACCTGAGCTGCAGTAACCATAGCTGGTTTAAGTCTGAGTGACAACTTGACATCAACTTCCTCCTCAGAAACTGAGTGAGAATCGTCGAACTCCGAATCTGCTGTGGCCGGACCGTGAAAGTCACTGTGACTAGCTGCGTCACTAAAACGATCCACCACAGGCGAGGCTGATTGCAAAACGGAAGGACCGTGCAAAGCCTGCCCGAAAGCAGCTTCCTGCCCAGAGGGAGGAAGTTGAGACTTGTTTACATTCACCGGAGACATACCAGTCTGCCTGTGAGTACAACTGTCTCGTTGTCCGGTGTCGACCCCCCGTGAGTTCCGCTTGCTAAGAGCGATAGCCTCTGGGAAAGTCGAACTTTCACCCCCCGGCCGTGGCGGGGGGGCTACTAGTTCCGGCCCAACTTGTTGTCCGGTGTCGACCCCCCGAGTTCCGCTTGCTAAGAGCGATAGCCTCCGGGGAGTCGTACTTTCACCCCCCGGCCGTGGCGGGGGGGCTACTAGTTCCGGCCCAACTTGTTGTCCGGTGTCGACCCCCCGAGTTCCGCTTGCTAAGAGCGATAGCCTCCGGGGAGTCGTACTTTCACCCCCCGGCCGTGGCGGGGGGGCTACTAGTTCCGGCCCAACTTGAACACTTTCACCAGAGAACCTGGCTACCGGTGAACTTGACTAACCTGTAGAGCGTGAAAGCTCCTCGTATGAAGTAAACACACTCCTCTGCGTGCACGTCAGCCGAAGTGACTGTGCATGAAGGCGGAACCTCGATGCGTGACAACAAGCCGCGTCGCCCACTCCCGCCGGGAGCGAGCACAAAATCGACGAATGGCAACATGTTATACATTTGGGTCGAAAACATCTCAAAAAAGGGAAGAAAAACCATCTTTAACACAAGTATTCTTTCCCACTGTGTTTGCCTTGGCTGAAGTAACCTAAATTTAACCTGCTTCAGCACCGGCATGATTGAGTCCGAAAACTAACGGACATTTTCCTTTCTTCTTTATATGGTGTTTAAATCCATATGTACTCGATGACTATACACGCTAATTGCTTTACCCACAGCAGGAGACATGCTAAATTAAGTTCCCTGCAAGATATTGTGGTCTAGGGCCTCTTAAAAGTTGAGATATTTGAATTCTATTTTGATCTAGATCGTCCTATTTATCTAGATTTGCCAACAGAGGTAGCGTTGACGCAAGGGAAATCCTCCGCGTCTTTGTTGACATCCTCACCTTACAGAGGCTAGAACAAGCTGTAATACATGTATATGGTCCGCGCATGGCGACATATCGTCATTACATGGTCTTATGGTGCGTTTGACATCGATTATGGGCAAACTACACTTTGTAAACACGGGAGCGCGTACATATGCCTTTAACGTCGTTTTCAACCATTCAAGGTTATTTAACAGACGTAGTAGTAAGAGAAGCTGGGTCAAGAACAGAAATGGTAGTGCCTTAGCCTTTCTCTTTATGCGAAACTTAATAGGAGAAACCTCAGCAGCTACTGACTAGTCTGTGGTTTCTATTTCTCCTTGTCAGCCATTGCTGACAAAAAACCAGTCTGAGTTATGATATTGATAAACAACAACCAGACCGAACAACGGAGAAAGAAACAAACGCAAGCAAAAGCAAACAAATTAGAACGAGCTCACCCAAACTTGTGCATGAGAAGCAGGGACCTGTAGACGGGGTGAAACACTGTCCAGAAGACAGTAGGCTAAAAGCCTGCAGCGTAGTGTAAAAAGCGTCCGAGCTATCTGGTGGCTGAAGTGGGAGTGAGGTTTCAACATGGCGGCGGTTGAGTCACGCGTGATAGGTCACGTGACGGTATGACCTCGACTCTTGTATAGCTTGGGTTAGAGGTCAGGGCCGTTCTTTTTTAGGGGGTTGCTTCCCCTTTGGGGTGAAGCGTAGTTCAGTGTCCTAGCACTTTAACTGAAGTTAATGCTTTCTATGTGAGTTGCGTAAGAATATGTAATTGAATAAAGTTTACAAATACATTTAAAACCAATGTTTCTTTCCCTGTTTACTGACAAAAACTATTATCATGTCAAAATACTGGAGCGGCTTCGGGAAGAAAAGTACTCAAGGAATTGTTCTCTTATTTGTTTCTCACTGACCGTAGTCATCGTATTCTAGACAATCATGCGTACAAAATACGGTGAAATCGTACGGGTTCCCAGGTCTGAGACTAGTTTTCACTTGACCTTTTCTCTGTATCCCTCACTCAGAAAATGTAAAGGATCCACCCCCACCCCCTTTTTTTTCTTCTTGTAAATATTAATTAAACAGCAAACAACAAAACTGATGATGCAACAAACCAACTGACCAACTGAGAGAAGATGTTCACGAAAAAGCAAAACAACACTCACGGTAAGACTCATGAATCCCAGGAACTTCTTCAAAACCTTGATCATGGGCTCAAAGCTGCCATCAGGGAGATGTTCCTTCACAATCTCCACATATTCCTGCAATTGTAAAACATATTTTCAAAATACTTCGTACATGAACAAAAATCATGGCTAACTCTCATCTCTAGAAAAAATAAAAACTGCCAGTCAATCACGACAAAGGATCACAAGCCAACTTACCTTACTGTCTTGTATCAGACAGCCCAAGAGAAGCCCAACGTAAGAAGCAACAATGCTGTTCTCCATGTGTTTTCCTGCCTTGTGGAGTGCTGAAATATCAGAATATTGACAAAGAAATATCAGAATATTGACAAAGAAATATCAGAATATTGACAAAGAAATATCAGAATATTGACAAAGAAATATCAGAATATTGACAAAGAAATATCAGAATATTGACAAAGAAATATCAGAATATTGATAAAGTCAAACAGGATATACAGCAAAGATGCACAGACATGAATGCATTATAGTGCACACCACTATCCTAAGAAACTGGCAGGACGGACACAAAATGATCCACACATTTGCTGGTTTCTGAAATTTTCCGATTTCATGAGTTGAACTAAATGACCCTCTCACATAGCATCTACGAAGTAGTTGGTGGGTTTTTTTTTTATGTGCTTGTGAGGTTGGGTTTTTTTTTCTAAAAAAAAACCTTCTGCACCTCTGTCCTGCACTCATGCAACCTATTTTTAAAAGGCAGTTATTTTGTGCAAACTGCAAAATGCTATGGTACTGAAAACAAGGTAGGACTGCACTAGTGCAGGCACGATACTGAGCTAAAAGAGGTTTTGCCCGATTTAATTTTTAATTTTGTAAACTATCTTCTGGCCTTCTTCTGAAGCAATTACATAAACTCAAAGCTTAAGATTTAAACTTTCGTGGATTTCTGCAAAATCCCGGAGATGTACCACGCCTGTAATATTCCCTGTTACTCCACTTGAATACCTGTTTCCGTCTAAAAACTATTTCTTCATCAACACTGACCTTTGGTAAAGGTTTCCTCATCCTCCAGGATGCTGGCACCGTCGATGGACTTGTCCCCGTCCTCGCCGTCTTTCTTCTCCCCCTCCTTGCAAGCTGACCCTCCTGCCTCCATCGCCTCCTCTTTCCGCTCCTTTTCCGCAGCCTTGACCTTCTCAGCGGACTTGGCGATCCACTCGATGCCAGAGTCAGACTCTCGCCACTCTCCGCTCTTGTTGGGGGATTCCCCTCCCTTCACTGGGGTTTCCGGTGCCTCCTCCATCTGGCGAGCTGCTGTTTCACGCTGGAGGAAAACCTGCAAGAAGAAGACATTTGGAGATTGTAATTATACTAGAAAATTGTTGAAAATATCTGTAACTACACATTCTGCCGCCACATACAAACTGTACCTTGTTGCTTAAACAATCCTTCAACAACTCCTTTGTACTGGAAACTTGCATTCTCCCAGTAAGGTTATATATTGTACTATGTTGCAAGCCCCTAGAGCAAATTTTTGATTAATGCTTTTGTGAACAAGAAACAATTGACAAGTGGCTCTATCCCATCTCCCCCCTTCCCCCATCGCGATATAACCTTCGTGGTTGAAAATGACGTAAAACACCAAATAAAGAATCCTTCAACAAACGGAAGTATCAAGACACATTCGAGCAACCTGTTTTTAAACTAAAAAAACAAGAAAGGTAGGTTGTTGGCACGTTTGTTATTGACAAAACAATACATTCACAAATATTTCGACCCAGACAAACAAATATTCACAATATTGACTCAAATAAAATAAAAGAAGAGACAGTTGGGTCGAAATATCTGTGTTTTGTCAATAACAAACATTCCAACAACCTACCTTTCTTGTTTTTTTGATTCTGAATTTTGGAACTTTGGCAGTCGCTTTGTTTTTGGATCTGTTTTTACACTGTTAAGATTTATTTCTTTTGTTCACCAAATCATTTGTCTAAAATGGAAAAATGGATTCTTTCTTTTGTTTACAAATCATTCATACAAAATGGATAACGTGAATAAGACAGGCTAAAACACGACCTGCACCACGAGTAGCACCACAAAGCTTCACATACTCATCCGAATTTTAAACGTACAGTCCATGCAGTGTTCCATCAGTGAAAACAAACATACAGACACATGCACGAATGCTCACACACACACACACACAGGAATACAAATGGTAATAAAACAAGTCGCGTAAGGCGAATTACTACATTTAGTCAAGCTGTGGAACTCACAGAATGAAACTGAACGCACTGCATTTTTTCACAATGACCGTAGTCCGCCACTTGTACAAAACGGAGTGAAACTGACAAGCCTGTTTAGCACAAAAGTGGTTTCGCTGTGCTGCATAGCACGCTTTTCTGTGCCTCTCTTCGTTTTAACTTTCTGAGCGTGTTTTGAATCCAAACATATCATATCTATATGTTTTTGGAATCAGGAACCGACAAGGAATAAGATGAAATTGTTTTTAAATCAATTTGGGAAATTTAATTTTGATCATAATTTTTATATTTTTTTAATTTTCAGAGATTGTTTTTAATCCAAATATAACATAATTATTTAAATGTTTTTGGAATCAGGAAATGATGTAGAATAAGATGAACGTAAATTGGGATCGTTTTATATTAAAAAAAATTTATTACAATTTTCAGATTTTTAATGACCAAAGTCATTCATTAATCTGCCATTTGATTGAAAAATGAGGGTGTGACAGTGCCGCCTCAACTTACAAAAAGCCGGATATGACGTCATCAAAGACATTTATCGAAAAAATGAAAAAAACGTCTGGGGATATCATACCCAGGAACTCTCATGTAAAATGTCATAAAGATCGGTCCAGTAGTTTACTCTGAATTGCTCTACACACACACACACAGACACACACAGACACACACACATACACCACGACCCTCGTCTCGATTCCCCCTCTATGTTAAAACATTTAGTCAAAACTTGACTAAATGTAAAAATGTTCTTAGATAGACAGTCTGAGGGCACTGTACCAACACACACACACAAAATTACATACCATGGACACTGAAATTCAACTTCTAGTAGAAGTTCTACACATCAAAATAATTACAAGAAAATAAACACACGCAAGTACATATTACTGATCAGTATGAGCAACACGCCCACACACACAGCATCCACATACTAAGCTTCTTCTTCAGCGTTCCAGAATTTTCTGGTTACGTGTGAGTTTGTTTGCCCATTGGGGTTCCCCACACTATACTCTGAGAGCATAGTCAGCTTCACTCCACTTTCGTTGAGTAGGCATGCTGGGTATTTTCGTGTTTCCATAACCCACCAAACTCTGACATGGATTACAGGATCTTTTCCATGCGCACTTGGTCTTGTGCTTGCGTGTACACATGAAGGGGGTTAAGTCACTAGCAGGTCTGCACATAAGTTGACCTGGGAGATCGGAAAAATCTCCACTCTGAGTCTTAACCCACCAGGCGGCATTCGAACTCACGACCTCCTGATTAGGAGGCCGACGTCTTACCACCACGCCACTGCGCCCGTCTACATACTAAGCAAATGCAGCGACTAGCAACGTTACCTGTACAAGTGCCTGCACAGCGGTCATCTCGGTGGGGTCAGTGCCTTCCTTGATCTGAGCCAACAGCTTGGTCCCTACCAGCTGGCGTCTGTTCTCTGGACAGTGTTCCATCAGATTCACCAGCAGACCCAGACTCTGTGGAAAATACAAAACAAACATGTCAAACTGCACATGCCAATGACTTTTCTTCTGTCTCTTTCTGTCGTCCCTCCTTTTATTTGCTGACGTATACCTAAGTGTCGAAAAAGCGGTCCATGTTTGTGTTCATGTTTAAATGTCCATGTTTCTGGAGAGTACATTTTCATTGTTATTTTGTTCTTGAGTACATAAATAAACAAAACATTACACATGCACATGAACGCTGCTAGGGTTTAATGTCTTCCGCGAAGTTGCCGAAACGGCAATAACAAAGTTGGCAATTTTCAGAAGTTTAATTCTGGAGTTTGCCATAAGCAAATAACCTGCAAACCAAAGATCAAAGGGAACTGTCTCAAGCACACTTACGCATACCCATTGCACAGACCTGCCATCCCTTGTGAAGGCTCAAGTGTAGCAATTTAGAATTCTGTGACTGCTACTCGGAGTGAGTACCAGGACTCACAAAAAAAGTGAACTGTTGCATGCTTGAGATTATCTATTCAAGTGTAGCAACCTTTAGCTTGGTGTAGTAATTGCTCTTGAAATATTAAATATTACCGTACTTTCCGGGTGACAAGGCGCTTCGTTATTCAAGACGCACCCCCTTCTTTTTAAAAAAAATTGTAATCCAGTCACCCATTGGACGCAGGGGGCCAATAGGGCGCACCAAAATGACCCAGTTTTTGCCATGAGAGGTGGTTCCCCTGTCATATCTGAGAGAGGAAACACTTCCTGCACCGGGGTCAGTGACCGGTCAGTGACCGACTTTAACTGAGTGAAAATATGTGTGCTCTGTGTGTGCGGCCAGATCAAAGGCATTGTGATAGCTGGGTGGCCTTGTTTATAGACACGACCTTCTTCCCAGGGGTCAATGACCCAGTTTTTGCCATGAGAGGTGGTTCCCCTGTCATATCTGAGAGAGGAAACACTTCCTGCACCGGGGTCAGTGACCGGACAGTGACAGTTTAACAGAGTGGAAATCTGTGTGTGCGGCCAGATCAAAGGCAGGGCAGTACCTAGTAGCTGAAACATGCATTATCACAAGTTGTTTGACTGGTACTCAAGCGGTCTCTTTGATTTTTTTCGTATTTCATACACGGATTAGGCGCTTCCTTATACAAGACGCAGGGGTCGAACTCGAGGAAAAAAGTCGCGCCTTATGACCCACTTTCCGGTAAAACATTTTTTTTATTTACATTTTTTTCTTCTCTCTTCTCTTTCTCTCTCTTTACGCTTTTTTGTTTTTTTGTTCTTCTGTTAAATATTAAAACATGAAAGAGTAGCAGTGACAGCTCTGATTGCATAACGTATTTCTCTTACCAGCACAAGGAGGTCAAATCGCTGGTCAGGGGGCACACACCACTGAGTGCTGACCACACATTGCAGCACCGTCTCCATCAGACTCTCTTCCTCCCCAAACCGAGTGCAACCAAGCTCTGGAGACAGACACACAGGTCAATGGAAAATATCACACACAGACACACAGGTCAATGGATAATATCACACACAGACACACAGGTCAATGGATAATATCACACACAGACACACAGGTCAATGGAAAATATCACACACAGACACACAGGTCAATGGAAAATATCACACACAGACACACAGGTCAATGGAAAATATCACACACAGACACACAGGTCAATGGAAAATATCACACACACACAGGTCAATGGAAAATATCACACACACAGGTCAATGGAAAATATCACACACACACACACAGGTCAATGGAAAATATCACATCAGCAAATTGTTCACCATACAAACAAACACTGCAAACTGCTGGCAACAATTCATGTAACAACTAACATAAAGTAAAACAAAGCAGAAATATATCTTCAAACTTGTATATGTCTAGACAGTACATTCCACCAAATGCAAGACTTGAAAAAAGTAACATGCTTAAATTCTTTCTTTTTTCCTCGCGGTGTACATGTCGTTTATCTTGAAATCTGGTACATGTTCTATTCGTTTCATTTGCTGCAACAATCTAACTTTTATACAGTTTGTCATCAACTAAAACAGCAATTTGTTCTATTTGTTTTCAAACTTCAAACGTGACTAAAAGACATTGAACGCACGTATAAGCAAAGCAACACTCACCACTGTCATGGGTGATGTTGAGCATGACCCTAAGGATGGCCAGCAAACAGTCAAAGACGATCCAGCCTGCCTGTGCCTTCAGGTCTTCCTCATTCTCCACTTCTTGCAGTGGCATCGTCGGCAGACAGTCCGCACACTGCCGCAGCATTCTGTTTGAAGGACAAAATAGTTGGACAAAATGAACACATGAGAAAAAAATAAAAATAAATGTTTAAAAATTGTTTTGTTCAGAAATACTATGGAATCAAAAGATAAATTTAAACAAAACCCATGAGACTAATGGTTCAAACTGTTTAAAATTTACCCCCCTCACCCAAATCCTAGTCCCATCATAAGTTGACAATAATTTCACAATAATTCTGTTGACAAATATAAACTGTCTAACACTCCAATAATTGGAGAATGAGGAGGAAACCCAAATGTCTACCTAAACGAAACCTGTGAATAATTTGTTGAACCAACAGTTATTTCAACTATTCACATGAATCTTTTAAGTAGATCTTCGGGTCCTTCTCATTCTCTAATTCTTGCATCGGCATTGTAGGTAGATAGTCAGCACGCTGCTGCAGCATGCTGTAACCCCCCCTCCCCACAATAAATTTAAATTAAATTAATTTATAAACTTGTATAAAAGTAAAAAGACATTCACATTACTTTTCCAGTAAAGGTGCCTTCTTAAATGTCTTTTCAGAACTATTGAGAGAGAGAGAGAGAGAGAGAGAGAGAGAGAGAGAGAGAGAGAGAGAGAGAGAGAGAGAGAGAGAGAGAGAGAGAGAGAGAGAGAGAGAGAGAGAGAGAGAGAGAGAGAGAGAGAGAGCAGTAAGTCTAAAATTAAAAAAATTGTCCCTGTCAGTTAACAGTAATTTTGCTCAAATCACCTTCACAAGAAAACAATTGATAGCCAAAGTGCCAAAATTAACAAATAATTTCATCTCCACAACCTAATTGCCAAGCTAACTGTGCTACAACTAAAAAAAACAAAAAAACCCACTTCCCTATATTAGTTTCACAAACAGCAGACAAAACAATACACCCATTGTATCAACGTTTCACTTGCACAAAAAAAAAAGATAATTGACATTAAATTCATCACAATTTTTGGTTATCCTACTCAACTAAATTCGTTGGTGAAAAAGATAACTGGTGAGCCTACAACTCCACAAGAACTCTAACACTCCCTAAACCCCTTTTCCACCTTGCTGCAAAATTATCTCCCTTGAATATGAGCAGGGAGTTCTTTCTGTCTAATCGAACAGTCCTAAACACCATTTTGGCTGTGTTTCAAAAGGGAGGAAAACTTCAGACTGCCAACACACTTGCACAAATAATACTTGATTTCTGCTTTAAAATGAATGGATTTCAGTAGATTCAGCTCTGCGCGTATTCTGAGCAAGTGTTTTATAGAAGCTTCTTCCACACTATCCTGCTTTCCTTCCTTATTGTTGCCTGGTATACATGACTGTCAACTGCAGCCAAGCATGCATATTATTTCTTGCTCCTTCTAGAAAACCAGTGCTTGGCAGCGCTGAAAGTCCACGAAATGGGCACTAGCCTTTGGCTAGTACTTCTCATAATTTACTAGCCAGAGAGCAAATTTTTGTATTTTTACTCGCCAAACCAACCATTTGTTTCAGCAACTTTACTTGCATTTGGCGAGTAGATTTACATTTCTACTCGCCACACTTTCAGGCCTGCTTGGTAGTGCCACAGTATTGCACAAAGCCACGTGTTATAGTCATCAGATATGATCAAGTTTTAACATTCCTGCTTGGTAGTGCCACAGTATTGCACAAAGCCACGTGTTATAGTCATCAGATATGATGTTTTAACATTCCTGCTGAGCCAAATGGAGGGCGGGGATGTAGCTCAGTCGGTAGCGCGCTGGATTTGTATCCAGTTGGCCGCTGTCAGCGTGAGTTTGTCCCCACGTTCGGTGAGAGATTTATTTCTCAGAGTCAACTTTGTGTGCAGACTCTCCTCGGTGTCCGAACACCCCTGTGTATACACACAAGCACAAGACCAAGTGCGCACGAAAAAGATCCTGTAATCCATGTCAGAGTTCGGTGGGTTATAGAAACACGAAAATACCCAGCATGCTTCCTCCGAAAACGGCGTATGGCTGCCTAAATGGCGGGGTAAAAAAACGGTCATACATGTAAAATTCCACTCGTGCAAAAAACACGAGTGTACATGGGAGTTTCAGCCCTCGAACGCAGAAGAAGAAGAAGAACCAAATGGAGGGGGTACCTCTACCAATTCTGATTGTAGTTGTGCTAGACTTCATCTGAATTCTTATTTCTTGGCAAGTAAAATTCCTGGGAAAATAAATATGGTTTCTCTGATACACACAGGCAGTCTAACCTTGTAGTAGAAATATTTGTGGAGGAAAAACTCTCAAACAATAGACACGTCTGATCTGTGATTTCAAACAGAAATCAAATGTTTATTATTTTTATTGAAGGTTTTTATTTTCTTTATTTTTATTTACACAAGCACATGTGGCTTTTTATTGGTCATAACTGGTGCAAGGTGTGTCCCTGGTAGAGAAAAACAACTTTCTTTGTAAAGTCTTTCTTTTCTTTATTTGGTGTTTAACGTCATTTTCAACCACGAAGGTTATATCGCGACGGGGAAAGGGGGGAGATGGGAATAGAGCCACTTGTTAATTGTTTCTTGTTCACAAAAGCACTAATCAAAAAATTGCTCCAGGGGCTTGCAACGTAGTACAATATATTACCTTCCTGGGAGAATGCAAGTTTCCAGTACAAAGGACTTAACATTTCTTACATACTGCTTGACTAAAATCTTTACAAACATTGACTATATTCTATACAAGAAACACTTAACAAGGGTAAAAGGAGAAACAGAATCCGTTAGTCGCCTCTTACTACATGCTGGGGAGCATCGGGTAAATTCTTCCCCCTAACCCGCGGGGGGTTTGTAAAGTCTGCAAAATCGAGTTTTGTCATCTTTTTTCAAGAGTCAAAAAAAGTTCTAGGGTCGAGAGGAATAAGCTAGGGTCGTCGAGGAATGAGGAACATTGATTTTTTTCTTTGCCTAACAGACCAAAAACTACCATCTAAAATTATCCATGTTCTAGTTCCAACTTTGAAAAGTCAAGAGTAGGCCATAGATATTTCTAGACACGATTAAATGGAGCATCATGGAAACATATTAAATCAAAACAAATTGTAAGTGATAGGGGTCGCCTGAGAACTGTGAAAAGTGAAAAAGAGAGAACGCAAGTTGAAATTACACACCGTCCTGATGCACTGATCAGCAGTCCTTTGTTGTAGCTGATGAGATAATTCTGGTTGTCACTGTTCATAAAGGTGATCTGCACACACACACACATGGTAGGATTGCACTGTACTGTCTTCACATTTTAGCTCACAAAGTACAATGGAAAATTTGAATAGTAAATTTTCATTTGATTAATATACTTACCCAATTCTCATAAATGCATTGATTTCAATCTCACATGCTAGATGTCAAAAAACTACTCAAATTACCTGCCCTTGCAAGGGTGGTAACCAAGCTAAAAACAGACGCCATAGCCGTTGCTATGCCCTGTCCCACCTGGTTACCCATAACCCACCGCGCACCACGTGAGCGCCGGCATCCGGAATAATCATTCGAGACTTCTCAAAAACCCTTAGGAAATTAAGTAGCGGGGATGGATGGGAGGGTATTAACTAATCAAATGAAAATTTACTATTGAAATTTTCCATTAAATTACATATTCTTACTCCAATTCTCATAAATGCAGATTGCTCCTAAAGGCGGAGGGAACTTACTTATGTCCCTGAGAGAACATGTCCAGCAGAAACTAACGAGGGCAAGGCAATGGCCCCATCAAGTTAAGAGCAGGAGATGTCCAGGAGGTAAAAAATTAATGAACACGTCATCAGCCTCCAAAGAGCTGTTGGCAAAACTTCGCATAGGCGAGAGGAACACCACCAGCGAGAGAAGAACACCAGGCTCTGGACTCCTGAAAAGGAACAGAGGGAGGACTGAACCCCCCCCCCCCCCCCCCCCCCTTGTGTTCAATAAGCCACCACTCATAGGACTGTCCTATGAAAGTAGCAACACCTCTTGTGAGAGTCAATAAAGAGAAGCCTCTTTCACCTAAAGTGTAAAGAGACAAGAACATGAGCTTTTTGGCTCTTAGTTCCAATTCACTGAGCGCAAAACAAAAAAGGATTTTAAAACTCTAACCAGACAGTTAGAAAATCCAAAACGCCCAGAGCGAGAATCCTCCCGAGAGGAGGGAATTTAAACACCAGAGGAGATTGACCAGGTTTCTGATTCAAGGAAATCTGGCAGAAAAACAGTGAAAAAACGGAACTATAAGCTCCAAGGATACATCCTCCGGTAAACCCCAACAACGCATGTGCCTCACTACCCTTCGGGGCTGAGGCCCAGAGTAAGAAGAACAAAGTCCTACGCGTTAAATAAGGGGACGCCTCTAAACCTCTTAAAACAAGGTCCTTTGATCATGCCCACAAAAGCGCCATGAACATCAGAAGAGAGGCCTATTTGTTCCTAAGTAGCTGAGATAGCCGAGACGCCGGAACCTCCAAAAAGAGGCCAAGCTGCCCAGAGCCAAAAAGAAACAGAGGTGATTAACCACCTGGATTGAGAGAGGGGCGCTAAGGAGTTGCACCCCCGCTCTATACGCCAATTGGCCAAGGAGGCCAATGAGGGGCATACACAGAGAAAGTGGAGGACCTATGTGCTTCATGCACCAAGACCAGAGTCAAAACCCACGATCTGTAACACAAACAGCACAACCTCCAGCCCTGTATGCAGATGGTCCAACCCGTGTGCAAGCCCTGAGAGGTCCTGCTGAGCAAGTCGGCCAGATTAAAGAGCCGGCCGGAGAGAAATTCCCCTGAGAAATTGATTTAGTGTGAAAGAAACCAAATCAGAATCCCGTAAACTCTGTCTGACAGGGAGTGAGAACTTACTTCTCCCTGCTAGTTCACATAGGAAGCAACAGAAGTATTGTTCATATGCAACCGGACATGCCTGTATATAGCCAAAAAGAAAGGCTAGTAGACTGAGAGCTACTGCTCCTAACTCCAGGCAATTGAGATGCACAAGGAGTTGAGTCTACATCCCCAGCCTCAAAACTGTAATTGCCAATGTAGGCTCCCATCCAGACAGAGACGCATCCATGAAGCAGTCTAAGTCCGGTGGGGAACAAAGCTAGGGAAAACGCCCTGAGCGATCCAATTGGATTCCAGCCACCTACTCGCGTGGAGGAACCCACCCTGGAGGAGGACCCTCTTGTCCCAGACCTGTGAGGCCGAGTCCCAAAGAGACTTGAGGAAAGATTAGAGGGTCAGCATAGCCATCGATTCCGTCTGACCGAAGATCAAGGCTAAGGACCTCGCAGAGGTCTGCTCTCGTGCCAGTCTGGCAGTGAAAAGAGCCTAAAGCCTTTCTATTCTCTCCTGTGAAGGACGAACCTTCCAAGAGACAGTGTCGAACGGCATGCCCGGGTAAAAAACCTGGGATGGGGACAGCTCGGATTTTGCCTGGTTTACTGAGAACGCCAGGCAAAAAGCCTGGATCAACACCATCTGAAAGTGCAGCTGGCAAGCTGATTGACTCTGATAAAAGATCAACCAGTCCCCGAGGTCGTCCAGAGACGAATAACTCTCCAGAAACGGAGCCACTTCCTGTCTGCAGGAACGCATAAGGAAGGCTCGTGTGAGAGCACAGAGGAAAATCTCAGCCAAAGCTGATACCTCTAGACCATGCCGTCCCACCTCCTCCGGAGAGGGAGGAGACACTGAACGAAACACCCACCTTGTGACCGGGAGCGCATCAAAGCGCTGCTACTTGTCCATGAAGGAAGGGCAAGACTGAGGCTTCTGAGTAGGTTTTAACAAACCCCGAAAAAAGCCTGACCCTTGCTTCCTGTAACTGGTGTGAAATCAAACCCCTTGTAAAAGAAGGAGATCACACCTGGTGAAGACAGTGTGGGCATAGAACATCACTGACGAACTCATCTGCTCGGTGACGACCCTAGTCAGAGCTGCCAGCAGCATGGCTACGGCCCTATCCGAGGCATCCCCCCATAACCAAAAAGAGTCCAGGGAGGATAAGATGGCTCGTATGAGAGCACAGAGGAGAGTCTCAGCAAAAGCAGATAACTCTAGACCATGTCGTCCCACCTCCTCCAGAGAGGAGAGGGAGGAGTAACATCACGAAACCCCACGTTCCCTGTGGTCTATTTGTGAAGCCAGGAGACTAGTTCCGGCGGAGTGGAAAAACTAGCCCTTGGCAACGAAAAAGTCTGGATCAGATCCTGAGACTTGACACTCCAACCTATCTTCTTCCACACTAAACGTGAGAACGAAGCAGCCTGCAACCCAGAAGCCAGCCACTGGCTAGCAGAAGGAGGGGCTGGACCATGCGCATGAAGCAGCGGGAAAAGTGTAGGCTGAAGACCACTACCCTGAGGTGCAGGTCAAGCCAAGAGCTGCGACATGTGGTAGGCAATCACCGGAGACTCGGCAAATCAAAACGATTGCGAGTAAGCCCGCGTAAACTCAAAGTCATCCGAAAAGAGAGGGAGGAAGAGAGACACCCTGCTCTGAATCCGCCACCCCATCCGGGAAAAAGTAAGCTGCCACAGCAGCCGCTTTTTGCATAGCAAGCCTACAAGCTGTAGGCAGCGCTACACTCTCCCTCCTCAACCAAGGAGTCCGAATCCCGACCAGCCGTTGTGTCAAAACACAAAAGGAGGGGAGACGGGGGAGGCAGCGCACTAAAACTCCTGCTGATAACACCGCCAAGAGTGAGAGTGAAAAGCTTGATCAGTCTCTGCCTGCCAACCCAAACCGCCCACCTGACAAGAGGGGGGAGAGGGGTTGGTAGTTGGCAACAGCGCCCTGCCGAGAAGGAGGGAGAGTGGGGGTGCGAGACAAAGCCAAGACCGGCCAGCAGAACCCCACCCGCTGTGCGAGAGAAGCATCCCAGTGCTGAGAACCAGTCTGCCTGGTTTGAGCCACGCCGCTCCCTGATTGGGGAGGGGGGTGGTTCGTCACAGCAGTAACCCCTGGAGGGGGGAAAGACTGAATGAGGGACGCAACCGTAAATGGCCGTCCCCCACTCGTCCACCTGCTGACGTCCTGTAGCCCCACCGCTCACCCACCCCGAGGAGGGGGGGGGGGGGGGGGGGTGACGGATGCTGGCTGAGGACAATGACCACTGGCAACGCGAAACCCGCTGTGCGAGAGAAGCGTCCCAGTGCTGAAAACCAGTCTGCCTGGTTTGAGCCACGCCGCTCTCCGAGTGGGGAGTGGGGTGGTTCGTCACAGCAGTAACCCCTGGAGGGGGGAAAGACTGAATGAGGGACGCAACCGTAAAAGGGTTGAACCGAACTGACCATTTGCACCAGACCACGATGCGAAGCTGCCAAGGAGTACGCTGCCACAGTGGGCGGCCAATCGTGCCTGAAACAGCTGAGAAATAAACACATATTTCATCGTTAAGTCCCCCGAAAGTGGAAGACACTGACTGGTTCTCCTTAAGAGGAGAGGAGGGCTGGGAAGAAAAAACGAAACCTTATCCGCACGAACAGCTACTACAAAAGCAATACTACTCGAAGGGTCGACGACCCGCACAGAGATTTCTAAAAACAAGAAGAGCAAACGCTCGATCGAGTCACTTTCGCAGTTCTGAATATTATATGAGGCATCAGATGGACAGGAAGAAATTGCTATTCACAACACAATGAGTCACGTTCACATAAAATTTGAGCCCGGTCACTTTTATAGTTTCCGAGAAAAGCCCAACGTTAAGTTGTGTGTTGCCGAACAGAAAAGGCTAGTTATCTCCCTTGTTTTTCTGATAACGTTCGTAAAAGGCTACAGATGTAAATACTTTGATGTAAAGAATAATCCTACAAAGTTTCAATCACATCCGATGAACTTTGTCAAAGAAATAAAATGTCTAATTTTTCCTTTGACGCTGACCTGTGACCTTGAAAAAGGTCAAAGGTCAACGAAACCATCGTTAAAGTGTAGAGGTCATTGGAGGTCACGACTAAACAAAATATGAGCCCGATCGCTTTGATAGTTTCCGAGAAAAGATATAAAATGTCTAATTTTTCCTTTGACGCTGACCTGTGACCTTGAAAAAGGTCAAAGGTCAACGAAACCATCGTTAAAGTGTAGAGGTCATTGGAGGTCACGACTAAACAAAATATGAGCCCGATCGCTTTGATAGTTTCCGAGAAAAGTCCAACGTTAAGGTGGTGTCTACGGACGGCCGGCCGGACGGCCGGCCGGACAGACTAACACTGACCGATTACATAGAGTCACTTTTTCTCAAGTGACTCAAAAAGGGCTAAAAGCCTTATTCACTTCCTGCCTCCGTCGCGATATAACCTTCGTGGTTGAAAACGACGTTAAACACCAAATAAAGAAAGAAAAGACTTCCTGCCTAGCCCTAAGTTACTGCTTGCTATCGGCCATCTTGTAAAAGGCCGAAATCGAAGTCCACCAGAAAAGTAAATTTCTGAAGCGGCTGTAAACAAGCAGCTACCAAACAACAATTCAATTTACTGACCTGTTTACCCTAAACCCGAGGCAAGAGTACTTTCCCAAAAAGTTGAGTGTATTTTTCAAAAAGTTGGTGTACTTTGCAAGCAAAGCCATATGGGCTAGGGAAAATGTACGCGTGGGTGCAAACGTGTTTGTGTAAGAATAGCATGTCTTGTGAACACCTTCAGAATTTAACTCCTTCCAATACAACAGGAATAAAACAATTTTATTTACCTGTCAGTTTATAGCATTATAACCAGTGTCTTCCAAACAGATTGATAATGAAAAGATGAAGTTCATGAAATAACATCTGCGGTTGACATTGCTTCAGCGCGGGCTACAGCCTTTTCTTCTGGCAGGATTTGCTTTGCGGGAATGAACTTCATAATTCAGACCTGGGAACCCCTGTTTTGCACTTGAGTATTCTCAAACAAACTTGGTGTATTTTCAGAAAAATGAACGTACTCCACACAGCATTTGAACATCCATGATTCAAACATGCTTCACACGCGTCTGCCACATCGTTAATTAAGTTTACCTATACAGTCGAGATCGCTTTACACGAAATGAAAGGGACCAATATTTTTTTTCGAGTTAACGTTTTTTTGCGATAACGAAAATGATCAAACTGATCACTTCTTTTTTAAAAGCAAGATAAAGAAGATAAAACAGTGCCATACCTTAAAAAAAAAAGCCTCTGTAGTGTGCGGCGGACGAAGTACACGGTTCAGTCAGAGTCGGCAGTTTTGTCGTCTGCTACAGTTCATTATTTTGTTGTACACTTTAATTCCCCACAAAAAAGATTAAAATCCATTGCAGTGTTTAAAATCCATTGCAGTGTGTATGAATTCATACAGGACGAAAGAAATTCGCAAACTTCATCTGTTTGACAGGCTCACCGCACTTTCCGACGAACCGTTCAATTCTTGTGTACATTTAAAACAAATCCTTTTTTCAATTTTACTGACAAAAACTGTAATCATGTGTCAAAATACTGGATCGGCTTCAAGATGGGCTTGTGAATAAAAGTAGTCTAGGAATTTTTCTCGTCGTATTTTTTTCCCACTGACCGTACTGATCGTATTCTCGACAATCATGCGTACAGAATACGGCCAAATCGTATGGGTTCCCAGGTCTGATAATTCCTTGGCAGCTTTCAGCGGATTTCTTTGCAGCAACCTTGTCCAGGTGAGTTTTGGAACTGCAGTGTCATTCGATGTCATATTTCCCAGCATGGGCAACGGAGAAATCTGATTTACAATACTTGCAGTGTGTATGACTTTTTCCCATAGTAGACTCCACAATTCCTGGCTTTTTCTTATATTTCTCCAAGAAAATCTGCTGCTTCTGCTGTTTAGACTTGGTACAGTCATCCAAAACGGGCACATTTTTCCGCTTCATTTTGCCACGATTGTCCAGACGATCGCACGTGCCAACAAGTTACAACTGAACAAGGTTTCCACAGCTGAAGACTCGCTGTCATGGTTACCTCCCTTCGACCGAAACCGGTATCAGTTGTACCATTCCGTAATCAGCACACCAACACCGGAAAACGTATTCTAGACTTTTTCTTAGGCGTATTTTGTGCGTGTGTCGCGTATTTGCGTACCGATAATAATTTGGCGTACAAAATACGCCCAAATCGTACTGGTAAACAGGTCTGAATTAAATAAAAAGGGCAGGTCTCACCAAAAGAAAGGCGAACAGGTAAAGGCCCCCCCCAAGCCCATAAAGTCACAAAGACAAGGGCTAGGGAAAACCAAGTGAGCAGACGAATTCCGCATGTCTGACGTGTGTCGTCGAAAATCGAGAATGATTATTCCGGATGCCGGCGCTCACGTGGTGCGCGATGGGTTAAGGGTAACCAGGTGGGACAGGGCATAGCAACGGCTATGGCGTCTGTTTTTAGCTTGGTTACCACCCTTGCAAGGGCAGGTAATTTGAGTAGTTTTTCGACATCTAGCATGTGAGATTGAAATAAATGCATTTATGAGAATTGGAGTAAGAATATGTAATTTAATTCCTCATTTACTATGTGAAAGATTCAAACAAACAACATTTACACACAGCACTGAAAATGTAAGACATTTTTTCCAAGGACATCTGGAAGAAAATAACCAATAGCCAAAAATTGAGTACGACTAGCACATTAAAAAGAAAGGAAAAACAGTACAATGTAGTCCCCTTTAAATTTCAAACCGTTTTAAATCTAAATGTAAGAATTCTACGTTTTAAACTTATGCTAGTGGATTATGGCAATAAACTCTCAGTGACAGAGGACAAACCCACATCAAGGATAGCATATAAAGTTAAGTTCTCAAAAGGAACAAATTTACAATCAAATGGGACTATCAGACGGTGCATCGCCATCATGCAATGCACGACCCTACATCCCTGTGATCGTGTACTAGCTAAAAACAGGGCAGTGTTGTTCCCAAACTCACAAGACGATAGGTCCTGGCTACAAAACCATGTTGTCAGAAGAGCCTCTACATGTCAAAACTATCGGACAGTAGACCTACTAGGGGTCAGACCGATGAGTCAGATAAAAAAGTAAGCATCAATGACCGAAGAACAACAAAACTGATAGGTAAGTAACAAAATTAACATGCGTACTGTTAGTCAGGATTGCATGATCCCACCAAAGCGCCTTATGGTATCTACAGCGTCTGACTATAGCAATACCCACCGATACTTACATTTTCTAAAACTCGTAGACACCGGTCAAGTTTCTTGAGGCTGGGGGTATATGCGTCAAGGTTGGTTGACAGATCTCCCTTCATGGCTGACATACAGCGGTTGACTGAAATCAAAAGACATACCAATCAGCACAACAAAATGCAACAATAAAGTGCTTGAAGAGAAATCATTCGGTTTTAGCACATGCCATAAACAGAAAACTAGAACTACACAGATTGTGTCTGCTGTTGGCATTCTGCCACATTTGATTTTTATATTTAGTCAAGTTTTGACTAAATATTTTAACATCGAGGGAATCGAAACGAGGGTCGTGGTGTATGTGCGTGTGTGCGTGCGTGTGTGTATGTATGTGTGTGCGTGCTTGCGTGTAGAGCGATTCAGACTAAACTACTGGACCGATCTTTATGAAATTTGACATGAGAGTTCCTGGGTATGAAATCCCCGAACGTTTTTTTCATTTTTTTGATAAATGTCTTTGATGACGTCATATCCGGCTTTTCGTGAAAGTTGAGGCGGCACTGTCACGCCCTCATTTTTCAACCAAATTGGTTGAAATTTTGGTCAAGTCATCTTCGACGAAGCCCGGACTTCGGTATTGCATTTCAGCTTGGTGGCTTAAAAATTAATTAATGACTTTGGTCATTAAAAATCTGAAAATTGTAAAAAAAAATAAAAATTTATAAAACGATCCAAATTTACGTTTATCTTATTCTCCATCATTTGCTGATTCCAAAAACATATAAATATGTTATATTTAGATTAAAAACAAGCTCTGAAAATTAAATATATAAAAATTATTATAAAATTTTTTTTTTCGAAATCAATTTAAAAACACTTTCATCTTATTCCTTGTCGGTTCCTGATTCCAAAAATATATAGATATGATATGTTTGGATTAAAAACACGCTCAGAAAGTTAAAACGAAGAGAGGTACAGAAAAGCGTGCTATCCTTCTCAGCGCAACGAATACCCCGCTCTTCTTGTCAATTCCACGGGCACTGCCTTTGCCACGGGCGGTGGAGTGACGATGCTACGAGTATACGGTCTTGCTGCGTTGCGTTGCGTTCAGTTTCATTCTGTGAGTTCGACAGCTACTTGACTAAATATTGTATTTTCGCCTTACGCGACTTGTTTTCTTTTTCATTTGATATATATACTTTATTATCCCAATGCTGGGAAATTCGGGTCGCTTCCTCCCAGTGGAAAGCTAGCAGCAACAAGAGTCGCGCTACCCAGGTGTGTGCGTGTTTAGGTGTAATCAGCCACCTGTACTTATGGCAGAATGACCGAGGTCTTTTACGTGCCACCGTAATGACACAGGGGTGGAACATGGATACTGCACATAAAGCTGACCCGTATCCAACCCGGCCTGGATTCGAACTTGCAACCTTAGGATCACAAGTACAGTGCTCTACCAACTTAGCTACCGGCCCCCCGGTATAAACAGTCAAAAGCTTTACACAACTATCTCACTGATGACTTCACATACCTTTAGTGTTGCCAGCCAAACAAAACTTTATGCGCATCTCTTGCCCAGACCTGGGAACCCCTGTTTTGCACTTTGAGTATTCTCAAACAAACTTGGTGTATTTTCAGAAAAATCAGCCTTTGATCATCCATTGATTAAAACATGCCTCACGCGCGTCCGTCACAGTTTACCTATACAGTCGAACTCGCTTAAGACGAATCACTGGGGATCGGGAAATAAGTTCGTCTTAACCGAAATTCGTATTAAGAAATTCGTCGTGTAAAATTTCTAGCTTTCTCTCAAGAGAGATCGCTCGTTTCTTCTTGTTCTCTGCCAAGATGCGACATTTAAAACAAATGCTTTTTTTTAATGTTAACTGACAAAAACTGTAATCATACATGAGCCAAAATACTGGATCGGCTTCGGAATGGGCTTGCGAAGAAAAGTAGTCTATGAATTTTTCTCGTCGTATTTTTTTCCCACTGACCGTACTGATCGTATTTTTGACAATCATGCGTACAAAATACGGCAAAATTGTATGGGTTCCCAGGTCTGCTTGCCAAATTGTAATTAACATTTCCTGTGAACACGTTCTGGGTCAAAAGGGTGTGTGTGGTATGCCAAAATGGACCCAAATACCATGTTTTACAATTTTCTTACGTAATCAAACACAATATCTTGATGTAAACGACTTAAGATGTAATTAATTCTCCCTCTCGCCGAGACTAATAGGCTTCCATGTAGGCTTTTGACGTAATTAGTTCACGTGCGGGACCTGATGTCACCCTGGCCACATTATCCTACCAGGATAATTAGAGCAAGCCTTTTTAACGAAAGTTTTTGATTTAGCGCTATATAAATGTTCTTCTTATTATTATTATTATTATCCTACCAGGATAATTATGAAAAATAATTTGTAAAAAATTGCAGTTTTCCGCTCCTTGCAGGAAGGGCAATGAAACTTGGTATATTTTCAAATGGATAGATGCCTGAGGTATGACTGAAAGCCCTGGCAGATCTGTGTACCTGGAAGTGTCAAGCACAGTAACTTTAAGGAATTGAATCCTTATAATTATGTAGGTTTTCAAAGCTGTAAAGACACAAGATAACTGCATCGCATATCTTCTTTCAAAAGCAGAATTTCATTGAAAGGAAACAAAATTCTACAAAACCATTGTACCAACTGGGATTAATTAATAATTTACTACATCGCATAAATGAACATTAATGCTCACTTGTTTCGACAAAATGGTCTAGGCCACCCAGTTGACGAAGTTCCTCCTTGAACCATTCTCCAGCACGCCTTGAGGTCAGACTCAGCAAAGACTCCATGGCCAGGTTACCCGTCTGAAATTAAAAGGGACAGTGTGTCATATTTTATGTGTGGAGTTGCTGTTTCTGCAGAGAGAAAGTGTTATTAAGTCAGCAAAGGTAGAGCTGCCACTACCTCAAGTGCTGCACCGTACCTTCCCATGTTTGCCCCACAGAGCAATCATGACTGGAATAGGCCTCATCACCCACCTTTGGACCTATCAGACCGTGAGGACAGATGTCCAGAACAGTGCAGTGCAATTGGCTTGAATGAAGGTGGCGTGTTCGTCATAGAACTGACGCACGTCAGCCGCGACGGTGCCTGAGCTAAACATTGGCAGGCACTGCTTACAGCCTGGCACAATAAACATTTCCCCTTCCTTCACCTCTCTCGCCACCATTCACCCCACCCTTGGTCTCATAGCTATACATACAGTCACGCATCCAGCAGGCAAACACACTCACCGAAACAAAGTCAAGATCAATCTGCTTGGCGCTGGTTTCCTTCTGCAGTTTGTCCAGCAGTTCCTTGACCTTGGCCCGACACTTCTGCAGTTCACTGCTTTCCTCTGTGACCTCCTCCAACTGCTCGCTGTCGTCGCCATTGTTGCGTGGAATGTCCACCTCGTTCAGCTTCAGCATGAGGTGAAGGCTCTCCTTGTCCAGATCCATGTTGAGGCGATCTCGGGACAGCATGAACATCATGGAGGCTGTGCTGAGGGCAAGGCTCTGACAGAACACATGAGAGGTTTCATGCAAAGTTTTATTCAAATTCAAACTTAGGATTGTGAATGGTTGGCATGTTCTTCTTTAGTTTTCTCACATGAAAACCAGCAAAAATACCGGCAATGTCATTGAAAGTCATTTTTGTTTGTTTCTTTTTTTAGAAATTAACAGCACTGTAGAGCATTGAGAAATCAGCAAAAGTAAAGCGTAGGTCGGATACATTTTCCAACAAGAAGAGCAAACGCTCGATCGAGTCACTTTCGCAGTTCTGAATATTATATGAGGCATCAGATGGACAGGAAGAAATTGCTATTCACAACACAATGAGTCACGTTCACATAAAATTTGAGCCCGGTCACTTTTATAGTTTCCGAGAAAAACCCAACGTTAAGTTGTGTGTTGCCGAACAGAAAAGGCTAGTTATCTCCCTTGTTTTTCTGATAACGTTCGTAAAAGGCTACAGATGTAAATACTTTGATGTAAAGAATAATCCTACAAAGTTTCAATCACATCCGATGAACTTTGTCAAAGATATAAAATGTCTAATTTTTCCTTTGACGCTGACCTGTGACCTTGAAAAAGGTCAAAGGTCAACGAAACCATCGTTAAAGTGTAGAGGTCATTGGAGGTCACGACTAAACAAAATATGAGCCCGATCGCTTTGATAGTTTCCGAGAAAAGTCCAACGTTAAGGTGGTGTCTACGGACGACCGGCCGGCCGGCCGGCCGGACAGACTAACACTGACCGATTACATAGAGTCACTTTTTCTCAAGTGACTCAAAAATGGTGCAATACGTACATGAACATCATTATTACATCATGATTATAGGAAAATTGAGCATTTTACTTTTTGAATTTTTGAGAAAAAAAACAGACTTTAAAAAAATGCCCAAGTCAAAGCAGTTAGGCAACTCTACTCGAAGACAGAAGAACTATGCTGTTTTTTCATGTGACTTCTACTCCCCCTTTTCCCATTGTTATAGAAGTGATCGAGGGCAACAGAAAAGACTCTCTGCTTCAAAACTGCATAACTGTGAGTTATGCAATTATGTTAGGACTGTGAAATTTATATCCTGATTATTACTCACAGCGTCTGAGCAAGCGTCATGCACCAGACTGAAGATCTTGGTGACGGTTCCGTGTGCTCGCAGATGCATGCGGAATGCCGGCATGATGCACTTGGCCGCCAACTGGACAGTACTGAAAAACAACGTTTCAAATCAAAAACTGCATCAGGAGAAAAAAAATCTGCTACTAGACTTTTCTTGAATTTCGTGTAATTATACAGACATCAAACCCATCACCTTCGGCTTACAAGTTACACAAGGTAAGCATACTTGCTTGAAGCAATGTTGTTTGAGTCACAGCTCAGAACCTGTTGCATGGGTGGGACTGAACAATGTCATGAATCCTGAAGAATTGTAAGGGGGGGGGGGGGGGGGGGAGGTCTGGGGGCCCCCAGACGCTGAAGGATTTGTATAATTAACAACCCAAAAAACGTCACCACAAACATTACGAATCCGGATTTCCGGCTTATACCGGAAGAATCCCACCCATGCTGGTCTCTTTCTCAGCCTCTGCCCCCCCTACCCTGACATTTCTGTCACAAACAGTCATGCATGCATCCACAAAACCAACCTGAGAGCACGGATGGAGTATGGCTTGTCGTTTTTGAGGTTTTCCAGCAAATACTCCACGTCATCCATGAAGTCTTGCGTCTCCCCAGACTCTTGCACTTCGTGGGCCATCTTGACATTGTGTACCACCGTGTACAGCTGTGGATGACATCAAATATACACATTATTTTTAGGACACTGCCCATGACTGAGGCAAAGTTTCATGTCTCAAGACACTTGGAGATGAACCAAAACTGTTGCAGTAAAATACGAGTATGGTTGTACTTGTAGATGTTGCAAAGTTCTTTGCAGAATGATTAAAAAAAGATCTGGCAGATGAACTTTATTTAGACAAAATAAAGTAATGAGCCGAAATAGATACAACAAACTGTGGCTGTACTTCACTTTGCGTGTCAAAGTGATGTTATACACGCAAAGAATTTGAGCACGATTTTGACTATTTGGGTGTACTGACTCGACTGGAAATGAAGCTTACGTAAAACCAACTCATGATTATTTGGAGAAAAGTCGTTACGAGTCAACTGATGGTCGATCGTATGTCGCAACAGAGAGAGAGAGAGACGGAGGGGGGGGGGGGGGGGGGGGGGGGGGCACGTAATATAGAGGAAAGTAATACTAAGAAAAGGAAAATTTATACGGCAGAGAAAAACGGGTCGTAATAATAATACTGAGGGAGCAGTAAAATAGAGGGGTCGTTAAGGGAGGTACCCCTGTAGCCCTAAACATTCAAATCAGTCATCACCCAAGCTAACTATTCAAATTATCTACAGTCCAACCTGCCCTAGCGACCACCTCTCGATAACAACCCCCTGCCCACAACAACCACCACACATGAATCCCCCCCCATATAATTCACCTTTCTAAAGCGACCACCGGCCTATAATGACCTCTTTGGGTCAGTCCCCTGCTCTTTGGGTCAGTCCCCTGGGTGGTCGCTATAGACATGTTTGACTGTATTAGTATAAGCACCACACACACACCTCCTTATGCGCTTTTTGAACTCTGACAGAAGTGTAGGACTCTTCGTCTTTGTTCCTGGACCAGTGCACAGCACGCGTCAGCTTTGGCTCTTTGGATGCCTTCACCGGAGGCTCATCTTCGTCGGAGAATGGAATTGCCTTCTTGGCTTGCTTTGCTGGTGGAGGACCACCAGGCTGAAATACAAACAAAAAACAAACAGGTGAGTAAGAAAAAATGCACAGCTAAGCACTAGGCCAAAAAGAAAAAACTGCTCGTGTTAACTGTTATGATCAATTAATGATAACTAATATGCACAAGGAACAGTCTCAACTTACCACCTGACATGACGATTATATAATATAGCAAAACTCCATGTAATATACAGTTTTCTTCAGTACTTTCCTACATCCTGTCAGTAGCCAGAATTCTTACATAGCACTGATTCAACTGAATGTTCCCCAAACCTACCTTATCTTACCCCCAGGCACCCTTCCTTCAACAAGGTCTGGTTATCACAAACACACCAAGCAGTCAAGGGAAAACCAGTGCCTGCCTGGCCTGTCTAAAAAAACCTCAGCGTGAGGGATTTTGCAGCAAGCGACAGTGAAGATAAAGAGGGACAACTTTTCTCTGCGCTCGAGCCAGCAAGCAGGATGTCTCAGGACTGCAAGGTTCAAATTTAGAGCGTGTCCGATTGTGAAACCAAACACTGTAATCTCTGGTGAATCAGTGTGTCGGATGTACACCATTCTTTTCTGGTCAAACTCTATTCCTCCTGATTTCTTACTCCCAGCGAAGTTTCTCCCCTTTCCTCCAGCTGCTCATTTATCCTTCTCTTCTGTATTTCAAAACCACTTGATTCATCTTGTCATCAATCTACTATTAGTACTATTACACACCCCCGAAATCGGCGTATGCTGCCTGAATGGCGGGGTAAAAACGGTCATACACGTAAAAATCCACTCGTGCTAAAGTCATGAGTGAACGTGGGAGTCTAAGCCCATGAACGAAGAAGAAGAAGAAGAAGTACTATTACAAATAATCTTCGCTGTACTTTTTATTCAGGGAGGTGAGGATGGCACACAACTTTTCTGAGCAAGGTGCTAGTGCCATACTCAGACAGTCAAATCTGACCCATGAAAATGATTATTTCTCAACCTTTGTAAAAGGTCTGAGTATACCAACCTCTTTTTCTCCGGACTCCTCATCCCTTTGCCATGATCTGGCATTGTATGAGGCTTTGGAAGGGGACTGCACATATACATTGAATGAAAAATCAGCAATTACTCTTGAAGTATTCAGTAACCAGCATTTTGAAGTTTAGCAACTGTCCATCAACTGCCTAATGCCAGTGACTGACAATGAAATATAGATTGAATTAATGCAAATCACACACACACTCTCCGAGTCTGAAAGCATTTTAAAGCCTTCAGGTTTCATACTTCGTAAGTTTTACAAGTTACCCTCGAAACAGTGAATGAGTGATGAAATGTAGCATGAACAAATTGAAACAAAGATGTACATGGCTAAACGCACTTGCCTCGGAAGCGAGAGGTTGCGAGTTCGACCCTGGGTCAGGGCGTTAGCAATTTTCTCCCCCCTTTCCTAACCTAGGTGGTGGGTTCAAGTGATAGTCTTTTGGATAAGTCGAAAAACCGAGGTCCCTTCGTGTACACTACATTGGGGTGTGCACGTTAAAGATCCCCCGATTGACAAAAGGGTTTTTCCTGGCAAAATTGTATAGGCATAGATAAAAATGTCCACCAAATACCCGTGTGACTTGGAATAATAGGCTGTGAAAGGTGAATGCTCGCCCTAATAGGCTTGAGGTTTGCTGGCCGATGTGAATGCGTGATATATTGTGTAAAACATTCTATCTCACACAGTATAAATAAATCCCTGCGCCTTGAATCCGTGGTTGAGATATGTGCGCAATATAAATTGCATAAAATAAAATAAAATAAAAATAAATAAAATGTGACCCTCCACCACGGAATGAGTCGCATGTCATCTTTGCATGATTTTTATATTTTTACATTTTCCTACAGAGTTTTGTATGCTCTATCCAGTGGTGAAAACCGTGTTAGAAAAGAGCGAAAACTGTTTGAGTTATAAGCCTGTGACTAAAGTGACCCTCACACTGTTTCCAGACACTCCCCGGACTTAAATTAAGCCTAGCGCAGAACCGAGCGAGGTGACATGCGACTCATTTCGTGGTGGAGGGTCACAAATAAGATCTGCAAAGTAAGTGGGAATAGTTTTCAATGCAGGCCCTTGTCCTGTAAGATGCTTTGATACCTATTATTTTCAGAGATCTGTAGGAAACTCATATCATGCGTACTGTACAGCTGCCTGAGTCAATTTACGTATACATGACTTGGCTGGACAGTCCTTCATTTGTGTCAGGCTCTGTACACTACTGGTGCTACACTAACATTTCAGCCCACCAAGTTAAGCACTGAATATTACCTTTTCAAATACTTTACGCTGCAAACTTGAGGCACTGGAGGATTTTTTAGACTTGAAGAACCGACGAGGAGCTGCAGAGGTACTCTCATCCTTCTGGCTGCTCTCAGCTGAAGACGGAATCTCCTGTGACAGTTCCTGAGAATCGTCAGATGCTGCAGGGGAAGGTGTGTCCTGAGAATCCATAGGTCTCTCTTGTGAACCGGACAAGTCTTCCACAGAGTCTTGCGTTCTGTTGGACAAGTCTTCACTACTTAGCTGAGATACCTGAGAATCAGTCACTGGAGTGTCCTCCTCGGCAGTAGCAGCTTCAGTCTCGTCCTCGTCAAAGATGTTGGGAGGGTTCTGGCCTGGCCCATCATCCTCGTTTGCCGGATCAGGGACCTCCCTGGTCAGCTCAGGCATGGGTGGGGAGTTGGAGTCTGCAAAAGCCACCTCCTTCGGTGCTGGCTGAGGAGGGCCTCGCGATTTGAAAATCCTATACTGCTTGCCACCTGCGCGTGTCCTGGTATTTACACCAGCTTGAGTTTTTGCACCAGCTGAACTACCACTACTGCTAACAGAAACTACGCTGGAGGACACAACAGGTTTATTCCTCTGTGCTAGTGCGCCTCTGGTAGGCCTTTTTTCGGGTGATGGAAGAGACCTTGAACTAGTACTAGCGGGACTTGAACTGCTTTCATCTGCGAAGCGCACTCGTAGCATCCGTGTCGGTGTGCTGACAGAGGAACCCGACTCCTGGGACGATGCTGGGGACTTTTTCAGACTGGTGGTTGTGGGGGTAGAAGAGACAGGTTCAGCATCTGTGGACGATATCGTGAGGGCTTCCTCAACCTCGGTCTCCGCCGCCTCCAAGTTCTTGTCGGACTTGTCCAGCTCCTTCTTGACGTTCTTGAAGTACTTGGTCTGCACGTCGTCCTTCTTCTCCGACACTTCCACCTTGGGCTTACACACCACCACCAGTGTCGTGCCCGCGCTTCCTTTCAACTCTTTGCTGGAGACCACAGTGCTGTTGAACATACCGGCGGTCGGCTCTCTCCTGCCATGGGTCTCTTCGTAGCGTTTGCGATACTCCTCGATCAGACTGGGGTCCGTGTAACGTGACGGCTTGCGTCCACGGGGCAAACCGCTGGGCCCCTTCTTCCTTCTCTTCGAGGGAGGGTCATCCGAAACATCACTGATGGGCGTGATGATCTCCCCTGTGTACGTCTTGAGAGGCGTCCTGCGGAAGGTTACGGGAAAGATGTCATCTTCGTCGTCATCTAAGACCGACTTAAATTTCGGACTCTCCTCCCAGGAAGAAGAGGGGCTGTATTCTGGTTTGGCTTTCCTGGGGCTCTTCTCTTGGGAACTCGTTGGAGCCGGCAAGTTCCTTCCACTTCCAGGCACCTGGTCGGTCTTGTTGGGAGCATGAGGTTCAATGGAGTACACTACCTCAATACCAGAGTCTGTTTTCATTGTTTTTCCAACCTCTACAAACTGATCCATGATCAGCTGCTGTGATGAGGACCCAGAGCTCACGCGACCTTCTTGCGACCTTGTGTACGTTCTACCAGGACGGGCAATGGCCGGTTGTGAAGACGATTCACTACTTTCCTGGGATGAAGAGTTTCCCGCTGCAGCTGCGTTCTTCTTCGTCATGAGCCTAGATGCTGGCAGACGGGTTCTTGCTACCTCTTGGGTGGCTACCACTACCCGCTTTGTCGGGGTGGCTTTGCGCTTGTCCTCTCCATCAAATTCAAAGCTGAATGGATCTTCTGAAGTTGCCGGCTTGACAACTTGTTCAGGCTCCTGCGGTGCAGCCAGCTTTGATTTCTTTTCATCCCTGATGGCTACAAAGTTTGTCTTCCCCCATTTCGTGTAGGCTGCAGAAGACTTGATGGGTGCAGGTTTACCCGACAGCATCTCGTCAAAGGACCGACTGGCAGGGTTTTCCTTCGCTCTGCCGTAGGTCTTGGCAGTGCCAAAACGCCGCTGAGTACTTGGACTGCTCATGTCTGCACACAAACATATAGAATGACATTTTCACAGATGATAAGACTCTGAAGAGACTTAAAGTTAGAAGTAAAACTAAAGGCAGTAAACATGAAATCGAACCGCTGATGAACAGAACAAATAGTTCATAATATAATCATGAGATATGTGACAAGATGATGATCAGGACACCTTTTTCACTTTCAGTCCAGAATTTTTACTTTATGGGCATAACCAAGGATAGCCTCATGAAACAGAAAGTATCATCCCATTCCCACACTGAAATTGAAAATAAACCATCTTGAGATCTATGCGATTTGGTAATGAACTTCCAGTTCCATATGTACCCATTAGCCCAAATTGCAGAATGTGAATATTTAGAATGACAGTCAGATGCAAAAATATAGTGTCAAAACAAGGACTAGAGAACTTATTTAATTTAAGTACACTCGTGCACAAAAACCGGGAGCGGTTCTATGTGTCACAGGGCCGTTGTGTCACAGGCACACTGTATGGTCTGTGTGTCACAGGGCCGTTGTGTCACAGGGTCTCTGTGTCATGGGGCCGTTGTGTCACAGCACTCAAAGCCTCTTTTATAGGAATTTTGTTACAATACGGGTTTATACTTAAAACCCGGAATTTCTATTTTTTGTCTTTATATCTAGCTCAGTTTATAGAATTTATTGGTGGATCTCTGCAGTGCATATGTGGTTCTGACAAATCTTTATTGTTTAACCCTAACCCCCCCAAAAAAAATATATAAATAAAAAATGTTTTGTTGGTTTTGTGTGTGTGTGTGTGTGTGTGTGTAAACGCTTATGTTCTAGAAATCTAAATATCATGACAAGATGAATCATGATTTGCATCCACTTTGCTCAGTGAAGTCGTAATCTCATACTATGCCAGCAATAAGCTCTATTTGGTGGTTCCTTTGGTTCCTGTATATTTCCTAACAACTTGTGCCTTATGTTGACAGAAGAACTTAGGTTTAAGTGCTGCTGTCCTGGAGCTGGTTGGTCTTTGGAGACCTCCAACAGCAGCCTGTCCTCGTGCCTCAAGGCTGAGAAAGTGGGAACAGGCTAATTTTATGCCAACACACAGAGCAAACATAGTCAGGCCATATTAGTGTACATCCGTCTGAAACAGTTTCAGCGGTTTGAATAAAAATGAAGAAGAAAATAACGGTTTTTTCCCTCTCGTTAAGAAAAAGTATAGATGGTTAAGTTCTGGGACCTGCTAACATGACAACTCACCTAATCTTGAGCCTGTCTGAACAGTGCTTGTAACACAACTGCCCTGTGACACAACGACCCTATGACACAACGGCCCTATGACACAGAGACTCTGTGACACAACGGCCCTGTGACACAGAGACCCGGTGACACAACGGCCCTGTGACACAGAGACCCTGTGACACAACAGCCCTGTGACACATATATATAGCGCCCCCCAAAAAACCATGGGGGTTTTCTCAAGTAAGTGGTGTGTTTTTTAGCATAGTTTCGAGCATGACATGGTCATCTACTGCCAGCATAATATGTGGAAATTAGAAAAATAATATTGAAAAACAAAACTGTTCTGCGGATTAGTCCTCTCAAGTCTCAATCCCCAGAAGTACTTGACTACTTCCAGTTCCATTTTCCGGTCGTATTTCATACTGAAGAAACCATCAGAACTACTGCAACTGCAAGTGGTCATCTGAAGATAAATCACTTTGCATATGATAATAGAATAGCAAAGCTTCCACAAAAATGGCACAAACGTCAAAAACAAGCAGCAAAACCGATGAAATGAAAAGACCAAGTGGTTTCACAGAACTAGTGGACACCGTGGAACAGATTTCACTTGTTTACAAACTTTTGGGAGTCCCTGAGCCCACAACCTGGCTTAGATCAGTCAAAAATATCATTGAAATAGGAAGAATATGATAAACCACGTACCTGTAATGCGTCGACTACCTGAAAATATCTCCGATTTTCCTGCATGGGAGCAAAGTTTGCCTACAAAGTCTCTGGATCGACAACAGTAAGCGCCATTTTACTCCACAAAGCTCTTCTGCACAAAAGCGCAGGCGCAGAAACCTTGTTTAAGAAAAGTTAGCAGAGTTTATGTGGGTTTGTTTTCGTATAAAGTAAGAAAAGTAACTCTAAACGAAATTTAACGATGGGACTCGCTTGTCTCCCCTTTGACCGTGCTGATGTTTGACAGCTTCCCATACCATCCTTCCCTACTTTTGTTGTTTTTCATCAAATAAGTGGATTGTTCAGATTGGCCTGTTGCTGTGATGTGTCCTGCATATGATTTCTTGCAGTTACTGGCATTTTTCTTCACTAAATTGGTAATGTTATGACATTAACACAAGTATAACTGCTTCTTTTACTTCAATCAGAACTTGTCATTTGGGTCAACAAGTTTGAAGAAAACAAACGCGAAGCGAAAGAAAGAACGCGCAGAAAGATGATGAATGATGTACTTTCCATCATGACAATACACAATACATCACGTGCCGTCATTTCTTACTTGTCAATACCTTCCTGAAGATGTCAGAGACAGGCTGTCAAAATGTGATGAATTTACCGAAACTGGTTTCTGTTGTTTTCTTTTTGTGTAAAAACACACTAATTCTACTTGAAAAGAACTTTCACTCAGAACTTGTCATTTGAAGAAAGCAAACTTGTCCCCTCTGTGAAGACTGTAAAAAACAACATGACACAAAAGCACACTGATTCTTTCTTCACCATTCTCACCCAACAAGCACACTTGTAAGGCTGTGTTAAACATTTATTTTGATAGACAAGGTTCAAATAACAGAGGTAATTTTGTCATTTCAAGCATTACAAAATAGGTTTACCACATAAGCAACAATAACTCAAGCTAAAAAAAAACAAGAAGGAAAAAACAAAACAGCCAACAGCAGAACATTCAAAGGGAAACAAAACTGCAGACTAATGCCAAAATCAATGCTTGCCATACATGGTTGTATGTTCAGGACACATGTCCAACATATTCATTTTCATACACATAACACACAATATAATTATTGAATATTTCCGGAGAGTAATGCTTGTACATTTGTATTATTTCCACATAAACAGCAACAATTTCCGTAAGTTATACGCTGCAAGTACAGTACATGTACTCTCAACGCTGGAGCATGTTTTTGTTACATGCATCGAGTGTCTGTTACATCAGCTACTAGGCATGCACATTCCCTCTCTTTCTTGATGTTTACAATGTACATGTATACATTCCTTTTCACTGGCAAGGCACATATACACAAAAGTAATAAGATCAGAAATATACAAAAATATTTAGCATACACACAGACGTTCATAGATTTTCACACAACAGAAAGTGTAACGAAAGTTGAGAGAAAGCTGAATCATTTCATCACCTGTCGACAACAAAATAATAACAGAATAGATTTTGAAAAGAAATGCATGAAACTGCTTGAAGCAAAATTAAAAGAATTGGAATGATACATTAAACAGATTAAAACAAAAACTAAATATTTGAAGCTGAATATAACTACAGAAAATACAAAAAAAATTCCCTTTCCTCTTTCACAAGAAATTAAATGTTTATGGCATGAGAGGGAGGTGTGGCTGTTATACAAAAGCATTATTATGCATTGACACCGCTGCAATGTGAACATTAACTCATCAACAATCTCAAATCATTGCTCTGCATTTGCTTCATTCTCAGTACTCTACGTCAAGTATATAACATTATGCATCTGTAGATTTGAGTGTACACAACAACACAAGAACCACACCATCATAACACTACGCATCTGAAGATTCAAATTCACAAACACACACAAGAACCACATCATAACACTACGCATCTGAAGATTTTAGTGCACAAAACACACAAGAACCACACAGCATATTTTGCATAGCTCAAAAGGGTTTCAACATTACAAAAGAAATGGAACTCGGTACAATGACAATAGACAAGCAATTCATTCACAGCAAAGCTCATTCTTCTCATTAACAAATTCGTCAGTGACAATTAGTGTAAAGTTCCCTAGAATAAATACATATAGTTAAGTAAATAGGAGCAAGACATAATTGACAACACATGGATTCAGGAGCAATTAGCTGAATCAGTTATGTACATGTACATCCAAACACAAGATTACCATTGTGCGTAAGCCAGTAAAGGCTGGTTCAACAAAAATCAAAGTGAGCAATTTTAGTTTGGGCAGAATTACCTTTGTGAAAACAAAATCTTTACTTTGGTCAAAATGCCTCAACGTGTCTGATGATATCTCATTTGAAAAACGTCCCAGCTTATCCGACTGCCAGCATTATCTCTAAACAGTACAACTGCTGTTTTACGACACTAAACATTTTGCTGGACTTTCTCTTTAGTGTCGGTAAATTTACTTTCCTTATTAGGTGACATCTCTTTCAGTATCTGCATTTCTTAGATTTAGTGGAGTCTTAGAACAAAGGTATCACAGTACATCTTCCACACTCAATCTTCAATTTCTTCAAGGTGTTAACATTTAAATAAATAGCCCACTACTCCAGACACTTTTCAGTAAACTGCATGTCTTTGATTACTGCACACACCCAAGGCAATGGTACCACACATCACCACAGATACTAATGCATTAAATTAAATGTCATTTATTCCAAATTCACTTGCAAAAGTATCCACCGAAACATCCACTCTCTTCATGTTCTCTCTCGTTTTTGTGTGGTTGCAGTCGATGATGCTGTTTGTAGAGATCTTGAATCAGCAGGGGTGGGGTTGGGTGTGCTATGATTGTATGTGTATTGTATCTGCTTGCCCTTTCTCTCTCTTGTTGGTTCTCTCTCTCCCTTGTGCTCTTGTTCTCTCTCTCTCTCTCTCTCTCTCTCTCTCTCTCTCTCTCTCTCTCTCTCTCTCTCTCTCTCTCTCTCTCTCTCTCTCTCTCTCTCTCTCTCTCTCTCTCTCTCTCTCTCTCTCTCTCTCTCTCCCCCCCCCCTTCACTCACTCTCATTTATTTATTTATTCATTCATTCACTCACTCACTCACTCTTTCAGTATCTCTCACTCACTCACTCTCACTTTCTCTCTCTCTCACTTTCTCTCTCTCTCATATCTCTCTCTCTCTCTCTCTCTCTCTCTCTGAGAGCTACACAACCACATGGAGAGATGTGATGTAAGATGACTTTGCACTGGTACTTCTCGCAGATAAGGCCTGGAATGTTCCCATAATGCTGGCATGGCTTCTCCACCTCCGTTACCCTTTTACCTGCAACAAGCAGCAGAGAAAAACACACAGCGTCAGAATAACTGTAGTTAAGTATTCAGTCAAGTACGGGTAGCATGGTAGTTGTAGGAGCATGTACGTATTGCACTTTTCAATCCTGAACCTTTGTGTTCCTGACAAAACCAGGCCAGAAACTTCCAGCCTTGTTTCAGCAGGGATGGCCAAATTGTCCGCTCGATCGGCAGGGACGATTAAAAAATCCGCCAAACTAGTAGAAACCGCCTGGAAACTTGCCCGGCTAGCCAGTGAACATTCTGGTCCAATGCAACACTTTTGGTTGTAATAACGAGTTGCCATAAAAACATATAAAAACACTGCAAATGCAGCAACTGTGGTATGTACCGGGCCAGTGAAATTTCTGGCGCGCTAGTACCACTTTCTTGAAGCTACTCGCCTGGTTGGTGAGTTAACATTTTGAGATTTGGCCATCCCTGAACAGTCTTCACTTTCACAAGCATTCAGTCGACATGTGCTACGAGTCTTCGCAGTTTTAGTCTTTTACATGCTTTAGGCCTAGCAACAGCCATCGACTCAAAAACTCCAGGCCTAATAAATAACAGAAATAACACACTTCATGCCGACACATGGGTGTGTGTGCATGGGTCCGCAAGGGTTGCAATATTCGCAGTCAGACCAAGAAGACTTTGTTACAGTCATTAGCTTTTGTGCTTTTGGCCCAGTTATAATATGTCCGGTCATATATTAAGCTCTGGGTCTACTAAACATCATTGCACATACCGTACACCAGGCACACAGCCCAAACTTTAACACCATGACCATTTTTAAACTTGCCAGAAAAGAACAAACAGCAAGAAACACTAATACGCACACAAAATATTTTGATTACTCTATGATATATACTCTACTCATTTCGTCATATAATCATTCATTCGGTTGCAGCTTCGTGGCAGGCAGTAGAAAATTCCATCAAGAAAAGTTTTCGTAACTACGTAATTGTTTGTCTGCGCACTTAAAAGACCGTTGGGTCGATATATTTGTGAATGTAACGTATTTTTGTCAATAACAAACGTTCCAACAACTTACCTTTCTTGTTTTTTGATTCTTTACTCTCTGATACACTATTGACTAATCTTTATACAGTGGAACCCCCCTTTTAAGACCTCCAAACTCTGAGAAAACCAGGTCTTAACAAGTCGCGTAAGGCGAAAATACATTTAGTCAAGCTGTCGAACTCACAGAATGAAACTGAACGCAATGCAATTTTTCAGCAAGACCGTATACTCGTAGCATCGTCAGTCCACCGCTCGTGGCAAAGGCAGTGAAATTGACAAGAAGAGAGGGGTAGTAGTTGCGCTGAGAAGGATAGCACGCTTTTCTGTACCTCTCTTCGTTTTAACTTTCTGAGCGTGTTTTTAATCCAAACATATCATATCTATATGTTTTTGGAATCAGGAACCGACAAGGAATAAGATGAAAGTGTTTTTAAATTGATTTCGACAATTTAATTTTGATAATAATTTTTATATTTTTAATTTTCAGAGCTTGTTTTTAATCCAAATATAACATATTTATATGTTTTTGGAATCAGAAAATGATGAAGAATAAAATGAACGTAAATTTGGATCGTTTTATAGAAAAATTATTTTTTTTACAATTTTCAGATTTTTAATGACCAAAGTCATTAATTAATTTTTAAGCCACCAAGCTGAAATGCAATATCGAAGTCCGGCCTTCGTCGAAGATTGCTTGGCCAAAATTTCAATCAATTTGATTGAAAAATGAGGGTGTGACAGTGCCGCCTCAACTTTTACAAAAAGCCGGATATGACATCATCAAACGTATTTATCGAAAAAAAGAAAAAAACATCCGGGGATATCATTCCCAGGAACTCTCATGTAAAATTCCATAAATATCGGTCCAGTAGTTTGGTCTGAATCGCTCTACACACACACACTTCTTCTTGTCGATCACTCAGATGGAAACGCCGGTTCTCCGCCCATATGTTGCCGTGCGCTGTAGGTCGTCCAGACTGCCATAGAGCTTCCCTTGCACCGTGGTCGCCTCCGCCCAGATACACACACACACACGCACAGACACACCAGGACCCTCGTCTCGATTCCCCCTCTATGTTAAAACATTTAGTCAAAACTTGACTAAATGTAAAAAGGAGGGGCTCTGAAAATGGGAGTAGTTTTACAGAGGTTCTGAACAGAAAGTCTGAGAAAACAAGGTCTTAAAAAGGAGGGAGTCTGAAAATGGGGATCTTAAAAGGGGGGTTCCAACTAAAACAGGAAAAAGTCAGTCCATGCACATACCCAGGCAATCTCCTGAAAACAATGCATCATTTGTTTTGTCTGTAGCTTAGTAAACTTACTGCAAAAATTGCAACCCAAAGGAAAACTGCACTCAGAAAAAATTCTTTCAACTACGTTGAGATATGCTCATGTTCATACTTTCAAATTCAGTCTATGCGTGCGCCCAACAAAACCAGTCTGCCATGACTTATGAAAGACATAACAGTGGTACCTGTGATGAAAGGACACCCTTTGCACCTGTCAAAACTGTCCCTAAATATATTGCAGGTGGCCTCCCTAGACAGCTACATTTTGATAGAAAGAAAAGGGACAACAGAAGGTGTCTTTTGTTGGGAGGTGTCCTCTGATCGGATGGGCTTTAGATGAGATACACAAGTGTATGCGTGTTTAGGTGGTATCAGCCATCTGCACTTCTGGCAGAATGACCGAGGTCTTTTACGTACCACTGTGGTGACATGGGGGTGGGACATGGATAACGTCTCTGGGTCTGCACATAAAAATGACCTGTATCCTAACCCGGGCAGGATTCGAACCCGCAACCCTAGGATCACAAGTCCAGTTCTCTAGCACCTGAGCTATCCGGGCCGCGAATTTTTTTTCACACGTCAGTTACGGGCTTTCAATCCCGAAGGCTATTTCCGACTAGCTACGAACGTAAACGGAAGTTCCGATGTGTTCGAATGCTTATCGATTTGAGTTGTCGTTCGTGGCTCGCTGACCCAGTACACGGTAGCGCTGGAATGAGTGCAATCCGAGCTACGAACTTTGCCGATTGCAATCTAGAAATGATCGTCACTGCTGCAGGGTCAATGTGTGAATTAATTGGATAGAGCGAAAAGAATTGCACTCAGCACTCGCTCAATCCATGCTGAGGCTCAAACTCCCAGCCTGCAGAACATCATACAGACAGCAGTCTTTCTTTCCTCGCACCATTGGCGAATGGAACGCCTTCCCACCACAGGCACCTGTCACGAGCGGGTCGGGATCAAAGTGGGCGGGGCCTGTGCGCCCTCAAGACTACTACTATTAAACCATAAGGAAAGACGACCGTCCATCACAAGTGACATCCAAGTAAGACATAGGCCCCGCCCACCTCGTGACGAGTGCCTGTGACAGGCAGTATCATCAGCCTCGGTGGAAGCCTTCAAAACCCAGATCTAGACACCATGCACTGCAGCAGAAGACCTCTTGTACACCAGAGTTCTCATTTAATTGCCAGAAACACATTCACAGATACTTCAATATGTTGTTACTGGACTCCGAGTGCCGTTTTAGTTTCTACAAAATAATAGCACTGATGATGTAACGACTAACGTGATCATGTTCAGTTAGATCTAAGTTGTAACAGTGTACAGTCAGAATCACCAGCATCAGCGTGTGCCAGTGTGCATGCGGTTTGTGGCTCCCATACGCGTGCATGCTTTTTAATTAGAGGGTGTATTAGTTTTACGACAAGAAAAAGAAGTTCTTTTCTTCAAAATATCCAAAATATCCGTATTAGATGTTGTCGTTGAACATGTGTTGCACACAGCAAACATTTTGAAATCTCCGAAGCTGCTTGCAAAGACAACGCAGAGATCTGTACAGTATCTCTGGATGACGCAAGGATAGTGTTCGACACGGCTCTTTGACTTGGTAAACATCGGAACTTCCGATTACGTTCGTAGTTATTCGGAACCAGCCTTTGGATTGAAAGCCCGCAACTGACGTGTGAAAAAAAATTTCGCACCCAGGCCCCCATATATCAAGAACACGATGCCTCACCTTTTTACCCTGTGGCTGTTCTAGTGCTCCTGCAGCTGTGTGGGTCAAGATGGAAGGGTCAACAAAAATGTCAGGTATGTGGTTGCCAAAGAAAATCTTGGTGTTGGTGGCAAGGGAATGGTATCTGGTGAACTCCAAGAATTCCTTTGTCAGTTTCACCTGTGATGCAGAAGAACAAAATTAGTGAACACATTAATTTCATGAACCAGTCAGAGAAATTACTGCATGAGCAGACAGTTGTATGCAACTGCAGAGATACTGATTTTGAAGCCAAAGTCATTTTCCTCTGAGCATAGTTGATTTATCATGCAGAAATACAAATTACACACATATGCAGGGATGGCCAAATCTCCACATTTAAACTCGCCAGCTGGGCGAGTAACTTCAAAAAAGTCACTAGCCCGCCAGAAATTTCGCAGGCCCGGTACATATCACAGTTGCTGCTTTTGCTGTGTTTATAATGCTTTGAAACTGGATAGTATAACCAAACAACCAGAATTTTCACTAGCCAGCCGGGTGCGTTGCCAGGCAGTTTGCACTACTACTAGCCCGGCAGAGTATGTACTCGCCCATGGCGACCGGGCGAATGATTTGGCCATCCCTACATATGTTAACACAAATACTCACACACACTCATGAAATATCCCAAACACTAGAACAGTCTTCTGCCTGCAACCCACTTACAGACTTCTGGCACTAAATGTGGACATACAAATGTATTATTTGGATCGCAAAGAAAGATAGTTTGGGAAAAAAGTTGTGATCTGTATACCTTGTTAGCTTCTGCATCCCTGGACACTTTGTAAAACTCAGCGTCAGTCTTTGCCTTCTCCCTGGCAAGGTGAGTTGAATCTGGAAGCATGAAAAAAGCAGAGACTATATTCAACCACCATTAAAATCAAAATCGAGCAAGGAATTAAGCGAGTTTTACTTTGTTTTCATTCTGTCCGTTTCTTGTTGCTGCTCTCTGCCCCATTTTGTTTGTTAATCAGTCTATTTTTTGTTTGTTAGTTCCTTTAACACTTTCTACCCCACCTATGTTGACAAACTTTTTTTAGCCGAGACCGGCTGTGTTGCAGCAGGTCACTCAGAATTGTAGTAGCTGTGTAGAAACTGTGTATCAACACGCTGGAATGCAGGCGTTAGATCGACGTTACAGGAAGCGACTGAAGCTAACAGTCTGAGCGAATATATCCGTACCTGGTCAGATAGAGCCAAATGAGTGGGTACGGATATATCCGTACCTGGGAGACAATGAGTTAAGAAACTTTTGATAAGCTTATAAATCAAGTAGTTTCAAGAAGACACTACCAGTATCACATATGTATTCTATACAAAACAATTATGGAAAGTGCAAATGTGACAGCAGTACAATCAAAAAGAGTCAAACCTTGACATTAATCATTTTGTACAAAAAAAATAATTAACTGGGTTTTTTTATTACCTTCGATTTCTGCAATTTTCTGTTCCGATTCTTTCTCCATGATCTTCTGCTGCCAGGTGATCTTTGCCACCTGAGCTTGCTTCTCTGCCTCTGCACAAATTAATATATTCCGCAACAATTACACACTGTATTCAACCAACTTCTAATATTCCTGAAACTGTTTTTAAACACAAAGGGTATCCTGGGCACCAAGCTCTGGAGACCCGCTGCCGAACTGCTGAAGACTGCGGACTTCATGGCAGGTGCCGACCTGACGATATGACGGCCATAAATATCGAACGCAGAAGAAGAAGAAGAAACACAAAGGGGTTTTCACCAAACCACACAAATTTACAACATGCCACCCAAATAGGTGGCCATGCAATAACTTTGAACAAGAAAAACGCGTAGACTGATAAACTGAAACAAAATACAAGGAAATAAATCAAGTAATAAAGAAATAAAGTATGCATTTCCCACAGAACCTGAAGTAACAAGAACAGCTTGTGTTGCCCCTTTTGCTCAACTCAAAATGTTAGTATGATCTGTGATCAATAAAGGTCCATTATCTTGAAATAAAACATTACCAATAACAGCCTTCTTTCTCTATGTCTCAGCTTCCTTTCTCCATCACCTCCTGAAGCATCACCAACAGCTTTTTGTTTCCACTTTTGCTCCACTCAATGTTATCTGTGATTAATCAAGTTCTTTCTTTCTTTATTTGGTGTTTAACGTCGTTTTCAACCACGAAGGGTTATATCGCGACGGGAAAAGGGGGAAGAGGGGATAGAGCCACTTGTCAATTGTTTCTTGTTCACAAAAGCACTAATCAAAATTTTGCTCCAGGGGCTTGCAACGTAGTACAATATATTACCTTACTGGGAGAATGCAAGTTTCCAGTACAAAGGACTTAACATTTCTTACATACTGCTTGACTAAAATCTTTACAAAAATTGACTATATTCTATACAAGAAACATTTAACAAGGGCAAAATGATCCGTTAGTCGCCTTACGACATGCTGGGGAGCATCAGGTAAATTCTTCCCCCTAACCCGCGGGGGGTATTAATCAAGTTCAATCATCTTGAAACAAAACATTACCAATAACGGCCTTCTTTCTCTCTGTCTCAGCTTCCTTCTCCACCACCTTCTGTTTCTGGATAGAAATCAGCAGCTTGGTCTTTTCACCCTCCCTGGAACACACAATCATATAATGTTCAGTCCCCACAACATTAAAAGTGCCTTCTTTCTTGCGTTAGCAATCACATAGACCACCACAGTGGGGATATAGCTCAGTTGGTAGCGCGCTGGATTTGTATTCAGTTGGCCGCTGTCAGCGTGAGTTCGATCCCAGGTTCGGCGGAAATTTATTTCACAGAGTCAACTTTGTGTGCAGACTCTCTTCGGTGTCCGAACCTCCCCCCGTGTACACCACATTGGGTGTGCACGTTAAAGATCCCACGATTGACAAAAGGGTCTTTCCTGGCAAAATTGCTTAGGCACAGTTAATAATTGTCTACCTATACCCGTGTGACTTGGAATAATAGGCCGTGAAAGGTAAATATGCGCCGAAATGGCTGCAATCTACTGGCCGTATAAAATTTCATCTCACACGGCATCACTGCAGAGCGCCTAGAACTGTACCCACGGAATATGCGCGATATAAGACTCATTGATTGATTGATTGATCACAGTTCTGCTCAGGCACAGCTACAGACACTAACGCATGTAAAGTCAATCTGTTTGCTGAATATGCAGGGTTCCACACAACCCCAAAAGTCAAGGGTATTCATACCCTTTCAGGAGAAAAGTACAGTGAAGTCCAGCTATAACGAACCTGGGTATAACGAAATCCTGCTTTTAACGAGCTGCCATTGATTTCCCGGCAGACAGCCTTCTATTTCTTACTTGTTACTTTCCGGCTACAACGAACCTTTTGAACTCATTTGCATAACGAACCCCTCTTATAACAAACACGTTTTCATCGCCCCAGAGCCGTTTTCTCTAAAAGTCACAAGGCTACAATGAACTGATGTGTGAAGCCAAAACCCTGGTGAAAAGACACTACCAAACCACCTGGAATGCCCAACACAGCCTGCCATCTGATGATCAGATGCCCAACTTACAGCGCCATCAGCAGACCATCCTCTTCCGCCTACGGACTGGACACTGTCGACTGCGTGCCCACATGCACCGCCTTGGTCTGTCGCACACACCGAACTGCCCGTGCGAAACAGGCCCACAGACCCCGGAGCACATCTTGCAGACCTGCCCGCTCCACCAGGAAGCCAGAACAGATCACTGGCCACAAGGTGCCACACTGCAGGAGCAACTCTGGGGCACCAAAGACTCCCTGATCCTGACCACTAGCTTTATTCAAGCTATAAAACTTGAAGTCTGACCTGAGGCCAAAAATCCTGGAACGCCGAAGAAGAAGAAGAAGAAGAACTGATGTCAATAATTGTCTCCAAAGACAAAAATACACAAAAATACACAAACACAAGTGCACATCGCGTGATGAGCGAACTCTGAACAAACAGCGGGAGGTGCACGGAACAGCCACCGCGGCTGTGTTTTCACTATTCCTATCAGCTGCTAAGCAATGACTGTGCTCTAAAAAGTCACAAGGCTACAACAGATCCTGATCAGAATGTACAAGTACATGCTTTTATACGACTTTTTAAATTTTACTTCTAAAATTGTGACAGTAAAGTGAAGATTTGAACTATGCCTCTTTGGATTATATTATGAAGCTGTTGAAAACATGCAGAGATTGTACTCTCCAAGGAAAGATCGATGGGACGATCATTTGAAGGTGAGTGGGAAAACTTGTCTTAAGGCCATTTAGGGTTGAAAACTCTGCAGCGAATTACTGATATAACGAACTAAAATGTATCTCCCTTGAGATTCGTTGTAACCGGACTCCACTGTAAAGGATTTTTATACCCCTTCCAGATTTTTCACAGGGTATGAGTGACAATCCGTGTATCTATGAAATGTCATTTTTTTCCCATATGATTGCCTGTCTGGTAGTTATCACCTTTGCCATTTTGACGTTGTGACAATACATGTATATCATAGTGTATCAATGCATTCAAGTCTTTTTTTCTTTCTTTTTTACTTCAATGGATACCTATTTTTCTATCATGTCGTGAGTTTTCGTGTAATTTTCTTTGGAATGTAAAATCAAAATGATGAACTGTCTGAATTGATGAATGTTTCTTTGAAAGTTTACTCCGCTGTGCTTACATTCATTCAAGAACACAATCACAAAGACTGCAGCAAAAAGAGAAACAAAGAATTACAGAATGAAACCAACTGTATTAACTTCAAAAACCAGCATCATTATTATGACTTGTGATTAAATCTTATCAGTAAACAGCACAACTGACTGGAATAGACTGTCTTTGCACCTACTTCAATAAACCATCATCCATCACCATTTACAACAAGCAACAAGCCAGACTTGTAGACTGTCAGAGATCCTCATGACCATCTCCATCACCTCTAGACCTGACGCCAAAGTCAAACTGTGAAAAACAAGGGCCAATGCAGTTACTCCATTTTTTTTCTCAGGCGACAGCACCGGATAGGCTAAAGCGAACAGTGCCATCGAGATGATCAGTTTAAAGATATCGCGCAGTTTGAGGACAAGGGAGGCAACCTCTGCTTTACGGCGTGTCAGTGTCGACAGAGGAGTGGCACGAACACGGCGTGTACTTTAGTGGTCTCAGTAGAGCAGGCGGCCTGCGTGCTGTTGCTTGTAAACTAGCAAAGACTATACCCTTTCAGCGTTTGACTCGTACGGTTTTTTTTACCTCTTTGGAAGAAAACAGTTACGTATTCATACCTCTTCAGAGAGCATCTCGTACGTGATTTGGAGGGTCAAAGGGTATTATACCCTTAATTCTACGTGATGTGGAACCCTGATATGGTAGGGGAATGGACGGCCTTTTCCAGTCAAATAACTCGTTTTACAATAAACAGCCTTATCACACAGATCTGCACTAGTTTTTATTACTTCTTCTTCTTCTGCGTTTGTGGGCTGAAACTCCCACGTACACTCGTGTTTTTTGCACGAGTGGAATTTTACGTGTATGACCGTTTTTTACCCCGCCATTTAGGCAGCCATACGCCGTTTTCGGAGGAAGCATGCTGGGTATTTTCGTGTTTCTATAACCCACCGAACTCTGACATGGATTACAGGATCTTTTTCGTGCGCACTTGGTCTTGTGCTTGCGTGTACACACGGGGGTGTTCGGACACCGAGGAGAGTCTGCATACAAAGTTGACTCTGAGAAATAAATCTCTCGCCGAACGTGGGGACGAACTCACGCTGACAGCGGCCAACTGGATACAAATCCAGCGCGCTACCGACTGAGCTACATTACAACAGGCAGTATAGATTCAAGTGAACAGTAGACCCAAAGCCGCCCCCGCCCCCTCCCCACCAGCACTTTAAAAATTCCCCCTTGTTTCCAGGGATTTTCTGTTTATTACCTCTGTAAATAATATATCTTCATTTCAGACTTCCTCCCTTGAAAGCCCTGACTTTTTTCATTTTTCTTTTTTGTGTGCAAATAAGGCGGGTGCCACTCGTAACGGATCACGTTGCTATGAAAGAGGAGGTTGATAAATGAAAAATCCCTACAGAAATAGCTGAGTCTTACAGACGGACGCAGTGGCGTGGTGGTAAGACGTCGGCCTCCTAATCGGGAGGTCGTGAGTTCAAATCCCGGTCGCGGCCGCCTGGTGGGTTAAGGGTGGAGATTTTTCCGATCTCCCAGGTCAACTTATGTGCAGACCTGCCGCTAGTGCCTTAACCCCCTTCGTGTGTACGCGCAAGCACAAGATCAATTGCGCACAGAAAAGATCCTGTAATCCATATCAGAGTTCGGTGGGTCAGTATAGAAACACGAAAATACCCAGCCGTTTTCCCCCGAAATCGGCGTGTGGCTGTCTGAATGGCGGGGTAAAAACGGCCATACACATAAAAACCCACTCGTGCAAAAAATGAGTGAACGTGGGAGTTTCATCCCATGAACGAAGAAGAAGAAGAAGCTGAGTCTTACAACTGCAGAGAGAGAAAGAGACACAATCAAAAAGGAAAATTGTACATTCAATGCTTACATTGCCTCATAATTCTTGCGAATCTGCTCAGGGATTTTGGGCTTGGTGACACGCACAGCTTGCACAGTCAGTCCCGGGGCCAGCATGTAAAGGTCTTGCTGCAATGCCTGACGCAGGTTTTCGTCAATCTGGTCTGTAACAAGTATAAAATCACATTCATACAACGAATTCCCAGGCTTGCACATATATATATGCTACTCAAAGTAAACGTTTTGCTCCAACCCTTGCCACAGGATTTCATCGATCTGGTCTGTAACAAGTAGAAAATCCCATTTATGCAAATAATTCCCACTTCCAGGTAGACATATATGTTATAGTCTGTCTGAGGGTCCAGTGGTAGATGTTTTTTTATTTAAAAAAAATCAAAGCAACTTTTGTATAGTGCTTTGAGAAGAAAATTTGTTTAAGACGATTAGTACAATGCCTGCAGAAGGTGTTTTATTTATCTATATGATCTGTAAGAAGTTCAAAATCACATTCATGCATCATATATTTAGACATGCCTACGCTAGAACAGGTAACATGTTAACTGAATTTTTTTTGTATTTTACCAAAAAATGTTCAAAAGACACCAGAAAACAAATCGGCGACCCATCACACATACCATGTTATATTTTGTATGACCGGTTTCTTCCTGACAGGTAGAATACAATCACTGCGTTTAAGACTTGGTTTGACTGGTTGGCGTAAAGTAACAGAGTGATCAGTCTTTGTCTGAGCAAGAGTTTACACATGTAAAGTAACAGAGTGATCAGTCTTTGTCTGAGCAAGAGTTTACACATGTAAAGAAATACCGGTTTTGATAATGGTAAGTGGGATCACAGTACATCTTTCTTTCTTTCTTTATTTGGTGTTTAACGTCGTTTTCAACCATTCAAGGTTATATCGCGACGGGGAAAGGGGGGAGATGGGATAGAGCCACTTGTTAATTGTTTCTTGTTCACAAAAGCACTAATCAAAAAATTGCTCCAGGGGCTTGCAACGTAGTACAATATATTATGACCTTACTGGGAGAATGCAAGTTTCCAGTACAAAGGACTTCACATTTCTTACATACTGCTTGACTAAAATCTTTACAAACATTGACTATATTCTATACAAGAAACACTTAACAAGGGTAAAAGGAGAAACAACCGTTAGTCGCCTCTTACGACATGCTGGGTAGCATCGGGTAAATTCTTTCTCGTCCCAACCAATATGGGACTCCCCCTAACCCGCGGGGGGTATCACAGTACAAAAAGTTGAAAACTCTACAGGGTGCAATGTGTGATGGCGTGTCTACCATATGCATAACACTCACACACAGAGAAGGGCTCTGCACAATACATGTATTACCAAACAAATCGATGTAGACTTCCTGCAGGTTGTGTATACTGCAGAACTGGTTGAGCTCGTGGTGAATCTTGTTGTAGATCAGGGTCTTGTCATAGTCCGCCGTGTAGTTTTTCACAATGTCATACACTGCAAAAGAAAGGTCACAACATGTAGCATACAGACACAACATGTAGCATACAGACACAAACAGTTGCAAAACTAAACACGAGAGCTTTGAGTGACAAAGGTGCCTTCCTTCCTATGTAAAACAATTTGTTAATCATCACAATATATCTATCCAGGTTTTTTCACACAAAAAAAACATTCTTCCACTAAAATACAAACATTCTACAGCCTGCCTGATTTCTGGGCAGAGGGATTTTTGTTTTGCTCAGTAAGTTTTGTAAATGACATCTATTTTAATCTGAAAGGTTCTTGAGCACACAACAATTTAAATACAAATAACAAATTCCCACTCTGGACAGAAAGCAGCCAAAGTTCATGTGTCTAATTGGAAAGATGCTCACATCCCTTGTAAAATCATTGACAGGTCTATGGTGGTGTACTTGGCTTCTTGAACCAAAAGGAAGGTATTTATCATGCCATGGCTGATGGCATACTAATTAAAATGTAAAGTGTAGAAGCAAACTATGCGTCTTAATAAAACTTTGCGGCTTATGCCATTATGTGGCTTTGCAACACACGTAGAAATTTGATCTATCGGTCATAGAAGCTAATTCATGAGTAAGAACGTAACATGACGGGTAAAAAAAAACCACCCTGTGGCTACATATGTCGGGTAAAAAAAACCTCCCTGTAGCGACATATGAGGGGAAAATAAAACACCCTGTAGCGACATATGAGGGGTAAAAAAACCACCCTGTAGCAACATATGAGGGGAAAATAAAACACCCTGTAGCGACATATGAGGGGTAAAAAAACCACCCTGTGGCTACATATGACGGGTAAAAAAAAACACCTGTAGCGACATATGACGGGTAAAAAAAAACCACCCTGTGGCTACATATGACGGGTAAAAAAACAAAAAAACCTGTGGCTACATATGACGGGTCAAAAAAACACCTTGTAGCGACACATGACGCGTAAAAAAACAACCACCCTGTGGCTACATGACGGGTAAAAAAACCACCATGTAGCTACATGACGGGTAAAAAAACCACCATGTAGCTACATGACGGGTAAAAAAACCACCATGTAGCTACATGACGGGTAAAAAAACCACCATGTAGCTACATGACGGGTAAAAAAACCACCATGTAGCTACATGACGGGTAAAAAAAAACACTGTAGCTTCATGTCCTGCTGCTAGCAGAATCTTCTTTTTCTTTAAAACCACCTCTGCACTCTCTGGCCAAGTGGAACGACCAACTAATTCAAGCACTTTTGTTTATTTTTAATCTGCTTGGTAAGTCATACATTTACCAAAGACCATCTCAAAACAGGCACTTGGCAATTTTTTTTCCATTCTGCAACACTAACTTAACATGTTAAGCAATTCCCACAAACCTGCAGTGACATCCAGTTTATTCACAACCTCAATCCTCTCAAAGTAGATGATCACACCACCACTGAAAAAATATCAAATCAAATCAACATCAAAACTGAATATAAGATTGGAAAGCAGCAGAACATAGCAAAAACACAAGCACCATCACAATCAGGCATTCATGGCCTCTGTATTTCTGTTATAAATACTTTTTAAATTTATGTAATCACTATCACAATCAGGCATTCATAGCCTTTGTATTTCTGTTATAAATAGTTTTTTAATTTTCGTATCTATCAAACTAGTACTAGATTCAATAAATATGAACATATTGTGAATGAAACTTGTTATTTTGGGAGCTTATTTCATAAGAATAGATGACCCACAATCCTTAATTCCTACATTGCAAAACAGGAGGCATCTGCCTCAGTGACCGACAAGAAGTTGAACTTCAAAGAACAAAATAAAACACACCAGTAACAAACATTTTTGAATTTCAAGTAAAGACTACATGCAAACCGTAGCAGACTTGTACACTGAGGTTTCACTGTTGCGAGTCGTTCGAGTAAACACCATTAAAAATCATTTGTTAAAATCTTCAATATCAAGTTTTTGAAAGTTTAACAAATGTTTGAAATGCCTGCACAACAAAACAAACACAATTCCATTACCTTGTTCCACATGGTACATTTTTCACTTCATCAGTTTGCAGGGTGGTCTGTGGAAATAAACAAAAACGTATCAATAAAACAGCACACACATTTCCACAAGTAAGAGAAAAAAATGTAAATAATTTTTATTTAGCTCTAATTGTCAGGTCTCACAAATCTAACCTGGGAAATAAAATTATTGTGGTGTCTGGCCTTAATTTGAGGAAGGATCAACCATACATCTGCCAAATAGTTGTTCCAAAACATTAATAATCTTGATAATGATATATCATTAATCCATAGAGTAAGAATCAAAAATCTTCAACACGACTTTTCAATGCAGCCACTGAGCCAGAGAACATACAACCTGAAACTGTCCTAACTCAACAGTACAATTATATCACCACATGTAGTGATGTATACAGGCTTACCTGCACGGATCGAAATGTAGTTAAAATTGGTAACATGAAATGGTATCCAGGCCCACTGGTTGAAGACAGTAATGCACCTCCCTGCAATTGGGAAATATCAATTATGTATACAGTATAGTCAGGTTTGCTGTTGAATAAGAATAACTCAAGCTCAGGACATTGAAAAATACAGATACACACATGGCAATAAAACACACCTGCCATCTCAAACTTGATACATGCATACCCGTCTCCCTTCTCAGATGTTCAACTAATTAATTATATCAAGCAGGTCAAACTAATGCACAATATTGCAGGGATTTATATTTTACCTTTTCCTTTCACCGTCCGTTTGCATGTCCCTGCAGTATGCATACCTACAGTTGAAACTCATACTCCCTTTCAACACTTTCTACCCAACCTATGTTGACCAAGTTCTTTTTAGCCGAGGCCAGCTGTGCTACAGCAGGTCACTCAGTATTGTAGTAACTATGTAATAACTGTATCAACACGCTGGAATGCAGGCGTTAGATGGACGTTACAGGAAGTGACTGAAGATAACAGTCTGAGCAGATATATCCGTACCTGGTCAGATAGAGCCCTATTATGAGTGGGTACGGATATATCCGTACCTGGGAGACAATGAGTTAAGAACCTAGTTTACCAATTTTTCTGTTTACAACATCTGTAAAGTGAACTAAATTTTGTTTAAATATCTCCCTTTCAAGACTTGAATTTCTCAGATATGTTGGCGGTCTTACAAAAGGGGTTTCACTATATTTACAAAAAGAATGGAAGAAAAAAAAGCTCACCCTGTAGTAGACTCCCGTATGACCTGAAGCAGGAGAAAACAAACCATACATGAATGAAGGAATTAAAAAATATATATATATGCTGTTGCTGAAATAGCCCCTCTCCCTGGGAATAACACTGAACTAGTATTTATCACATGGGAACAAAGAAATATTTTTTCTCCCAGTAATGACAAAACAAAAATCAGATTTGGGCGAAGTGGCGGTCTACTCTCTGGAAAGGACTCTTACTCAATCTGGCTTCGCGAATTAACAGATAATGTCGTTAGTAGGTGGCATAGTAGGTAGTGAGTGGCCTGTGTCCGTTGGCTCGGGACAGGCCCACTACTGCACACTGTCGGAGTGACTCGGCAGCAGTGCAGTGTCATCTTCAGAGGGTAGCCCACAGAAGCGACCTGATCTCCCTCCCTAAAGCGTCAGTAAAATTGATAGGTCTGGCAGTGGAAAGAACTTTAGATGTGGATGGAGCAGCGGATGCCGGAATGGGGCGGCGTGAGAACACACCGGGACATGGAACAGAAGTCAGGGCAGCACAAACAAAAAAGAAAAAAAGATTTGGATTGAAAATGTTCAACAGTGCAGGGATGTTGCCACAAATTCATACCTATAGGACAAATGTCCTGAGCTCTTCGGCATCAATAGGACATTTGACTGCTTTCAGACATTTTAATAGGACATTATAATTTTGTGCAAAACACAAAATCATGTGCACACACACATATCAGTATATGCACCAACATTGTGTGTATATTATTTTATTACTTTTGTTTCAAACAGGACACACACAAAAAAGAAACAAACAAACTAAAAAGCAACCAAAAACTCCAGCACTCTTAGGCCACCAAAAAAAATAGTCTGTTTACGGTATCCTGACCGACCCTATTTTTTCGCGCGACCCTAGACTTTTTCTTGGCATTTGAAAAAAAAAAAGTTTACCCCCCCTCCCCCAAACAAAAATGTTTGTGTGGGCAAAATCACTTAAAAATATGGGTTTTGGGAAGAAAAAAAAAATCCCGACCTACCGACCCTATTTTTTTTGCATATATTATATGTTACCGAAAACAGACTATTTTTTTTTTGTGCCTTACTTTGAGTTTGATTGGCACACAAACTGTATTATTTCCTGACAGAGCTTTTTCTTGACATATTTGACAAAACAGTTTACCTATGTTTAGATGGTCTCTTTGCTGTCAAATTCTAACCAACTAGTACTAAACAGGGTCAGCCATGAATAGTTAACCTTATTAAAAGACCATTTGTGCGAATTTCCTGTTGTACCGACACCATCTTTAAGTCACGAAACTTTACTTTTCGTGATTGTGGAGATTTCAGCGGCGACACTGTCACTGGCGCTGTCATTTTCCAGAATGATGCTATTGCTAGCCGTGTTTTTCCATGTTATTGGCCCTAATGTAGCACACGATGGCGTTGAAACGCCAAACGTGTTCAGTTTTTGTTGTTGTTTGGCAGGCTTTAGCTTTTTTTCGGTGGCATAATTCAGTGCCGTGGGCTTCAACTCTAACCGAAAGCAAATTAAAGCAGACGTGAGCCTTGGTCAGTTGGAGTTGTCTCCCACACCCCTAACTTTAGTGTGCTGTAGACGGATGTACGCAAACGGCTCATATCGCAAACGGTTCGGAAAACGCAAGATCTGCACTGCACAACTTCAGTGCACCTGTGCGCGAGAGCGCTCGGTCACTTTTTGAAGATTTTTATCATGAAAGGAAAATTATCAAATAACGCGCTGTCCGAAGGAATGGAGTTCTTATCGGACAATGACTGCGCTCAGTTGAAAACGATAGGACATCTGACCGCCATGCGGCTAAGTGAATCGGACATTTGAGCCTTTTAATCGGTCTATGTCCGATGCCTAACGACATCCCTGACAGTGCTGGCAATGGCATTAGGTTCATACTGCATCTCTCGCGGCTTCGGACTTAGTCAGTGGCTGTATGATACATACATGTATGTATTCCTACTGTCGAGGTACAACTCTTTCTCTGTCAAACTTTGAAATTGATAACCCGCGTTTTGTAAAAAACAACAACAGCTATTTGCATTTAAGTTTTAAATCAAACCCTTTCTCTGTGATTTATCACTGAACATCTGTAAGTCGCTTCTCAAGCCGAAGGTCTCTATAACCCACATGTCAGTTACTGAGCCATAACCCAACAATTAATTTATGTAACACGTACTTAACTGAACAGGTCTTCATTTTGTTGGCCTATCTTCCGAAATTGCCTCGTAAAAAAAAAGACAAAGAGTGAAAATTTTCAGATTCATTCACTGATTCAATGTTTCAAAAAATTCACACAGGACTTATTTGGGAGACTGTGACAATTGTGATATAAAAAAAAAAGACTCAATAATGACAAAAGTTACAATGATCCTAGGGCCTGTACCATGGCTTTCTGGAACAACACACATACACAATTACCTTCTTCTATTTTATGGAGAGAGAAGTTCATAAAAACACCAGTCAGCACAGCTCCTATAGCCAAAACCGCTACTGCTTCGTTCGCCATGCCTCTCTTTTTGAAGACACCTGACAGTTCTGCCACTCGATGGTTCTTGCTGCGTTCAATCCAAATCACCAACGCAACTGCAAGATAACACGTCAGTGACTGTTTTAGGTATAATTTCTCACACAGACAATATATTATATATATTGCCATTTCCAAAGAAAATGACACTTAAGACTGGAGAAGAAAGTGTGTTTGCATTTATAGTTTAATTCTGTTAGAATGATGACTGTCAAAGTGTCATTGCCAACTCCAACGACGACAGTTTCGTCACGGTTTGCAAAACAGAGCTCGAAATCACGATCAACCTAGATTTCGCAATGTCATTCGAGTAGCCTGCATTTTAACGCTTGTCTACTCACAAATGTGATACACCTTCATAAGGTAAGCTAGGAGGTTGTCCTAACTGATGAATAATATTTTGACGATGTGCAAAACAGGAAAGCAGGGATGGAAAGCCAGTCAAACCTCACTTACCACACCTCACAAAAACACTACACAGCGTGTGTGTTTGCCTCGATCCGGAAGTGACCATTTACTCAGGGGAGCCTATGAAGAAAATGTGATGAAGAGTAGCTTCCCTTGTGGAGTTTCGATCTCTGGATACTGACACTATTCTGCATTGGAATCAACAGTTCTTTTCTTTCTTTATTTGGTGTTTAACGTCGTTTTCAACCACGAAGGGTTATATCGCGACGGGGAAAGGGGGAAGATGGGATAGAGCCACTTCTTAATTGTTTCTTGTTCACAAAAGCACTAATAAAAAAAATTGCTCCAGGGGCTTGCAACGTAGTACAATATATGACCTTACTGGGAGAATGCAAGTTTCCAGTACAAAGGACTTAACATTTCTTACTGCTTGACTAAAATCTTTACAAACATTGACTATATACTATACAAGAAACACTTAACAAGGGTAAAAGGAGAAACAGAATCCGTTAGTCGCCTCTTACGACATGCTGGGGAGCATGATCGGGTAAATTCTTCCCCCTAACCCGCGGGGGGTAAAGTTCATGATTCTTTTTCATAATAGGTTTTTTTTCAAACACACACACACACACACACACACACACACACACACACACACACACACACACACACACACACACACAGACGTGGCACACACACACTGTGACACACACACAAACTGTGACTGACATATAGCCTACACTGGCACACACATCATGATCGCACATACTCACTGACACGCTCACACACACACACACTGGCACCGACTATGACACACATATCAAACCGATTCTTTCATTTGGCTATCAGGGTCATAAAATACGTAATGATGCATCAGCTTCCCGCTGAGATTTGGGTCTGCGTCTGGTGATCAGTGACCCGGAACTTGACAAACACAAGAAAGAGACTGAGAACAGTGGCGGACGAGGGGGGGGGGGGGGGGGGGTTCTGGGGTTTCCGGACCCCCCCCCCCCCCAGCCACAAAAAAAGTGTTTTTTTTGGGGGGGTATTAGCCTAATCAGTGACAAAATCTGCTGCCTGAAACTCAGTGGTAATGATCATCCTCAGAATGCACCAGATTGCACCATTTTGCATCCTTTTTTTCCCAAATTTTCCGGGGGAGCATGCCCCCGGACCCCCCTAGCAAGCTAGACGCTTTGCGCCGTCGGCTCGGCGCTTCGCACCCATATCTTCACAATATACTTTTGGAATCCCCCCCCCCCCCCCCCATAAAATGAACTGTTCCGCACATGGAGAAAACGGCTGATGCCCACACATTAATGAGCCGAGTTTTCAGAGGCAAAGGCACCCGAAATTGAACACGGCATATGGATGCCGGAAGAGAATTTTTTTGACTTTATGGTGTATTTTTGGGGAAAAAACACTGACCTCAGAAATCTTAATAAAGTGGACACTTTCTCGGTTTTTTGTTTGTTTGTTGTGCAAGTGCCTTTTCTTTAAAATGACGCGGGGTAAAACCGCTCTTTAGCCTGTTGTTTTTCTGATCCCTGTGCGGCAGGTTCGCACTCTGAGAGTAACTCGGAATTAACCAGGGCGCTCCCCACCGACGCCCCCCTTAGTGCGTCCTGGGACCCCCACTCAAGTTCAATCTTTAGAGGGTCCATGGACCCCCACTGCAGAACTTTAGAGGGTCCTCAGTAATGGTTCAAAAGCCGAAAAGTCCCAGTGTATTTATAAAACATTGTGGTTACGTATTGTGTACTGTAAAATATCATTTTCACTGAAATATTCTAGGTGGACATGACAATCCAACAACACTTTGATGAATGGAACACACTCACACACACACACACACACACACACACACACACACACACACGGCACATACATACACACACACACACACACACACACACACACATACAAACAGAAATACACAAGTCACAAGCACACTCATGAACAACAGACACACTAATACCGTGGCATACACACAGTCCCGCCCCCCTATCCACACACACACACACACACTCACACACACACACACACTCACACACACACACACACTTTAAAACGATGAATCCACAGAAAGTACTGAGCAAGTTGTTTGCCACGCTCTTGAGCAGTAGATGTGGGGGTCATCAGGTTGGTTGATAAACACCATCTGATTGGTGATGACACAACCTTCCACCTCTTCGCCTTTGTGGTCAAGATTGTTGCCTTGAATCATGCTTTAACTATGGCTATGCCTTGCTCTGCTGCTGGCTTGGACAGCTTCTGCAAGTTTGTGTTGAGGGCCCGACCGTTGATGCCCATGTTCGACACACCAAGCTCCTGTTCCAGTGGTAAGAATGGGTCGACCTAAACGTCCACAACCCAGCGAGATAGTGTGTGCTAATAAGGTGTCGGAGGATACAGGATGTTTTTGGACATAACCTTGAAAGGGAATCAGGATCAGGTTCTTACTCTTATTTTCTCAGCCCACAGGTTCTTCTTCTTCTTCTGCGTTCGTGGGCTGAAACTCCCACGTACACTCGTGTTGTTTGAACGAGTGGAATTTTACGTGTTTGACCGTTTTTTACCCCGCCATTTAGACAGCCATACGCCGTTTTCGGAGGAAGCATGCTGGGTATTTTCGTGTTTTTATAACCCACCGAACTCTGACATGGATTACAGGATCTTTTTCGCGGTGCGCACTTGATCTTGTGCTTGCGTGTACACACGGGGGTGTTCGGACACCGAGGAGACTGAGTCTGCACACAAAGTTGACTCTGAGAAATAAATCTCTCGCCGAACGTGGGGACGAACTCACGCTGACAGCGGCCAACTGGATACAAATCCAGCGCGCTACCGACTGAGCTACATCCCCGCCCTAGCCCACAGGTTGATTTTAGTAAATTGTTGACCCCACTCACAGACCAGACAGTTGCAGAGAGCCGGTGTGACGTCATCATCTTGGCTCTTTCGTCATATTACCCCCTCGATTTAGACTGAAATGTTGTTTTCTGGAAAAAATAATGAAGTGAAATTATTTAAGGACGAAAGGCATGTCAGTTTCTTGCATACTGGCTGCCTGTTCAACAGAGGATTCAGTTCAAGATCTCCACACTCTGCCTTAGAAACTTTGATCTATCGTCCCCCAGCTATCTTTCTGACCTTCTTGATGTCTACTCCCCCTCTCGCTCCCTAAGATCCGACACCCGCCTTTTTAGGATACCACCAGCACGCACCAAAACATATGGCCAGAGCACCTTCTCTTACCAGGCCCCATCCATTTGGAACCAACTCCCGCACTCACTCAGGCACTCCACATTTATGCAATCATTCAAAACCTCACTCAAAACACACCTCTTCCCTCACTAGTCTGTTAATGACCACCCATCCCCCTCTCCTGCTGGTCCTTAATCTGTCTCCTTCTCGAGTCTCTCCTTCTTCTTCCATTTCCAGCTCTATTCTTCTTCTCTCAACTAACTTTATGTATCCAATAATTTATTTATTTATTTATGACTGTTTTTCCGTCTTCAGAATGCATGTGCCTATAGTTGGTATGAGTGAGTGCGTCGCGTTCTTGCTGTGCGTCTGTCTGCGAGTGTATGAGTCCGAGTGTCTTGGTCCTTGTCGATTTGTGTTTCGTATAATGTTCACTATGTATTGTATATTTTGTAAGCGCCTATGGCTATATTTAGATTAGGCGCACAAATGTTCATAATAATAATAATAATAATGTGAAGAAAATTGGTGGTGAAATGTAATAGATTTCACCCCCAAAATCGATTTCTTCGAAAACGTGTACCGGGGAGTGGTTACGTCCCTTGAATGAGAAGGGAAACATTTTAGGATGAATCACATTTCTAAGTTAAATACAAAATATGGTTGGACAAATTTGACCACATGAATGTAAGGTACCCAAGGTCGTTCATCAGTACTATCGAAGGGTGTTTTTTTGTTCAGTGTGGAGTTTATACAAGATCAACGAGGCCGAGACTAGTAATATGACGGCAGGGCCAAGATGACGGCGTCACACCGGCTGCAGCATCGCAAGATGAGGCAGAGAATAACCGAGACAAATGAGGAGTGTACAGTAATGACAGTCAGAATTCAGTTGCAAGTGTCCAGTTGTCTGCTTGAAAAAATTAGAGTGGTTTCCCCCCTCTAGAAGTGTGACTGTGAGAGCGAGTCAGTGTGGGCAAATATGCGTGTGAACGTTGCCTTGAATGTTGTCTAACTAGGTCTTTCTGGCGACGTAACAAACGGACAATCGTTACTTTGTTGTCTTGCAGGTGCCTTTTTCACATTAGGCTAAGGGGGAAAGCTGTGGTTGTTTCTTCAAACCAACATCTCGGGCCTGTGAGAAACCCAGGCCGCTGTAAGAAACTTAGGTAGAGCAACCTAAACCTGATCCAGTCTGCCGACATGAGCACTTACACACAATCGAGCACCTCTACTCACCTGTATTTTTAGCGCACAGTCATATCAGAGACTGTAGAGTAATATTATGCCTCCACCATCACTTCACACGTACTTCACACACACACACACACACACACACACACACACACCGCAGCAAACACACACACACACACACACACACACACAACGCACACACACACACACACACCAACTCCCTAACACACAAACACACACACACACACACACACACACACACACACACACACACACACACACAAACGTACGCGCACGCAATAATACAGATACATCGCTGAGGTACTGAGATGACTTTATTGATATGTATAGTAACATCAGCGTTGGTGTAAACTGGATAAATGACATGAATATAAATATATATCATTTGTAAAGGGATGGACAGGACCAGACTAAAAACATAATTTTAGCGTTTACATAACTAAAAAGGACATTTAAAAAAGAAAAGAAAAAAAGCAAGACGCGTCAAACAATATCAAAACATTTAGTCAATCTGCCGGTCTGAAACTAAAAGATCGACACTGAAAATATGGAATCAGTCATCGTCCGGACTACTTAGTACTAAGAACCTTCGCCTTATGCAACTCGTCTCGGGCTAGCCAAAACCCGTTTACCGAGACGATTCGAGCTTGTCGGGGCGAAGCATGCCTTCAAAATGACTAAAACATTTGTTTAATTCTGAGCACATTCTCAGAGTAAACATAACATACATTATCTATACATTTCTGGATTCAGGAATTAATAAGAAATACAATGCAATCATTTTCAAATCTTGTTTTCCGCTGAAATCAGTGAACTTCATTCTTCCATTAATTTGATAGTTTATAAACCAACGAGAATAATATCAATAACACAAAAGTCATTTCAGTTTTCAAAAACGGACACAAGAGGAGACTGAGAATTATGAATAAAACACATAAATCGTCTAATAAATTGTGCTTAACTGTAAATTTAGCAACTTCTTCCTCTTTTACTGCATTCATGGGCTGAAACTCCCACGTACACGCGTGTTTTTAGCACAAATTGTTTTTTTACGACCCCGCCGATCTGACATGACGTGTTTCCAACCTCAAGCGCCCTTGTTTTTAAGATGGAGGGTTGTTGGAGTCCGATGCAGATAGAAAAAGATAGACTAATTAAGACTCTATCATGATTAATGCAAGGAGAATGCTACCAAGAGCACCGCAGCAATACCGACTTTTTGAATTGAAGTGTATTGCAGTTTTCCCTATATTTCAATCATGTTCACTGGCTTCTCTTTCCCCTCGATCTCTCCATGTCTATCTCTCTGTTTCTCACTCGCTTGATGTCTGTCTGTCTGTCACACGCACGCACGCACAGACAGACAGACAGACAGACAGACAGACAGACAGACAGACAGACAGACAGACAGACAGACAGACGGACAGACACACACACACACACACACACACATTTATTTAGTTCTGAAACAAATCAAAGTTCCTACATTAACAGCTCTAACACATGTTGTCTGATAAATCAGTTGGGGTGCTTTTGCTTTTCCTAACAACCGATGTCTCATTTTAATCCAATATGGTTTGTCAGTTTGATTAGCGGTATATTTTATGAATAAAATATCAACAAATATTGTTTGAAGTAACTGGCTGGAAGCATGAGGTTTTGAACACACACAATCTATCTGGGAGAAAAACAACAACATTCCTCATACAAACAAGCTAGTTATAACGGAGGTAAATTCGTCACTAAAAAAAAAGAAAAGAAATTAGAACACAAAAATCCAACTGATGTTCATACATTTTCATATTCAGTGATACAATAAATTGATACACAATAATCGGCACATATACTAATCCCTCTCGAGTTTTCTTTGTTGTCGTGTTCTTTGTTCAGATCTGCTCGGGGAGACAACTTGCGCAGCACTAAAACAATGGTAACGTCCCTTTACGGAGTTACGGTGTCAAAAAGTGTCCATCTCTCATAGTTTATGTACATTATTAAATATAAAAAGAGAAGCAAGTTGTATAAAAACGACCATGTTACAGAAGAGCTGTACATTTGCACGTTAAGCTATGGTTTGGAAGATTTTCCCCACAAGGGTTTAGCCAGTATCAAGGACCTGTGGTAAATAATAGGGAGATTTAAAAAACGAAACGTCGGGACGTTTCGTTTTGAAGTTGTGGTAAACGTCATCATTTCGGGGGTCTCTCGCTGGAAAGGTGAAGGTCAACTGAAACGGAACGTGGAACGTCAAAACGCAGTCACGTTTTCCACCCCCAAAAAACGAACAATATTTCGTCAACTTTTGTGAGTATTTTTGCACACTAACAGTTTTATTTGTTGGCCATTTTATGCATTGCTAGATTCATCAACCCTTTCACAGTCTTTCAGCGCTGAGAATGTGTTCATTGGAGGTAGACAACTGTTGTGAACTGAAATATTTTGAAGGGTGCTGATCCTGGTACATTTATCCAACTTCATGGTGAGAAAGCAAATGGCGAAGCAGAAGTAGGTCATCGCATCGAATTTTTATTCTGGCTTCGTATGTGATTTTGTATAAACAAAGTCTGTGTGATTTATTTGGACTGAAAATAATCAAAGTATGCCCGATTCTGGACCACCTCCTAGGGTTTTTTTTTCCATTCTGATCGAGGACAGACGTGATAATTTCACTTGAAGATTTATCGCCCTTCCTTCATTCCGAAACGAAACGTGAATACATCTAAATCTTGTCTGCGGCCTATGCCGTCTCGTTTCACGTTCCGTTTCGCGGGGTGACTCATTCACCAAACGAAACGAGCTGCAAAACGAAACGTGCTGTCCTTTAAATCTCCCTAATGTCCACGCAGCTCTGTCTCCACACACACACTGACACACACACACACACACACATATACACACACACACACACACACACACACACGCGCGCGCGCGCACACACACTCACAAACACACGTTCGCACACATGCACGCATGCACGTAGGCACATTTGAACAACACTGCTGATTTATATTTGACGATGACAACAAAGAACACAGTCAACTGTCAAAGTTACTGGTTCAGGAACGTCGCCTCGAGCAAAAATCGAAACATATTTTAGTTGAGTTTGCAGAATACAAACTGCAAACTTTAAAACCAAGTTCACTTTTTCTGTTTGAAAATACAGTCAAAAGAAGTATACGAAATATAGCTGAAAATAATACAGATTCATTGTTTAATGTAGATAGTAATGTGTATAGATACACTTATGTCAAGTGAGAACATTACCTTTGAACAAGCGTGATTTCAAAAAAGCAATTCACTCAACAGAATCAAATGACCTTTTGTTAAATCAACGTACGTATCTCGACAAGAATTCCGTGGCGTATATTTGAAACCTGTCAAAAAAATATATACGCACGCGCACATACACGCGCCTGATTGTGTGTGGTCGTGGCTGGCAGAGGCCGTACGTACGTACCGGTATATATATGCTTGCATGTTTGTTTGTTTGTTTGTTTGTTTGTCCGTCACTAAATATGCACAACGAAAAACACAAATCCATATCTGTGAAGTGTGTGCACGTCCGCGTGCTTCCTTGTTCAGAGGCTCAGACAAGATCGACTCACACCCAGGAACGATCGAAAGCTCCTAAAAGTTTTCACCTGAGAACTTTGCAGGTAAGTTTTCAATAGAATCCACGAATCCAGTCGCCTCTGTCTGCAACGGGCGGGAGCTGACCAGCAGCTCAAGAAAAATGAAGCAGCACTGTGAAGACCTACTGGTCACTTTCTCATTGTAGAGAGGGCGCAGCTAGCCAGACTCACTGTACTGATCAAAAGTGTTTCCACACGTCGCAGTCCGTGAGGCAAAATTCACGGGATGCTGTCTCCAGATCAGTCTCGAGTACACGCAATACATTGAATAAACTGCATTTCTTGTTGTCTGCGCCCATCCCCCAAAACGAACATTCTAGTTCAGTCCACTTTGTTGTCATCTCATTAACCCGAACAAAGTGCCATCTCAAGCAAGTGCAATTCAGTCAGCTGCGCTTGTTGCTATCACAATCGTTGGTGCAGCTGATGCAACATACTGCACTGCAGTCTACCGAGCAACATGCCGAAACACCGACGATAAACTGCAGGGCTGATCATCGCAGCCCAGGGTAAAACTGGCCGAAAGGTACGGGAACACATTTCACTGTTCTGTGTCGTCTGGAAACTGCAGACGCTGCTCTGGAAAGGTACGGGAACACATTTCACTGTTCTGTGTCGCCTGGAAACTGCAGACGCTGCTCTGGAAAGTGTGTGTTGAGGATTCAGTACATCATGTCACGCTCTGAAAGTAAACAAGTAAATCATGCGTTAGCGTTGTGAAGGATGATACTGGGCGAACTCTTCCATAATCAAGCAAGACAGCGAACAGAGCATTCCGCAAATAAGAGTTAGCAAAAATCACTCCTCTTGTTTTATTTGTTTTGTTTTCTCTCGAGAGAGCAATGAACAGTACCGCTAACATAACAGCAAAAACGATACAACTCCTAAGCATAAAAAAACCACCACAACAACAACAACAACAACAACAACAACAACAACAACAACAACAACAACAACAACAACAAATGAAGTGACCAAATACTACCTAACAAAGTCCAACCAAGCTACATTTAAGCATGGTTAACCTAACCTAATATAGTCCTAACCTAATAACAGAGACCACGGCACCAGTGATTGCTAATATTCCCACATATATTAAACGCCCTCAATCATGACATACTTATCTATCAAATGCCAACAAAAAACAACAAATGTTAAACCCGCGCAACACAGTTCTATAAATCCCCTGCGAGGCATTAATATTTCAACATCAATATGTCAGAGTAGCGGCGCAAATCATGCAGCTATGTATTTGGGAGGTTGTATTTCGTGTGATGCTGACATGCAAATTAATCCCCCCCCCCCCCCTGCGTGCGTGCGTGTGCGCGCATGTTTGCGTGCGTGCGTAAATATGTGTGCGTGTGTGTGTTTGTGTGTGTGTGTGTGTGTGTGTGTGTGTGTGTGTATGGGGGTGTGTGGGTGTGTCTTGTTGTGTTTGTTCAGTGGTGTTTAACGTTCGGTTTTTCCTATGGTTGTCGTAAAGCAAATACATCTCACGAGACGACAGTCTGTCAACTTCGTTTTTGATCGTAATTTGAATCGAATGTGGTGTTTGGAACTTTATTCCCGAAATGTAACTTCTATTTTTTAAGTCATGACTTTTGAACGTCGGCTGTCCGTCAGTTTTGTAATGCATTTGCAACATGTACAACCACCACCACCACACACACACAAAAAGTTTATTTTTAAATAGATGACTAAGTTGAAGCCGAGATTGTGAAAACAGAGTTGTTGCTGACAGGCTGAAGACCTCACGGTGTTACATTGACGTACCCTTCTACACCGAGTACACGTGAGTGGTGTGATCTTACGTGGGCCGTTCGAGGAGTGCTTTTGAAGTTTAATACCGTTTTTTAATTATTTATTACAGGCGTTTCTTGCATATGTTCGCTTTTTATTAAGCTTACTTTGACAAGGTATGACGAGAACTGTCTGAAGAGTTGACATTTTATGCATAAGCCGGGTTCCAGTAAGTTTAACCCAATCCTTAATAATGGAAGAGAATAACGTACGAGCCAGCACGACCCCAACACCCCCCCCCTCCCCCCGGCCACTTTTCACCTCCTTCCTCCAGATCTATATATATATACGATGCTCCCGAAGACTCTCACATCCCACTCCTTTTCTCATTCTTTTTTTACAGACAATCCTCATTTTCCTTTCTAAAACAAAAACCGTGCAAAATTGTCTCGGTATAAAATACATTTTTATCCTACATACGTGAGAGAGACACCCGTGAGATAATAATCGTTCAAATCACACGTGTGTATATCATGTAAATTAGGTCATGTCAAGCAAGTCTGGCAGGGACCTGTTTTTCCACTGCTTATGATGCCAAAGTCACCGAGACAAACGTCATTATAGAAACAAAAGATGCGCTCGCTAATTACCCTCGATGAATCTTTAGAACTAACACGTCACGCCACACTTTCAGAGTGACGTTTCTTTGCTTTGACGTAATAGATTGCACGAGGCTTTAGAAGAGATCGAGGTTCCAAAACAAGCGTCTTCAATTTAGCTGCCTCGTCTGCAGGACATTTTCAGTAAAATACACGTAAGTACAGTATGTAGGATAAAAAACGCTCGCGCTGGACCCGAGTACTCTTCAGACTGGCTCGCTCAATAAATATAAATGTTTGGAATGTCTGTGGTGTGAATGTTGGTTTCTGACCAGAAATGCAGATCTATCTCTGGCCGATTCATAGATTCAACCTACAAACTGCGACCTCATCTGTGATCAGATGGCCAAGCAATGCGTGACATCTTTTATTCTAAAGCCTTATGGTTCGTTTCGACAAGCATTAAACGGATGAAATTAACCACATGCAGTTTATTCTTCAGAAAAATGCACACAAAAAATGGGTTGGGTTCGGTGATTTGTACATAAACGTCTAGATTCGCTTATTATTTTGTCTTATGAAGCCGTCATCAACACGAACACAATGATTGCAGAAGCAAACTCTGTACCTACACGACCGAGACACAAGACTGATTATTTCACAGCTGCAATGAGAATAGAGAACAAAGACGTTTTGGGTAAGCTTACTCACGTCAGGTCTTCACTGACAAGCTAGGAACAGACGGAAAATTCCGAACAAAAGTAAATGACGTCAAAGTCTCTTTCGCTTTGCGTGTAACTTTGTCATGACGTATTTTTGTGTGACGCGTTCGGCTGTTCTATCAGGTCAATGGCTGCGTGTTGCCCCGCCGGTGTGAACTCCTCCTACGGCCAAGTCGTTTTTGTGGTTTATTTCGCATTTAGGTCCCAGGTAACATTATGAAGTTTTAATACGATCAATCGGACCTATTATCAAGTTAGTGTATCAACTTTTGAACGAACTGCGCCCAGTAGTTTCCCAGCAATAAGCTGTTAAGTGGAGAAAGACAGACAGACACACAATTAAAGTCTGCTGAGCCCTAGTACTAGCGTACTCGGGGATAAACAGAATACTACATGGCTTGCTGTGTCGTACCAGATTTACACTCGTTGCTTTTTCAAATAGTGAACAGCTCGCTTTCGCTCGCAGTTCAATATTTAAAAAAACCAACTCGTGTAAATCTGGTACGACACAGCAAGCCATGTAGTATTCTCTATCTCTCGCAACGTAGTCAAGCGTGTCTGTGTTCGTTGGGGTACAAAATGGTACGCAGAGTGCACAAAGAATTCTGTACGGTGGTAAACACACACCTGCTGATCAATCCACGGGCCAAAATCAGTCGCCGTGAACCGTGTGTACACAATCGTTATTAGTAAATCGGGTGTTGATTAGAATCTACGCTGGCTTTTATTATCGTATTGACGGGCGGGAACGCCCTTGCAATCTGGCCAAACTGAAAGCCGTTCTGAGTGACGAAAAACTACAGAGATTTTTGTTTCCTGAATTGAAATTAGGAAAACAAATTCTGGTAAAACGCTGTTCTGAGTGCAGGAACATTTGGGAGATTATTTTAAATGACGAATGTGCTGAAATTTGAAGAAAAAAAATAGAAAAAAGAACATACTTGAGTTTGACAACCTGAGAGTTGTCACTACCATCTGCTGCAGATAAAAACACCACAATAAACACTGATCGTTCAAAATGCTTTGTTCGAAATTTTAAGATAGAAAGATATATATTATGCTGAACTAAACGATGCGCTGCAGTTCGATTTTAACCCCGACATGGGGTGTTGCAGGTAGCTCTGTTTCCTCCTTGGGGATGAAGCTACCAGGGGAAGGGATTGTGTTGGAGGTGCGGGTAGAGGGGTAGCCCTTCCGGTGCTCCCCCTTGGACCTCCCTAGTCTAGGACCCTGGGTCTTCGCGAGGTGGCCATTGTGGCGTAATCCCTCCGGACTAGCATAACGTTTCCCTATCCCAAGAACGACCGTGCGTGGTCTATTAACCACATCCTCTACGAGGTGACCCTATCAACTAGGCAGCGCAAGCCCCTAGGCGAAACACGGCGGATCTAGAGGAGAGAACCTCGATAAAAAATTTGAGCTGCCATGAAGACGGAGCATGTTGGCTGAGGACAGCGGGCAGACCTTCTGTGCCGACACCCATCTACAGGAGAAAACCAGGCATGCACGCATCAAACCCAACATGGCCATACAAACGGATATTCGACGGTATGGTGCTCGTCCCGCGGATTTAGAAAGAAAAAAAAAAAAAAAAAACCCGACAAATTGCCTACCAAAAGAAAAGTTGAGGGGTATTATCTTCCAATTACACACGAAATCGCGTGCATGTACGCACGCATACACGCACATGCGCCAAAGCAACGCACTCACGAACGCCCGCACGCCCGCCCGCACACACACACGCACACGCACGCACACGCACACGCACGCACGCACACGCGCACGCACGCACGCACGCACACACACACACACACACACACACACACACACACAAACACACACACACACACCAATATTTCAGTATCAAAATCGACAACAGAAAATAAACAATATTGAAAGGCATTTTTTCGGACCACAAAGGAACACCCTCAAAGAGGGAAAATCCCTGAAAGTCAACACAGCTCACAGACAGAAAGTCCCGTGACAAATATGCACACAACTTTGGAAAATGCCCTTTCATATTTATACTGAATAACATCGGCAAACACCTAATCCAAGCTTTGGCCTTTGTCTCACTCTGTGGCTACAAGAACCAACCAAAGACACAAATGTACTTTAGCCTTCTGTGAGGATTTTCACCGTCGACAGTCCAAATAAAGCTTTGCTGTTGGATGTATCTTTTCATGTATGTACTGTTACATATATGTGTATACTTCTGTCTGCAAGAAAAATGTTAAAGGCCTCCCGGTTTCACATTATAGGTTTGGCTGGAGAACAGAAAGCTTCCGTATACAAACTGTGCACATTCATGTTAAAGCGACATTATTGTGGACTTGTAAAGGCCAATTATGATTGTGTCCATCATTCGTGAAAATAGATAGTTTTACAGACACAGACTTGGAATGTTAAAATGATTGAGAAAATGTCACAAACAAAGGCTGCGTCTCCTAAGGTTTTGTCTGACATTGCTATTGAAAGTCAGTTTGTTGCTGTGTTGCCGTAAAATTATATTGCGTGGAGAATTGCACAAAACGCTTACGATTTTGTTTTAACTTAAAATAAAGCCTGCAAATGCACCCTCTCCCTTCTCGTTTCTACCCCCCCCCCCCCACCTCCTTCACTTCCTTATCTAACATGAAATATGTCTGTATTTACGCTTCTCTCTTTTCTAGCCACCCCCTCTTTCCCCTTTGTTCTCCAATTGCCTGGTCTCTCTCTTTCCTATTTTCAATTTTTGCCTGCTTCCTACTTCTGAGAAATGAGAAAAGGTGTCATTATTATTCTTAGTCTAATTACCCGTAATATGTCACTAGCTGTAAGGCTTATGACTGCTAATTAACTTACCTGAGAGGACAGGTGATTGTGGAGGGCTGTGGAGGTCCCCTCCGTCTTCGTCAGACAGGTAGGTATCCAGAAACTCGAAGGCTTTTGCAGTCACACTTATGTGTTTACCTGGCGTGACATGAAAAATAAAGAAACATGAAGAAATCACACTAACTATCGGTGAATTTTAGGGAAAACGAATTGTGAACCGAGGGGCAAACTGCGACACGAGAGAGAGAGAGAGAGAGAGAGAGAGAGAGAGAGAGAGAGAGAGAGAGAGAGAGAGAGAGAGAGAGAGAGAGAGAGAGAGAGAGAGAGAGAGAGAGAGAGAGAGAGAGAGAGAGAGAGAGAGAGAAAGAGAGAGAAAGAGAAAGAGAGAGAACGAGAGAGAGAACGAGAGAGAGAGAGAGAGAGATAACGAGAGAGAGAGAACGAGAGAACGAGAGAGAGAGAGAGAGAGAGAGAGAGAGAGAGAGAGAGAGAGAGAGAGACAGACAGACAGACAGACAGACAGACAGACAGACAGACAAATATATACCAGCAATCTACCTACTCTCCCCCCCCCCCTTTCCGAAAAAAGCTCCTATCCAATATGCCGGGACAGATCTGCTACCCAATCGTTTACGCGAGCAGGAAGGTACATTCGAACCCGTATATAACGACCACCCAAGGGACCGACCAAAAGCAGTCGTTATAGACAGGTGGTGAGCTATGGAAAGGTGAATTATATATAGCACAACAACTCGTCTGGGGTCCTTTGGAGTGGTGGTTGTGGGCAGGTGGAAGGTGGTCGCAAATGCAGATTCAACTGTAAGAATCACTGTACCAGTCTGTATGTGACACAGACCCACCACATGCTAAATCACCCTGGGGCAGCCCATGTCAGACAAAACATTCGCATTCAGATATAGATTGTAAGACAGCGTGGCTATCAGCGTTCATCAGACACTACTGCGGAGTTAACATGTCATGGAGAAGGAAAAGAAAGAGTACCGCTCTTCTGTCTTTGTCCACATTCCTGTTGTAAATAAAGATCGAACAGAAAGTGTTTTGGGTGTGTTTGTTTTGCTTTGTTGTTTTGTTTACAATTTACTGTAGGCCAAATTAAGAAGCTTTAATAACACTTATATTTCCACTTTACTTTGTTAGACCACAACCTTCCCCAAAGCGGAACACATTGATTTTTTTACATTTAGTTCCTGGGAATGATATCCCCGGACGTTTTTTTCATTTTTTCGATAAATACTTTTGATGACGTCATATCCGGCTTTTTGTAAAAGTTGAGGCGGCACTGTCACACCCTCATTTTTCAATCAAATTGATTGAAATTTTTGTAAAGCAATCTTCGACAAAGGCCGGACTTCGGTATTGCATTTCAGCTTGGTGGCTTAAAAATTAATTAATGACTTTAGTCATTAAAAATCTGAAAATTGTAATTAAAATGGTTTTTTTATAAAACGATCCAAATTTACGTTCATCTTATTCTTCATCATTCTTTCTGATTCCAAAAACTTATAAATATGTTATATTTGGATTAAAAACAAGCTCTAAAGATTAAAAAAAAATTATGATCAAAATTAAATTTCCGAAATCGATTTAAAAACAATTTCATCTTATTCCTTGTCGGTTCCTGATTCCAAAACCATATAGATATGATATGTTTGGATTAAAAACACGCTCAGAAAGTTAAAACGAAGAGAGGTACAGAAAAGCGTGCTATGCGGCACAGCGAAACCACTACCGCGCTGAACAGGCTCGTCAGTTTCACTCCGTTTTGCACAAGCGGCGGACTACGGTCATTGTGAAAAAATGCAGTGCGTTCAGTTTCATTCTGTGAGTTCCACAGCTTGACTAAATGTAGTAATTTCGCCTTACGCGACTTGTTTTCGTTTACCCTTTTAGTTTTATTTTGAAACACACGATTCTTATGTTTACCTGTTGGAATAAATAATTGTTCACACATATTGTCCAAAAAATGCCTCTTGTGCGCATGCATGTCAAACACACCATAAATAACAGCCTCACGGAACAGCCCTGAAGTGTGCACTCACAAAATAGACGTGCGATGTATGTATATTTGATAAAATAAACGTCAGCACATGAATGAGAAACATGCAGACCTATGTTACCCCTAATACACCCCAACAATCATTCAAACAAGTCTAAAGAATTAGGGCGGTCCTGTACCAGGATGTATACCTTTAAAATTGAACGTATACAAGACAAATACACGAATGTGTACGCTAAACATTCCCCAACAACCCCCGAAAACGATCCAAACAACCAGCGTGGACCGATACTAGGGTGTCTCGCCGTCGTGAGATAGGACGCAATAAGCCACAGGAAAAGCAAACAGAGCGGACAGGGGTCCATCCTACCTCCAGCGTGGCAACCCAGGCATGTCATTATATACGTTCCTTGCTCTGTCCTGGGGTCCAGTCCCCCTCCGCCTACCCCCCTCCCTTCCCCCCACACCCTTTCTCCTTTGGTCTGGCTTGACACGGTCATAAATATTGCCGGGTCCTAAAGCCTTCGCCATAACTGTGGCCGTCGAAGGTGACACGAGCTTGAATGGCTTAAAAGGCGTTTGAGAAGAAAAGTTAAGGTTTGGTTGACCTGACGTTCATGCGAGAATTATTCAAAAAGCGAAATGGCCTTTCTTTCGCGAAGATTATTATTTTGACTTTTGAAGAATATTCAAAGTATATTCAAGCTGTGTTGGTTTCATTAGTCGCGAGAGGAAAAAAGTTTGTGCTCGCAGTCATCCAAAAGAGTTTTCTTTGCCTTACTTTGTTTCTTATGAAGTTAAATAAGCACTTAAAAATTTGGGAATATTGATTGTGCCCGCTGGGTTTTGTCCCCATTTAAAATGCTGAAAACGGACTTCCTGCTGCACCCAAAATAATAATAATAATAATAACGGGCATTTATAAAGCGCCTTATCAGAAGTTCAAAGCGCACACTCCTTCTTGTGTTGTTACACATTTACTCACGTATTCACTTTTCATTATCTTCTAATTTGATTTGGAAACGTCACTACCACTTCCGTTAGACCCCCCCCCCCCCCCAAAAAAAAAAAAAAAAAAAAAATATGTCTGTTTACGGTAACATAGAGTGAAAAAATAGGGTCGGTAGGTCGGCTTTTTTTTTTCCATTTTTTTTTTCCCCCTCTCTATGATGTTTCACAGTTCATTTCTTCTCATCAATCCCTGTTTTTGCCTGTTGAAAAACGTTAATGATACTAAAACTCGCTGGATAGGTACTGATAATTTTCACCCCATCCTTTTCATGACAACATTTATCAAGCTTTACAGCTAGCGGGTGGCGAACACCACTGCGTGCATCCATTTTGAAAGGAAGTAACACGAGTGACGACCCTTTACTCCTAACAGTACTTTGAGCTTACCTCCCTTCTGTCGTCTGCTGTTTGAGCGCAAACAGCTCTATTTTGGATGCGTTTTTTTTTTGTTTTTTGGGGTTTTTTTTTTCAGACGATCCAAAAAAAAAGATTAGGGTCGGGCCTAAAAACTAGGGTCGGTCGGGTTACCGTAAACAGACATATTTCTTTTTTGGGCCTTATATATAATCTACATTATTATATTAGCATATATCACGATTGCATTGATTGTATTTATTGTTCAAAATGCCCCCATGGGTTATGGACCAATAAAAACTTGAACTTGAACATTATCCAGGCGATTGACAGAATGAAACGGCGGTCACGTTGACCCCCCCCCCCCCCCCATCTCTCTCTCCCTCTCTCTGTCTCTCTGTCTGTCTGTCTCGGTCGGTCGGTCGGTCGGTCGGTCGGTCGGTCTGTCTGTCTGTATGTCTGTCTGTCTGTCTCTTGTTTATATTTGAAGCAGGCACAAACATACAGACACAGAAATAGTCCATCCGACAGCCAGTCCACACAACAGTCACACAGGCAGACAGAGAGTGAGACGAGCAGGTAGAAAGACAGACATGCAGACATACACACACAGTCACAGACACGCAGTGGAAAACACACACACACACACACACACACACACACACACACACACACACACACACACACACACACACACACCCTCCCCGCCCCCCCCCCCCCCCCCAGCACAGATTCCTAGACAGCTCATCGCAACGACCAGACACTCACCTGAAGCACCATCCGTGTCAGTACTCCACCGAGATTCTAACTTCGGTTTCATAGCCGTCTCCTCCTCGTGGTTGTGATGATGGTAGCTATCCCCACTGTCCCCACTAGCACCGGCTTCCTTCAGGTGCGTGAACGCTGACGCGGCAGCCACGTCATCAACCACAATGACGTCACTCGAGTCCTCAGCCGCGTCACTAACAACACGCTTCGCACCATCGTTGCGCTCGTCCGTAGCAGCCGCGGAGAGCTCTCTCGCGTTGTATTCACCGCTAGTCCTCACAACCACCACCGCTTCGCTCTCACGACGAACCTCCTCCACATCTTGGTAGATGGGGTTCTGGATGAGAGAGGGTCCCATCATGATGTCTCCTTCCCGGGGCGTGATCAGCAGAGGCTCAGCCGTCTCCGCAATGTCCGTCACAGGGTCGATGACCTGAGCTGGAGGTACGCCGTTGGCTCGCTCGATGACCATGTCCTGCATGCGAGCCAGGATGGGGTTGTCCGCCCTGGACCTCTTCATGGCATCGTCCTTCTCAGGCACGGCGTAGATGTCCCCTCCGTAAGAGTAGTGCAAGGAAGACGACTTGTCGGAGGAAGGCTCTGGTGAAGGGGAACGCTTGGTCTTTGAAGGCTGAGGCGTGGAAGACCCCGAGGAACTCACCACCGTGTACTTCTGGTCGTCCGTCTTGTTCTTGGCCAGGAGCTTCATGCTGTCGGTGGCCGAGGCTACGACCGCCACCTGGACCTTCCCCTCTTCGGCGATAATCTTCTCGCCCATGAAGGCCGGGTTCTCCATGCCTCCTGAAGACTTGGGCCTGGCCTCGTGGACCTGAGCTCTCTCCTTGGTGACGCTGCCGTTCTTGGGCGCCGCGGGTTGCTTCTGGCGGTATTGGTCTTGGGCGGAGGAAGGTTTCGGGCGGTGGGAGCGTCTGACAGGGTCTGCGATGACGTCGCTCTGAGATCTCTCCAGCTTTTTGCCTCCTCCTTTCTGGTGCTGATGGTGGTGATGATGGTGACGGTCGCTGCCCTTGCCTCCTTCTTGGAGAAGTTTGGTTTTAGACCCTTTAACACAAGAAATAGACCTTGGTTATCAATATGGTTGCTCAACAATGGTCACAAAGAGCTAAAATCCTACCTGGAGATGGGGGTTTGGGAAGGGGGGGGGGGGGGGGGGGTAGTTGGCGGAAAAAACAGCACTTATATTCTTCTCTACCCAAACCCATCCAAGCCTCCCGAGTAAAATGCAACTATTTAGATGATTCGTATTCGTCTGCAGCCAATCTCGTTCTTTCTTGTCGACTGTACATAAAAATTACAACAACAGATCGACATATTTGTCTTTATTACATTACTTCGCAAACTCACTTTCCGAACTCTAGCTGGTTATTATGAACCCCTCATCATACCTATGCGGAAATGACTTAATTGAATTCAAATATTTTCTGTGCTCACGTTGTTGTGACTCACCCCCTCCGCCTCCAATTTGGTAGACATCGTAAATGGATCCATTGCTTGGATCCATGACTTCGTAGACTGGAGTGAGGAGTTGCTGACTGTGGTAAATTCGCTGCTGACTGCCTCCCGTGGCGTATACTGCTGGGCCACTGGGTACTGAAAACACCCAGGGAATTTTGCGTTGAGAGGAGGAGAAGGAGGATTCGGAGGAGGAGAAATGAACAAAGGAGGAGGAAAAAAGAAAAGCGAGGAAGATGCAAAAAGAGAGAGAAGCGGAAGGAAGGAAAAGAAGGAGAAGAGGGAGGGGGAGAGAAGGGGGAGAGAAGGGGGAGAGAAGATTGAGGAGAAGGGAGAGGAGGCCGTTGAGGAGGGAAGGAAACAAGACGAACAATGAGGAATAAAAGGCGGAACCTTATGAAGAAGTGGCATGTAGTTTCAAGCAAACTGAAAGACAATTACATCGAAAGACAGAATGGAGGAGGGACACAAGAAAGTAGAGAAAGAGTATAGGACCAATGAAGCAGAAGACAATTACATCGAAAGACAGAATGGAGGAGGGACACAAGAAAGTAGAGAAAGAGTATAGGACCAATGAAGCAGAAGCCTAAAGAGAATGAAGAAAGCAGAACAAGAAAAACAACAAGTCGCGTAAGGCGAAATTACTACATTTTAGTCAAGCTGTGGAACTCACAGAATGAAACTGAACGCACTGCATTTTTTCACAATGACCGTAGTCCGCCGCTAGTGCAAAAGGCAGTGAATGTGACGAGCCTGTTTAGCGCGTTGCGCTATGCCGCAAAGCACGCTTTACTGTACCTCTCTTCGCGTGTTTTTAATCCAAACATATCATATCTATATGTTTTTGGAATCAGGAACCGACAAGGAATAAGATGAACTTGTTTTTAAAACGATTTCGGAAAATTAATTTTAATCATAATTTTTATATTTTTTATCTTCAGAGCTTGTTTTTAATCCGAATATAACATATTTATATGTTTTGGGCATCAGAACATGTTGAAGAATAAAATGAACGTAAATTTGGATCGTTTTATAAAACATAATTTTAATTAAAACTTTCAGATTTTTAATGACCAAAGTCATTAATTAATTTTTAAGCCTCCATGCTGAAATGCAATACCGAAGTCCGGCCTTTGTCGAAGATTGCTTGGCCAAAATTTCAATCACTTTGATTGAAAAATGAAGGTGTGACAGTGCCGCCTCAACGTTTACAAAAAGCCGGATATGACGTCATCAAAGACATTTATCGAAAAAATGAAGAAAAAAAAACGTCTGGGGATATCATACCCAGGAACTCTCATGTCAAATTTCATAAAGATCGGTCCAGTAGTTTACTCTGAATCGCTCTACACACACACACGCACAGACACACGCACACACACATACACCACGACCCTCGTCTCGATTCCCCCTCTATGTTAAAACATTTAGTCAAAACTTGACTAAATGTAAAAACGTGTTAACGATATGCTCTGAATTAATTTACTATTTTTTTGGTGCTGATTCTGAAGTTCAGTCAAGCGTTAATTCTGCAGCACTTTTTGGATATAGAACATAATTAGTATCAATCTGATTCCAAAGGAACAGGTTTTTAGTCTTGTACCTCTTCATTTTAATGTTCATAAATGGCATGCTTCATTAACTGCGTAGTAGACTAATATCCATTTATTCTTGATTGCATGCCATCAGTTTTAATATGGTGGCAAGGTATGAGATAATGATGTGAAAGCTCTATTGATTTATATAATCAACAGTCATATTAGTCAATAAGCGACTAACATGAATTAAGTTCAATGTATCTCACTACAAATCGTTAGTGCTCCTCTCAAGTAAAACACACACTTATATAATACACACAACAACAAAAAATAAATTAAAAAACGCAGAAAATATGTGAGTTTTATAAGTACAATACATATTATGTTTGTATGAAACACATTAGTCACACAAAGAAACAGCATGACTACACTGCATTAGTGATACATGAACGTTAACAGTTGTATTGTAATGTTGTACAACATGAAAAACAAAAGCAAACTATTCGATAAGAATCATCAAAACAAAAGAAAAGCGCATTTAAAAAAAGTTAATTACACCACACGTCTTGTGAATACGATGAAAAACAATTGAAAATATATGATGTGAGTGAAAGCACATCTAAACAGTAAAGTTCTGCTGAATTAAGTGCATCGTCATGAATGAGAATCATAACAGGTATTCGGATATAAATATCAAAGACTGTCCATCATTCTAGGACAATAACTAGTTTAGTAAGAGCATGTATAGATTATAGACTATTCATTATACTAGAACTAGAGGTAGTATTCATTATGCCAGGACTCCAGAAGAAAAACAAAACAACAGTATGTTAAACATAAACACTTCCAGCGCTGTTCAGGTTTCTATACAAAACAGAAACAAGTCGCTTAAGGCGAAATTACAACATTTAGTCAAGCTGTCGAACTAACAGAATGAAACTGAACTCACTGCATTTTTACAGCAAGAGCGTATACTCGTAGCATCGTCAGTCCACCGCTCGATGCAAAGGCAGTGAAATTGACAAGAAGAGCGGGGTAGTAGTTCCGCTGAGAAGGATAGCACGCTTTTCTTTATCTCTATTCTTTTTAACTTTCTGATGGTGTTTTTAATCCAAACATATCACATCTATATGTTTTTGGAATCAGGAACCCACAAATAATAAGATGAAATTGTTTTTAAATCGATTTCGGAAATGTTATTGTAATCATAATTTTTATATTTTTTATTTTTCAGAGCTTGTTTTTAATCCAAATATAACATATTTATATGTTTTTGGAATCAGAACAGGATGAAGAATAAGATAAACGTAAATTTGGATCGCTTTCAAAACAATATTTTGTTTTTACAATTTTCAGATTTTTAATGACCAAAGTCATTAATTAATTTTTAAGCCACCAAGCTGAAATGCAATACCGAAGTCCTGCCTTTGTCGAAGATTGTTGGGCCAAAATTTCAATCAATTTGATTGAAAAATGAGAGTGTGACAGTGCCGCCTCAACATTTAAAAAAAGCCGGATATGACGTCATCAAAGGTATTTATCGAAAAAAAGAAAAACATGTCCGGGTATATCATTCCCAGGAACTCTCATGTCAAATTTCATAAAGATCGGTCCAATAGTTTGGTCGGAATCGCTCTACACACACACAGACAGACAGAGACAGACACACAGACACATAGATAGACACACACACACACACACACACACACACACACACACACACACAAACACACACACAAACACACACACACACACACACACACACACACACACATACATCACGACCCTCGTCTCTGTTTTAGTCAAAACTTGACTAAATGTAACAAGTCGCGTAAGGCGAAAATACAATATTTAGTCAAGTAGCTGTGGAACTCACAGAATGAAAGTGAACGCAATGTAATTTTTCAGCAAGACCGTATACTCGTAGCATCGTCAGTCCACCGTTCAGGCAGTGAAATTGACAAGAAGAGCGGTTTAGTAGTTGCGCTGAGAAGGATAGCACGCTTTTCTATACCTCTCTTCGTTTTAACTTTCTGAGCGTGTTTTTAATCCAAACATATCATATCTATATGTTTTTGGAATCAGGAACCGACAAGGAATAAGATGAAAGTGTTTTTAAATTGATTTGGAAAATTTAATTTTGATAATAATTTTTATATTTTTAATTTTCAGAGCTTGTTTTTAATTCAAATATAACATATTTATATGTTTTTGGAATCAGAAAATGGTGGAGAATAAGATACACGTAATTTTGGATCGTTTTATATATATTTTTTTTGTTGTTGCAATTTTCAGATTTTTAATGATCAAAGTCATTAATTAATTTTTAAGCCATCACGCTGAAATGCAATACCGAAGTCCGGGCTTCGTCGAAGATTACTTGACCAAAATTTCAACCAATTTGGTTGAAAAATGAGAGCGTGACAGTGCCGCCTCAACTTTCACGAAAAGCCGGATATGACGTCATCAAAGACATTTATCGAAAAAAGGAGAAAAACGTTCGGGGATATCAATCCCAGGAACTATCATGTCAAATTTGATAAAGATCGGCCCAGTAGTTTGGTCTGAATCGCTCTACACGCACGCACGCACGCACGCACGCACACACACACACACACACACACACATACACCACGACCCTCGTTTCGATTCCCCCTCGATGTTAAAATATTTAGTCAAAACTTGACTAAATATAAAAAGACGATGTGTTCTAGTTAGTAAATCAACACAAATATATCACAAAGCACGTGAAATACGCGCTTGGCTGATAAACAAAGACACTACTCTTCTAGTTCCCAGTCGACTGGTGTCAGGTTACACACAGCTTTAATGTTTTTGTTTCCATGCTCACACACGAATAATTAAAAGGGCGGCAGCTGATACCATCACTTGCAAGCTTTTTGTTGTTGCCTACATTATCAGTTCTTCATTCGAATCTCAAATCCAAGTTCTACGTAAAATGTTTTAAAAAGAAAAGAGTAAAAACTCCCAAACCCATATATTTGAAATATGAAAATTAAGAGGATGAGTTTCAACCATTTTTCAAATAACTTATATTTCGCACATTCTTATTCTTATATCTTTGTTCGTGGTTTCTCTTCTGAGCTGTCTGAGCTTCTGAGCTGGACGCAACTTAGATGTAACTGTGAACGACGAACGATTGCCTGCACAAATTCATGACTTGTCGCTTGTATTTAACATAAATTTGGCTGTTAATACAAAACTGTAAAACCAACAAGTCGCGTAAGACAAAATTACTACATTTAGTCAATCTGTCGAACTCGCAGGAAAAAAACTGAACGCACTGCATTTTTTCATCAAGACCGCATACTCGTAGTTTCGTCAATCCATCGCTCGTGGCAAAGGCAGTGAAATCGACAAGCTAGAATAGTGCGGTAATAGTCCCGCCGAGCGGGTTAGCACGCTTTTGTGTACCTCTCTTCGTTTTAACTTTCTGAGCGTGTTTTTAATCCAAACATATCATATCTATATGTTTTGGAATCAGGAACCAACAAGGAATAAGATAACATTGTTTTTAAATCGATTTCGGACATTTTATTTTAATCATAATTTTTATATTTTTAATTTTCAGAGCTTGTTTTTAATCCGAATATAACATATTTATAGGTTTTTGGAATTAGAAAATGATGAAGAATAAGATGAACGTACTTTTGGGTCGTTTTGTAAAAAAAAAACCTTTTTAGATACAATTTTCAGATTTTTAATGACCAAAGTCATTTTTGAGCCTCCAAGCTGAAATGCAATACCGAAGTCCGGCCTTCGTCGAAGATCGCTTGGCCAAAATTTCAATCAATTTGATTGAAAAATGAGGGTGTGACAGTGCCGCCTCAACTTTTACAAAAAGCCGGATATGACGTCATCAAAGACATTTATCGAAAAAATGAAAAAAAACATCTGGGGATATCATACCCAGGAACTCTCATGTTAAATTTCATAAAGATCGGTCCAGTAGTTTAGTCTGAATCGCTCTACACACACACACACACACACACACAGACAGACACACACACACACACGCACATACACCACGACCCTCGTCTCGATTCCCCCCTCTACGTTAAAACATTTAGTCAAAACTTGACTAACTGTAAAAAGGAAGAAAAAATATATATCTATGTTCCGTAAATTTGGATCGTTTTATGAAAAAAATATTTTTTTTACAATTTTCAGATTTTGAATGACCAAAGTCATTAATTAATTGTTAATCCACCAAGCTGAAATGCAATACCGAAGTCCGGGCTTCGTCGGAGATTACTTGACCAAAATTTCAACCAATTTGGTTGAAAAATGAGAGCGTGACAGTGCCGCCTCAACTTTCACGAAAAGCCGGATATGACGTCATCAAAGACATTTATTAAAAAAATGAAAAAAACGTCTGAGGATATCATACCCAGGAACTCTCATGTTAAATTTCATAAAGATTGGTCCAGTAGTTTAGTCTGAATCGCTCTACACACACACACACACACAGACACACACACACACAGACACACACACATCACGACCCTCGTCTCGATTCCCCCTCTATGTTAAAACATTTAGTCAAAACTTGACTAAAAAGGAAGAAAAAATATATATATATGTTCCGAAAAAACCCCTAAATAAGACAGAAATGTCCTTCAGACAAGCAAAATGCTATTTTCGAACAAGCTAGCCTCAGGCTGGATGAGTTATGAAAATGGGTATCCAAGAAAAAGAAGCGTTCTATTCATATATGTATATGCGTGTGTTGTAATGGCAATGACAAAGCACTATTTAATCAGAAGGCCCGTTTATGGGTTTGCATTCGTATGCTTTGATGTTCAAAACAAAGTGTGAAAAGAGATAGTTTTTTTGGTCTAACTATGCCATCTCCCATCCATAAACCCACATTTATTCACTCGTCCCCCAAACCCCTCCTTCACAACTACGATAGGTTCCAGGTAAAGAAGCAGGTTTTGGCGAAGACACAGACAGACAGACAGACAGACAGACACACAGACAGACACACAGACAGACACAGACAGACACACACACACACACTGACTTTTTCACCATCTCTCGCGCTCTCTCTCTTCCCCCACCTCATAGCATATCCCATTCTGCCTAATTTATTTCAATTCCTTTCTTCTTTATCACGATCGTGGGCAGACGGTGCAAATAAACTCAACTCTATATGTCTTCACCTCACACTCAGCTCGGAAAGAGAAATTGATTTTCTTCAACCATGGACAAAAGACCTTGACAGGGTTTCCACTCTCCAGGTCAGATTGCAAAACGGAACCACACAAGCAACCGTCTATTTGTTTTTCTAGCTGGAGAAATAAAAAGACGCAAAACAATTCAAGTTCGGTGTGACTCACAAGTCCATTCAGCTTGCTTGTGCAAATTGAATTCACCCCCACAAAACAACGGGTTAACGGCCGGGCCAACAGCCCTTTTTGTGCAGCCCTATCATTGTGGTCATTTAGGGGCCGATAAATGATTTCATTGTTGAAGGAAGCCTCACTATTCATGATGTATTTTTTTCTTTTTTTTCTTCACTTTTTTTCTGGTCCGCAACAGAACACCATTTACCCTTACACGCACACACCAATTGGTAAATAACCAAGCAAATAGCTTTTTCAGCAACTCTCTTGTGATCGAAGCGGGGTCAAGAAAGGATACCATTGCTGAAGGAGTCATCCCATTACATCCTCTCTTCATTTAAAAAATATATCCCAGCCCTTCCCCCTCCCCCCCCTCACTAGCACACATCAATTTTACAGCAGACCCAGTAGCCGTGTTAGTGCAAGTCTTGTGGTCATTTCAGGACCAAGAAATGATATCCTTGTCGAGGGATGCCACACATTCATGCTGTCTGAATCCCCTCCCCCCCCCACCCCGTACAACCCCCACACACATTCAACCAAAGAAGACATCGGGTTAACAGCTAAGCAAACGTTTTTTTGTAACGTTCTTGTGAACTTGAGTGGTCATAAAAGGATTTCTGTGCAGAAAAAGGTTGAAATCTTTAAGTCGTCATTTTGGCTCTCACACGGTGACGATGTGTGTGTGTGTGTGTGTGGGTGTGTGTGTGTGTGTGTGTGAGTGTGTGTGTGTGTGTGTGTGTGTGTGTGTGAGTGTGTGTGTGTGTGTGTGTGTGTGTGTGTGTGTGTGTGTGTGTGTGTGTGTGTGTGTGTGTGTGTGTGTGTGTTCAGCCTTTTTGTGATTATTTTGGGGTCAAGGCATATCGTCTTCACTTTCGTCACAGCTTTTAAAAACTGATTAACGGAGAATATAGGGATATTTACTTTATGTTAAAGCACACTTCAGATATTAAATTTATGTTAAAAGCAAACTTAAGGTACGTGGAAGCGTGAATGAAACAGTAAAACTTCCGTGTGTGTATGAAAGGTGCCTACGTCAGTGCTACGCAGGGATCTCGAAATCTCATGCAGTTCCGTGCCTGTTCTTTTCTTCTTAGAACTGAAAGCGATATGACGGATTTTGGGAGGGGGGGGGGGGGGGTGCGTGTTTGAAATATTCACTCCTTGCCTGTTCGTTTCACCTGGGCAAGCGACATGACTGAGTGAATGTTTAAGGAGGAAGGCTGGGGCAGGGAAAGGTGAAAGACAGTAACATAATGAACTAGTTTTTTCAAAAGAAACCCAACCCGACAGCTCACATGAACACTTTTCATGGAACAATGTAACTTCGCTACAAAGCACACAGGCGTGGTGAGATACGAAGAAGGACTTCTCGTGGTGTTAATTTTCAAGGTATGCACTTATCAACATTCCATTACCGGGGCGCATCAACGCTAAAATATTCGAGCAATTATGCGAGGCGTCTGTATACACAATGCGCTTTTGTCTTGCACGTCCGTCAGTTTTTTCGGGAAATCCAAATCATGTCACTGAAAATTAACTCCTCCTACTTGCCTCCCCTCCCCGTCCCCCCTTCCTATCTTTCTCTCTAACGTACGGGGTCGTGACGTTGAGACAAGTGAAAAATGAAAAAAAGAAGGATTGGTTCTTTGTGCACGGAGACAAAATAAACGTTAGAATGAGAAAAAAGCAAAATCATGATCAGTCTTGAAAGCTAATCATGGTTAGTCTGACGTGAAGCTAGTAATGATCACAGGCGAGAGAGAGAGAGAGAGAGAGAGAGAGAGAGAGAGAGAGAGAGAGAGAGAGAGAGAGAGAGAGAGAGAGAGAGAGAGAGAGAGAGAGACAGACAGACAGACAGACAGAAAGACAGAGAGGGATGGGTTTGCAATGCTATGATGTTATTACACACACACCACCATGATCATCAAAGTTATGATTATGAATAAGTGCAATCAAGCTATGTAGTAGATATTTGTATTATTTGGGACAGGTGTATTCTACTGAGAGAAAAAAAAAACCGTGCACACCTGCAGATATTCTCAGCATGCACAGCAGAATGTCACGTTGTTTTTGTATGTCAGTATAATATCATTTCATTAACAACATTTCAGTTGTGCACGACAACCAACCTCGTTGTAAAGATGCCGACCTCCTGGCAGGTACGTGATAGTTCCTGTATCCTGAATATTACACAGCGTTTTATACATGCTTTAGATGTAGCATATATATGATATGTCACCCTCTATGTATGCAGGGCAGACATCGCCGCAGGCTTATTGTTAATATTGTATGCATTAAATGAAATGTTAACATTCACCAACACGTTTATTTGACGAACAATACAGCTGTGAGTTTTGTAAAAACCTGAGATCGTTTCATCAAAGTTTGATGCAAAATTAAAGCTCGTTTCATCAATGCTTATTTGTTTGTCTCACACACACACACACACACACACACACACACACACACACACACACACACACACACACACACACACACACACACACATACACACACACACACACACACACACACACACACAAATCCACATTAAGTAGGAAGATAGGACATGAGAGGGTCGGTTTTTTTTGCGCTTTGGTGGTTGTGCGGGTGGGGGGGGGGGGGGGGGGGGGGGGGGGGGAGGGAGGGGAATTAATAATCGCGAGCAGGAAAGAGCGAGGACATAGTCGTTTCCAATAGACATAGAAGCATATTCAATGCTATCGAAGTATTCATGACACGAGCCATAAAAGGGTGGTATTTGGAGTTAGGGCCAGGGAAAGGGGATGGGAGGGAGAGACTCGAGAGAAGGGAGGGATCTGGGGTTCTAGTGAAGGATGTATAGCTGAGGAAAGTATAGCAAAGGGGGGTTGGACCTGCACAGGGAAAGGGCCAATAAATAAAACGTCAACCTGCATTGCTCGTTAATCTGTTGGGAATTATGACCACTTCTCACATTTTATCGTCTTTTGACATGGCCATGTTTGGTTCTGCTAGACGTCTTCTTCTCCTGTTAACACATTCTATTTGCGGATCAGTTTGCACAGCTATGGCCATACCTCAGCGAGATTAAGGGCGAAATATGATCCTAATTTCGCAAAGCCTGATGAAGGTAAAACAGTCTGGAGGACATTATTCTTACCCAAAAAAGAGCGCCATTCTATAGCATTATTAAGGCTTCGCGAAGACCGACTGTTTCATCATCAGAAAGCTTAGTGAATTAAGCATTAATTGTCACGATTAACAAATATTGCTGCAATTTTGTTAGAAATGCACATTAGGTATAGCATTCATTATGGTTTAGGTTTGTGCATTTGACTGTAAACATCTTGTTTTCAATTAATCATGTTAACCGTTATCGCATGTACACCCATTCTAATACTGTACTTGTGAGTTAACATTACAAGCAAAGTGACAACATCACCAGAGAACATAAAATAAAACTCAAAATTTTAAATATACCTAAAAGCATCTGCAAAACTACGACACACGGAAGGGAAAATTAAATAGTTTCATACGTCATCACTTCTAGAATTGTCCTTAGAACGAATGTAATGATGGATTAGTTTTTATTGAAATGAGTCTTCTTTCTCTAGACAAGATAGACATGGAGTTCGTAAAAAACGAAACATAACCCATATAACGTGTCTATGCCACTTGATCTTGCTTCTGTGTTCTTTCATATCAATCATATTCATCAATCAAACAGTGACACATTGTTTTTCTTCTTCTTTGACAGATTTCTCAAGCGTACGTTTTTAGCTCACTAATCTTAATTTCGACCTCTGCCATTATTTGTTTACAACACTCACATTCATCATTAAAACAACAAGGAAAATGACATAACAGATTCATAACTAAAAGACACATTTCTTCCAATGTAAACCAACATGTAAACTACCACGGGTCTGCCCAGGATTTTACATGAGATAAGAGCGTCCTTCGGGCCACCTGGACTTATAGCAAAATTCAACAGCATGGCAGAAATTGACATTTTGTTGAATTCATGTCGCAGATCGACACGCCTGTCAGTCATGAAATATATTCAGAAAATTCAGGAAATGTATTCAGCAAAACAATCTTACCCTGTAAAGAAAGTAGACTTAAAGTATGTCTATAAATGAGATGATGCTCTCATTCTAATACGCCTGGACGGATCAATGTGATGTGTAAAATAGCTTACACGGAAAGGAAACTACCTTAAAAAAAACATCAACACTAATTAAACAAACACACAATCCCATAATTCAAAAACGACCTTGACCCTATCTCTGTCCTCTCTCACCTTGACCTCGATGATGAGACGTGGGGATCCTGGTCTCGGAACTGGCTCGCTGCATCACAGCAGGTTGCATAAGGTGGTGTGGCTTCCCGGGCCCCCCCGGGCGCCCGTAATAATAGGCCGGGGAGGGTGTGCTCGCGTAGATACCCGGGGCACCAACCCACAGGCCGTTACTGCTGACCTTGGGTAGGCGGGGGTCCGTGCCCCCGGGGGGCCCATGACCGAGGGTGGAGGGCTGGCTGTGGGTGGGGGAGGTGTGGGGGCTCAGCTGGTGGAACTTCTTCTGGTCCCTCTCCTTCTTCCGTCGGCGTTTTCTGCGAAAAGAAAAACAGGGAATAGGGAATGTTTAAAATGTGTGTGGACAGACTTTGTGAATGGCAGAAACAGATTAAGTGGGGGCGGCGGGAAGGGGGGGGGGGGGGGGGGGGGGGGGGAACAAACCCCTTATTATGAAAACTGTGCCCCGGGCTCCTTTGTTTAATATTTCCGTCACCAAAGATTAGATCGAGAGTATAAATGTTGCTCTCTAAGTATCCTCCTCCAAATTTTGAATCGATGTCATCATGACATGATGTATCTTCTCAATACCTACATTTTCGCCCTCCGTCCTTGACCCAGAACAATCTTTTTCTCCTTTAGTTCCAAGCTTACAATGTCTTGAGCACAAGGCGGATAAGTTGGTGTATGTAGAAGTAAGATGGCACTGAACAGTGAGCAAACAAGAAGAATATAAAGTAGATTTCTTCTTTCGACGTAACTTGTTTGAGATTTTTAAAACAATTCAGCCTGATTTCTCTCAATGTGTTGTTTCTTTGGGAGGACTATGTTGTAATAGATGCTAGAATTCTGTTTCCAAAATCGTACCCTATTTACGCTATGAATATATACCAGCACAGCTTAGGCCTCTTGAAAGTTTCTTTTGGAATAACATATTTTTGTGACAAAGAACTTCTTGTTTGAGCTTGGATTATTTGCATTGTCCTCCTTAATATACTTACAGTCTACCAGATGACAAGAAGCATTTATTGTTTGAGCTAAGAACATTAGCACATATCGCATTATGGTTCGATTTATTTCGCAAGCACATACTGAAAGAGAAGGCTTCTTTCTGACAAGAACTTTGTTTGAGCTGTACAAATTAGCACAGCTTCGATTGTTTTTTCTCATATAATTCTGTTCCTTCGCGAAAATGTATTAAAATAAATCAATTATTTTTGACGTGCATCATGTTTTCTTTTAGCTGAGAATATTAGACAGAGATGAGAGAGATTTAATAAGGGAGGGGGGGGGGGGGATTCGCTTTAAATGGCAATAATGTACACGAATAAAGGAGTCATTTCTTGTCAAGATCCATGTCTTGTTTGAGCTGTGAATATTAGCATAGCTGGGGTCTTTTGACGGGGTCAGCTTCTCTTCCAATAACATATCGTGAGGCGGCGTTTTCTTAATCGATGGGGAGCTAAAACACTGACCGCTAAGGGATGTTTTCTGGTCAATAGACAAGTCAAACAATGTTTGTATGTCCCTCCCCCCACCTCCCTCCTCCCACCCTGCGACTGGCCAGAATATGAAATCAACCCGTAGAGGGGCATGACACAGAGACAAAGACAAAGACAGACAGGCAAATACAGACCCTCTGCAGCGTGAGACAGACACGAGGAAAGAGACAGAGGCGCGAAAAGTGATGAAGATAAACGAGGAGGAGAAGGAATGTCTTGCTCAGTTACTGATCAGGTTATTAGATATTCACAAGTTGATTTTGGTTGATTATTGCTACCACCACCACCACCACCACCATCACTATGGTCATCATGATGGTCATCATGATGTTGTTCATCATCATCATCATCATCATCATCATCATCATCATCATCATCATCATCATCATCATCATCATCGTCGTCGTCGTCGTCGTCGTCAAACACCAACGCAAATTAACAAACACACCCTTCCAGTCAAGCAACACTTACAAATTAAAGCAATCCATGCTTCAGGGGGAAGACAGACAGGTCTATACTCTCACCACAACTCACAAAGCACACATAATCACGCCCAAGTCACGTTTCCTTCTGACGTCCACAGAATCTCCTGTATGTTTCCACGAGGTAAAACAAGACTGATAACGTCTGAGGTCGTCCTTTCAAATCACAAGCGTGACTGGCAAACTGCACGCTTCACCGACAAAACCATCCACTTGCCAGTTTTATTTCTTATGTATCTCACTGAGATTTTTTTTTTTTTTTTTTTTTTTACAACTACGTCAGAAATTCATGACGAAATACTGCTGTCCTGCAATTTACTTGTTTTCTGTAGAAGCCCAGATTAGACACAGCCCGTGAAAGATTTTCTTGCTAAAACGATAAATATTAGATAACTATACGTGTAATGTAGGTCGTTGAGACTGACGAGTTTTGTTACAGAATATGGCCGGGTTTATCTCGGATCCGGTTAAATAGTTTAACAGAAAACAAGGACAGACATGTATACAGAATATTGATAACCACGATCAAGCTTATGTCCCAAAAAGGAAGAAACAGCATTCATTCGGGGGCCATGATTTCAACCATACTGCGTGATTTATTCCTGCGATTAACAAAGAACTACATTATGTCGCACATCTCGCAGTAGGTGAAACAAATATCCACCTGTCACGTTCAACATTCCGACTCGCCTGCAGGGGGAGAATTCCTGTGCTCTTTTTTATGCACAAAACTGCGTGTTCCTACCAGTGTCAGAGATCACTCCACTCTTATTTGCTCAGGTTCGTCTTCAACTACCTAACAGTACACACCACTAGAGTAAGACCGGAGTAAATACACTGTGACAGCACACACAAGCACCTAGGTATACTAGGCTAGGCTGTGACACAGGCCACCGGACCGTTCCTTCTGCATACAGGGTGGTCTTGTAAAACTAAATTCACAGAACTTTTTCTTTGGGGAAAGCGAAAAACTGCAACAAGTTTCCAAAAGCGAAAGTCGTGAATACGCGAGGGGCCTTTAGCTGTCCACGGTCGTTCTGTGCAAAGTCTCGACACACAGCCCGCCGTGTTCTGTAAACGTCACAACGTCGCTGAGACCAGGTGCTAAACCTTGTCACACACATTGCACCCCCACAGCTTATACACCCCCCTTCCCCCTGAGGCACCACCCCCGCCCCCCGACTGAAACGGCCGCCCCGGAGTTCTTTCTGCTATTGTACCCCCAGGGCTTACTCTCCCCCCCCCCCCACCCCCTTACACATCCGAGTTCCCTCTGCTATAGCACCCACAGGGACTACTCCCTACCCCCTCCCCTCCTACTGCCTCCCTCCACCCACCCTCCTGCACCTCGTCTCGTCCCCTGATCACCTTGACCCTCACGGTCCAAGGATCAAAGCTTGAGTTGACATTCGCATTCCTCTGCCACGGCTGAGACCGCAAAAAGCGTTGCGGGTTATATGGACGAGTCTCTCTCTCTCTTTCTCTCTTATATGGACGAGTCTCTCTCTCTCTCTCTCTCTCTCTCTCTCTCTCTCTGTCTCTCTCTCTGTCTCTCTCTCTCTCTCTCTCTCTCTCTCTCTCTCTCTCTCTCTCTCTCTCTCTCTCTCCATTCTCAAAACATAGGACAGCAGTCGGTCGCTATAGGGTCGCAAGACTGCCACCGTCCTCAACTATTATACAAAAGAAAGAGTGACTACTGACCAACCATAGTTCTTGTACGGATTGTTGGTGAATCAATTACAAAGAGTCGAAATGCAACTCTTGAAATAAGGGACATTTTATTGCTCGGTGGTAACCTGTTATGAGATGATATCGGAAGCAGGCAGTTACCTAACCTAAATTATCCTGGATGTTTCATCCAGTAGCTGTAATCGAAACATGTGTAACACCATTTAAATGTTGAAGAAAACTCAAACTGACTACGATATGAGTTGTAAACAATTTGGTCATAAGCATTGTAAACTCTTGGACACTGACAAAAAAACATGTGTCAGTTTGCCTGTTTCTCAATGGAGTCTAGTCTTATACACTTCAATGCCAGAAAGTCGAATCCAAGGTTGTGAATGTTTTTGAAACTTCTGTTGTTAACTACTAGATTTCAGTTAAAAATTCTTGCTTACCTTTTAAGACTATCCCAGGTTCGTCGCTAACGACAAGAACAATTTTATTAAAATATACCGTCATTTTTGTACTGACAATAATGTTAATCAACACAATTACGTTGAGGCATTTACACACGCTACGGACAGCCTTTCATTGAGAAAATCCGTGTCTTTCAAACGCATTTCTAACACAAAGGCTAGTGTTTGGAAGGCAACATCTGGACCCTAAATATCCCATCCTTTTTTTTCTCTTCCCCCCCACCCCCCCCCCCCCCCCCCCAGTTCTCTCTTTCCCCTCCCTCCCTCCCCTCCCCCTACCCAAAACACACATTCCCTCTGACTTCCTTCTTGACAAATCTTTGGGGGAGATAAGAGACACAAAGTCAGGATCAAAAGCTGTCAACAGGCGGATTGTTTTGGAATAACTCAGAAATTTGGACACAGCTTGAGAAGTCAAAAAATAGCATTAAGGCTTGAGACATTATTGTTGAAACAATGTTGACGCTGACAGACTGAGATAAGGAGGAATGGGAAAGGAGGTGAGGGGAAGGAGGGGGATAAGGGGGGGGGGGGGGGTGCGATAGAAAGGAGAACAAAGCGTGCACGCTCACGGGCCTCGTTCCGAACTACAGATAGGAATAAAACGCGAAACTTCACTTCAAAATAAGCAGGAATTTGTATCCGGGGCACAGGGCCCAAACGGGAGAACAATGCACCTCTTTATATAAAACGAATACGATATAATACTAGGCTTTCCATCCCAACAAAGGCAGTCTACAATAATCGTGCCAAGTTGCGTCTTAGAGAAAAACACACTAGTAGATCCCCAAGCATCGTTGGTATCGTGTCTGCAATGACATGCAGACCTCGTTCCAAACTACTGTAACAGATTATAGGTGAAAAAGGGGGGGGGGGGGGGGGGGGGGGACATATTGCCCCTCTAGCAATAACTTAAATAATCACCATATAATGCAAGGCTTTCCATATTTCTACAAAGACTCGATACACTACAGTATTACTGGTAGCGTGTCCGCGATGATATTCCACGGGCCTTAACTGCAAATGGGAGGTGAGCGCGAAGCATCACATCAAAATAAGAAGGAATCTGCATTCGGGGCACATGCCAATGCACCTCTATCCGTATAACGAAAACGATATAACACAGGGCTTTCAATCCACAGTTTCAGTCTACAATAATCGTGCCAAGTTACATCAGAAGTTTCAAATGCAGATTATTTTTGGATCAAAGACTCAATCCACCAAAATCGCTGATCCACCAAAATCGCTGGTATCGCGTCAATGGGTACGCAGAGAAAAACGTTTCAAACGAACGTAATATTCAAACAATGTTTTGGGGATTTCTGGTGTGAAAGCTCAAGTCTTCACAAGACAACTAACAGTAGTTTTACAGTTAGATACGACCTCTCAATGGTTTTGTTTAGGGGGGGGGGGGGAGGGGAGGGAGAGGAGAAGATCTTGTGCAAAATAAAAGTAAACAAGTCACAACTAATATTCCAAAAGCTAACTATGTTACCTTGCTTAAGGAGTGGTGAGAAAACTATCAAAAATACAATTGGAATATACAGTTCCTTTGGAAAATACAATATTTTCACCGCTCAAGTATGTATAAAGGTAAAATCATGCACATACGTGCCGTTGCTATTCAACTAGCTCAACCGTATTGATTAATAGTCTACGATTACCATACTTTCCTTTGAAGATTCTGTTCACTGAAATACTAAGATCATGGAGTAAACTTTTTATAGATGACTTATGTGTGAGGTGAATACAAACAGCACGTGACAAATAAGCTCCCATAACAGACGTAGCGAGACATTTTGTTGATCACGTCAACCTTGCTGCAGTAGATTGAGCAAACGTGAATTTAATCAAATGATAATGTTAAAGCAAAGCTGTTGTTGATGGAAGAAATAAACTGTTAACAAAATGCAAAGAGTCTGAAGCGTATCATAGATGCATTGCTTTTACTGTTTGTTTTCAAACTGAAGTATCAAACAAAAAACTTCGCTGAATGACGTCACACCATCACTTCAACAAATGACATCACTTTCTGCTATATAGCCCTACGAAAGTCACCATGTGCGTGTAACATGACATGCATTGAAACATCAAACCTTCGTGAATCATGTTTTTTCATGTGCAACGTAAAAAGGAAATGATTACACATATCCATGTACATTACTTTGTGTTATCTTCTTTTCTTTTTTAAAAAGAAATCTACTTCGTTCGTTCAGAGTTAGCTTTTATTACTAAGGTTTCGAACTTCTGGAAATGAAGGACGCAGTTCCCTTATCCCTTATCCTACGCAAAAAAAGTGCACCTAAACTCCGTACATTTTCGGGGTGAGAAAGGACATTCATTCACACAAAAGGTCTCTGTTTTTACACATCTTGCGAAAAACCAGATGTACTTGAATCGGGGAAAATAAGTCGTATAAAAATGTTTGACGCTTCGACGCGTTGTAATATTGTAACGATTGTTGAAATCTCATGAGTGCACCAAATCTGCCCCATTTACCCATTACAAAAATTCAGACACATCACAGCCATGACATAAAACAGCACGCCCGAACGGTTGCTGTCATACACACGGAGCGGTGCACAGGTGTTTTCGTCTTGTAGCAATGGCGCTTTCAGCTTCCTTCTTCAGTAAATATCAGCCTTGACACTTCTGCTGTAAGATGTGCGGTTTGCTTGCTGAGAAGCAAAGCTGGTGGTTAAAGGCACATGCAGTCCTCACCGTGTAAATGTTTCGACTCACCAAGTCAGATTTAGCCAGGCTTTGACAAGGGCTAAGACCATCCCTCCAATGGCACATATACCAACAATCAACACCCTGGCTGCTTCCTATGCACAGCTCTTTTATTTTTATATTTTTTTAATATTTTTTTTATATAAAGAAGACATTTCACTGGCTGCAACTTGTGTCCGCGAAGAAATGTATTCATCACCAACTTTCAACTCTGTACAGAGAGAACCAAGGCTGTTGATGGGTGGTACGTGTCCAAGTGGGGGGGATAACCTCATTCCATGTACAATTTCGACCAGATTTAAAATTTCTTTCTTTCTTTATTTGGTGTTTAACGTCGTTTTCAACCACGAAGGTTATATCGCGACGGGGAAAGGGGGGAGAGGGGATAGAGCCACTTGTCAATTGTTTCTTGTTCACAAAAGCACTAATCAAAAATTTGCTCCAGGGGCTTGCAACGTAGTACAATGTATTACCTTACTGGGAGAATGCAAGTTTCCAGTACAAAGGACTTAACATTTCTTACATACTGCTTGACTAAAATCTTTACAAAAATTGACTATATTCTATACAAGAAACACTTAACAAGGGTAAAAAGAGAAACAGAATCCGTTAGTCGCCTCTTACGACATGCTGGGGAGCATCGGGTAAATTCTTCCCCCTAACCCGCGGGGGGTCTCATTCCATGTACAATTTCGACCAGATTTAAAATGATAAGTTGAATTGTTCACACGAGTAGCTCAGTTCGTAGAGCACTGGACTTGTGATCGAAAGGTCGCAGGTTCGAATTCGGGCCGGGACGGACACGGGTCAACTTTATGTGCAGACCCAGAGACGGAAGCCATGTCCCACCCCCGTGTCATCACAATGGCACGTAAAAGACCTTGGTCATTCTGCCATAAGTGCAGGTGGCTGAATACACCTAAACACGCAGACACCTGGGTAGCGCGACTCCGTTGCTGCTAGCTTTCCACTGGGAGGAAGCGACCCGAATTTCCCAGCGATGGGACAATAAAGTAATGAAAATGAAAATGAAATGAAAAAAAAAATGAAATGAAATAGGACTGTGTCTTGACATTCCGAGTCTATGAAAAAGGAGTGGGATTGTGGGGGGTTACTGAGTACACGTAATGGCGTACGTATGAAAACCTTGCACAACCATTTGCATTTTGTGTGAATGAAAGCGTGGTATCGTGGGTGAGTCAGTACGCCTAACGTTCGCACCAAAGAAATTTATTTAGAACACTATTATTGTAAACAACAGCCAAGCGTAAAATTGCACCAGTGCCTAATAAACAGTCTGGTCTGACGTAAGAGCTGGCGTTAATGCTTTGATATTTTCGTTTAAGCACGTGATTTACAGTTGATTACCTGCGGTCAAAATATTGCAGTAACTACGTTACAGATCGTTTGTTCTTTTTTTTTCGTGCAGCATTACTTCAGTCATTTTCTTGATTTATTTTTCTCGGCATCATGCCCTTTAGATTATAAAAAAACCAAAAAAAAACAATTGCGAACAGCACGGTGCTCCTTTTTTGACCGATCTTTTGGTAAACATTAAAGACATTTCACTCACAAAAGACTGCAGCTGAACAAACGAGCAAGCCAAATTCTGACTGAATTTTGCCCAAAAGAAAGTCTGCATTTCCTCCTGAGAACACCGCAGCTTCTCAAACACTCAAAATCCAGTTAGGCAACAGTTTTACGCCTAATGTTTGGCCTAAAAATAACCCATAGCGTTGTTGGTGTTGACATATCTTTTAAACGGTTAACAGATGTTGACAGATCTTTTAAACTGTTGACAGATTTTCGTTTAACTGTTGACAGATTCATCAATTGTCAAACTTTTACAAATCCGACTAACAGAAGACTGTGCGGCTGCGCGAACAACAACAACGGGCCTGAAATGCTTGCCGTTGCTGTGTTTTAAAGCAGAGCTCTTTTCGCAAACACAATCACTCTGTTTGGTTCACACCCTTTGCATTAAAATTCAACGGCCATTTCCATGCCCGCCCGTAGAAGGCGGTAATCTCACGAGATCTCCACCAAAACACACAAACACCGCCAGCCTCGACTGGTTCCGAAGCCTGGTCGCTCTAGCCACGGCTAGGCGCTATCGTCTCCATCTCTTTCTCTCACTGTCTAACACACGGACAGAGTTATTGAGTCAGACAAGCGAAGTAAATGAGTATAGAATGAGTAATTGGATTTCTGAGTGTAGAATTTTTAACTGGATTTCAATTAAAAAAAATATATACACTGATAATTATGCAGTCTACCGAGTAAAATCAGCAGTAGAACCAGCTGTAACGGTGTTGTTTTGGCTAGAAACAACTTCAGTCTATTTTGTGGGTGTTTGTACATTATAGTTTAATTGATTCTGAAGAAATTGTACTGCTTGATCCGGACCTTCTTACTTTGTTTTAACTGTAGTAAAGACAACAAATCTAGCCTTTTTGTTCTTTAGTTGATGATTAGATATGTTCTTTATGTTTTATATTGAACATTTTTGGGTACTTGCGTATTTTTATTACATAAACTGTGCCCTTTTTCATCTCCATATCTTATAATACTATATGTTCATAACAGTCCATTGGACATTCAATGCGGTTATGTAATATGTCCAATACAATTCTATAACACGATGCGATGTCTTGATCTCGACTGAATTTTAAGACTTTATAAATATCGATAAAATAAAAATTAAAATCAATCAATCAATATCAATATGAGGCTTATATCGCGCGTATTCGTGGGTACAGTTCTAAGCGCAGGGATTTATTTACTTATTTATTTTTTTATTTTATGCGATTTATTTATGCTGTGTGAGATGGAATTTTTTTACACAATACATCACGCATTCACATCGGCCAGCAAATCGCAGCCATTTCGGCGCATATATCAATCAATCAATCAATATGAGGCTTATATCGCGCGTATTCCGTGGGTACAGTTCTAAGCGCAGGGATTTATTTTTTTTAATTTAATTTTTATTTTATGCAATTTATATCGCGCACATATTCAAGGCGCAGGGATTTATTTATGCCGTGTGAGATGGAATTTTTGTTACACAATACATCACGCATTCACATCGGCCATCAATAACAGGGCTGGTTAGACAGACGTACCTTGAGCTGACTTAAAACTAGGTGGAACCTTTTTGAATTCGCTGAGCTGTACCAAGACTAGGCATAGTTTCGATCAATAACATTAGACTGCATTCGCTTACTTTCTAACTCACTTCGGAAAAAATTTTAGGCGTTTTTATCGATTGTGTGAATAAACTTAAAACGAAAGAACGAAATGGGAAACGTTTAGGACAAAACCAGCTGCTGGTTAAATATATCCTTCTACCCGCTCACAGTCAAAACCAAATTTGCACAGTCAAAAAGAAAGCACTTGCGTAAAGTTTGTCACAAGAATAGTGTCTTTACCACTGACATAGTTTTCGCTATTTCTACCCCGGGGACTATCTACTACTTTAGAATTTACCAAGCACCTCTCCGCCGAATCTGCTTTTTCATCTGCGCAAAGTTTGTGACAAGTTTAGCTATTTGAGTCTCAGTTTAACTATTTGACGCTCAGCAGTTTGAGTCTCAATTTAGTTATTTGAAGCTCCAGCTGTCTGCCAGTTCTGGAGCGTAAGCAGCACTGTTAAACAGCATCGACCAAAATGGTAGTCACAAAACAACCAGTGGACTCGGTAAACGCTAGGTAAGTCGGAGTGTTTTTGTGTCACGGGCACCCCACTGCTTTGAAAAGCAGTCATGTCCTTTTGACGCAAAGGTGAAACCTGACATTCTTACAAAAGGGCACCTTAGTGCTTGTCAGTTCGGCGATGAATGCCACGAACAAAATGAAAAAAAACGAACCTACACACCACCACGGTATGCATACCATACCGCAGTGTAACCCAGGCCGGCATACTCCTTACTCTCAATACAGCTAGTTTTTTTTAGTCACTGAAGTCCATTCTGTTCACCATTATATTCACAAGCACAGAACAGCACAAACCGATGACGTCTGGCACTGGAACCCTATACAGACACTGTTTAACATTGCACACAATACTCTTAGCTGAACTTTCTACCACCGACACTTTGAAGAAAGAACGAACCGATCTACCCGGTTGGAAAGCAGTTTGACAGTCGACCAGGTAAAGGCACTGTGCGATAGTGATCCGGGTGGGGCCGTCTTGTGTCTACCCCTAGCGCCGTGAACAAAAACCAGGCTACAAAGGCTCACATAATTATCTCCTGCACTGCCGACAGGGCTACCCTTGGTGGTTGCCCCTCACACACAATAACACCGAAGGGGTCAAATTCTATATTGTTTATTGGTCGGATTCGACGTGTTTTCTTTTACCTGTAATGGGCGATCCTGCACTGAGGGATTCCGCAATGGGCGACGCTATAGGCGAATCCAATACACAATATTTCTGTTTTAAGGAACACGAGTTTGGCACAGCTTTTCTGATGTCAATCAAAGCAAAAGTATTTCTTTGGTATTGATTCGCATCGCATGATACTCTCCCACCCTAACATTCTTTAATGCAAACTTTTGTGAAACAGCTTAGTAGAAGATGACAAAGTGACCGCGAGATCTAATCATCCGTTGTGTATGAGAGTCGCCAAGTGTCGCCCATTCGGGTAAGGAGGTCGATCATTTCTGGTAATAAATTACGAATTAGACATCATCCGTCACATTAACACCATACTCTATCTAAAGAAAACCAAGACTTATGAGGAGACATAGGACATCGGGTCATAGAAGATACGTGCCTGTAGTTCTGTCATCATTCTGATCTTTCTGTTCTCTTTGGTCTTGCCCACGTAACAATAAACTTTTTTTTTTTAAATCCGAATTGTGCACAGAAAAGCACCCAGATTTACCCACTCCCCCCCCCCCCCCAATCAAAACCAAAATAGTTCTGTTTTATAGGTTACAAAACTCGTATTAGTCGCACATCGACCTCCGTTGTCACCGGCTAGGTTTATAGATAAACACCACCTTTGGTTTATTTTATTTTATTTTAAAGAAGAACGACAAAAAAGTAACAGCAACGACGACTACAATATGGTGAAAACAACACTACATTCCACAAATCCACAAAGGCAATGAATTTCAAACAGTAAACAATCCTGTCAGCATTTTTAACACAGAAAAAGCAGTCGCGCGAACAAGCTTAGATTCAAGTCACAAAGGACATGTTCCCTGTAAATGTCATCCGTCGCCGTTGTAAGCGGGTTTTGTTGTGTGCGGAGACGCAGTCATGCGAGTCCTAATGCCTGAGTTGGTTCCCGGTCTTGGAGAGCGAGAAAGCACAACAGCCAAAAAGCCAGAGCAGACGACATGGTGGCACAGGTAGTAGTTAATACACTTATTCCAGGCCTGTGGCATTCCCAGAGTTTGGTCAGCCGTGTGTTTTGGTGCTTAATGAATTCAATCGTTTGATTTCGTTAACCTTCCTGCTTCTGTACGGGGGGAAAAGTGGATGATCTAACATTTCTATACTTGGTGTGGCAAATATAAAAAAAGAATACGTGTGAAAAGGTTATCTTTGATGTATCATGTTGCATTTGTGTTCTGTGTTGTTATTAGGGGAGAGAGAGAGAGAGAGAGAGAGAGAGAGAGAGAGAGAGAGAGAGAGAGAGAGAGAGAGAGAGAGAGAGAGAGAAAGAGAAGAACAAGAACAATTCTTTATTTAACGAGGGTAATAGAGTAAGCAGTGATCTGCTTTTTTACATCTGGCCCTCGCCCTAAAGAGGGACTAGTCTAAAGAGAGAGAGAGAGAGAGAGAGAGAGAGAGAGAGAGAGAGAGAGAGAGAGAGAGAGAGAGAGAGAGAGAGAGAGAGAGAGAGAGAGAGAGAGAGAGAAAGAGAGAGAGAGAGAGAGAGAGAGAGAGAGAGTATGCACAGAGGGGGGGGGGGGTCGAAGTGTTTGTGTATATATTTCATTGCCTGTCTTACTGTCTGTCTTTCTTTCTCTCTTTCTCTCTTTCTGTCCGTCTGTCTGTCTGTCTGTCTGTTGGTGTCTCTGCGTTAAACCGACCATGCCTCTACTTGCGAGATAGTTTCAAAGGGTACCAACGTCACTCGTGCACTATAACACTTAGTCAAAACTATACCGTTCAATCACCTGTTCGTTTGATGTTAGTATTGAAAAAAGTGAAGGTGATAAGAGAAAAAGTCTGCCAAGAATTCGTGGTACTCTTATTTGCGCACGTAGGGCCTCTGCTTACTATGGGCGAAAAAAAGATAGAAAGGAACGACTCGCCAGAATTTGAAATGTGTATTGTTCACCGTGTTTTGTGCTTGTAAAAATGTATGTTTAAAAAAGGCTGGACTGCTATATTTGTGTGTGTGTATTGTTTTTTGTTCTATAAAGCTATATAGCTATTCTGATGGACACGTGGGGGAATTCGGGGGCTGTGATTGGATGGTCTCTTCCGATCATCAAAGCATAATGCTACGGAAGTCGGCCATTTTTGCCAATATCCAAAAGCATATTGGCAATAACAAAGACGCATGGTTCCGGTTTACCCATCTGTACCACACGATGTTTTAATCGACAACAGCATACACTGACAACTTGAAATTCTTCTCGGGAATGTTTTTCAGCTTTACAAATGTCGATAGCATACCCTTTTCTGCTAACTTCCCGATGAAACAGGACTAAATCAATTATTTTCTGTCTCTAAACACCACAAAATGCCCAAAGTCGAAAGATGTAGTACAAACAGGGGAGTAAAACGGAACAGCCGTTTTTGTGTGCCTGTGTCAGTTGCCGACTGACACAAACTTTCGCATTCGGCTTTTCTTATCTCGTAACTCCACACTAAATAGCCCCCACTTCCCCTCTGAAGTATTGATGTACAACCCATGGCACTAACATTCATGTAGTCGTTTATAACTGAGGTTGAAAAATTCGCTTCATGACGAGACAAGTATAAATGCCATTCACCCAAACTGAAAACTTCGCTGCCGTCTGCTCGCGATTAGCTGTTCTCTTCTCCTCCCCTTGTTGCATCCTAGTTCTTCAGTTGTTTCTAGTTTTCCGTTGATGTTGTGTTTTGGTCTTCTTCATAAGTAGTCTTGTTCAAAATTTAAAAAACTCAAACTTCTTTTTGTTGTATTCGAATGAACTAATAAAAAGCTGTTTAACAGCTGTGTTGTCAAATCGAGTTATTTTCCAAAGTCAGTGTGGCGCCTGCGCAAAACTAATGCGCATAAGAAACGGGGTCTGCTATCAAACCCTGAAATCAACGCATCGACGCAAAAACTGTCATTTTGCAAGTTTGGAACAACAAATCAAGGTCAGAACAGCTATATAATCGCTATTGTGTTTTCAGCGTAGCAATAGTATGAGTTATTTCTAATATGCTGACTGTTAGCAAATGATAACAAGACATGTCGAGAAAAAAAGATATCAAGCATGAGCCTTTTAGGCGAATGCTGATATCGTTTGTGAGACATGTCTGTTATCATTTGCTAACAGTCAGCATATTAGAAATAACGGTTTTATTACCGTTTAATTCGATCAAAAGAAATTTCGAAGCAACCCCGCGAATTAGACAGAACAGCCGCAATGGGAACTTGAGCGCTTCTACCTGATTATGCCTGTCAGTCAAAGAATTCTCGTGACCTGAGTCAACCAATCAGAGTAACACACCTCACGTGATGAATATTCACAGGTCAAATGCCTTTGACACACAACAATCTCACAAGATAAACCATGTTGAACATGCGTTTCGGTTGCTTCGCTTTTTCTCGTTGAACAGAGAGCGACAGATTTAGAACCGACTCCAGACGGATGGGAAATGACGTAAAGATACATTTGATGTAAAGCGAGTGGCGCAATTTCACTTGATTTTTCCGAACTTTGATCATTTAGATTTCAAGTGAGCGGTCGGCATTGCACACTCAGACGATGGGCGGTGCCTTGCTGTTCCGTTACGCACCCACCGACAAAACTCGCTTTTCGGTATTTTTGTAGATAAAGAGAGTATTACCTGACAGCATTTGAAGTGTCATTCTTTAGAATAAATCACGCTGATATTGTTGAATTACATTTTTACTTTGTCTTGTTAATTTTTAGCGTGATAAAAAAAAGGGTCCCTGCCGCTGAACGTTATAACATTTAGAGGGTCACCTAGAATCCGTCCTGATTGGTCAAAAAGCCATATGGGGCACTGAATTGGTAATAAGGTCCGATATTTAGACTCGAACAAGTATAATGCGACTCGTCTTCGACTCGTCGGCATTATACTTGTCTCGTCTAAATATCGGACCCTATTGCTACGCTGAAAACACAATAGCTGTTAATATTGTACACGTCATTCACAAGAGTGTTACGTACATCCCCAAACCACCGTTTAGACCACAATATATCAACATACCTGTTCAGGCTTATACGTAGGATAAGAGCATCTTTCTACTTGGACAAATTCCTTAGATCCGCAACCCAGCTGCTTGTAGTGCAGACTGGAAATGTCGTTGTTGAAATGTGTTCGTAACTGACACCAACGTCAATACACACAATGATTCAGAAAAAAGAACAAAAACACAAGAAAACAACAACGACAAACCAACAACAGCCAAACAAAAAGACAAAACATTCTGTCCACAAATTAGCCAGGCAGAAGATACTGTTATGCGCTCAAGTGGAAAGTTAGATGTCCTAGCTTTTTCCATGTAAACGTCTGGCCATCCCATGTAAACGTCTGGCCATCCCATGTAAACGTCTGGCCATCCCATGTAAACGTATGGCCATCCCATGTACAAATCTGGACAGAGTCTTTAGTTAATCAAATGGTCGTTTACATAGGAAGAATGATATCTTTAGTTGTTCTCGATTTATTCCCAAATCATTTACTGAATGATGATTAATAGTGCTAGCAAGACCGTCTCAGAACTTGTTTGTATCCGGCTTCCAACGCTAACGTGCTATATTTGACGATACATTCCGTCCCCATCTCGGTTTGCACAGAGTCGGTGACATTAGACATCTTACGTGAATTAAGGCCATAGGTACCACTCAAGAAATGTAAGACCCACTCCCCCATTACACCTGTCTTTATAAGTGCATTTTAAACAGTGTTGTATACGAAGAGGGGGTGCGGGGAGCGGGGGGGGGGGGGGGGTGGGTGGTTACTACAAAAGAACCACCCACATATCAGAACTGTGGAAACGGACCAGAAAGTCTGGGCAAGAGAGACTCTAGCACGAATAGCATGTTTGTGTGGTCTGTATTGCCTTATATACGCTGCCATACAGGGCTATAACAACACGCAAACGCGTATTTAGCTTTCGTGTCAGTGACAAAAGTGGGACCTGGAAGGTATTATTAGCCACGTTTCTTAAGAGAACACTTTATATATATAAGTAGACGGTAAAGAGAAAAAAAAATAAGAGAGAGAGCGAGAGAGAGAGAGAGAGAGAGAGAAAGAGAGAGCGAGAGAGAGAGAAAGGAAGAGAGAAAAAGAAAAAGAGAGATAATGTGTGTGTATGTCACTATGTGTGTGTGTGTGTGTGTGTGTGTGTGTGTGTGTGTGTGTGTGTGTGTGTGTGTGTGTGTGTGTGTGTGTGTGTGTGTGTGTGTGTGTGAGTGTGTGTTGTTGTTGTTGTTCGTTTTCTCCTTTGAAGCACCATAGTGGTCCATGGTCAATTTGTCAATTTTTCTTGCTATTATCATAATGATAATCCACCCTGACACGCTTCCTTTCAATGTTTTCCTTTCTTTCTTTTCTTCACAGTGGTATAGATTCCCACCTTATTACCTCGATTGTTGCTATTGCTTTTATTAATAGTGGAAGTATCAATTCTATTTATTTATTGATGTATTGATGTACTGATTTATTGATGTGTTCATGTATTGATTTGTTTGTTTATTTTTGATTTTTGATTGATTGATTGATTGATTTATGTTTCATACATTTATTTAGTTATTTTAAAGCTCTTTCTTTTGCAACCAGCTCTTCCAAAAGAACCAGAGCTACAGACTCACACAGATGCAATCATGTTGATTGCATTGCACACACTAGTGACTACCATGCATGGCTCTGTCAGCGTCCCTCTCATATTTTTTTTACTCGAAGAAAAATTGTCTTCCACTTACCCACACAGCAGGTAGATAACGACAGCAACGATGGCGATGAAGATAACAGCGCCAGCGACACAACCACCGATGATCGCTGCCACCTCTGGGTCCACAGCCATCTTGGAACGAAATGTCGTCTGTTACTCACTCAGTGCCGTAATTTGGTTTGTTCTGAAACAAAGCAAACCGGTGTGTGTCGTAAAAAAACTTGGCTGGGACAGCTCTACCTCTTAACTGAATTGCTATGGTTTGGAGGAGAAGGAGGAGGAGGAGGAGGTGGTAGAGGAGAGAGAGAGAGAAGAGAGAGAGAGAGAGAGAGAGAGAGAGAGAGAGAGAGAGAGAGAGAGAGAGAGAGAGAGAGAGAGAGAGAGAGAGAGAGCTTGGTTGGGAGAGTGACGGAAGGATGAAAGGGATATCTTGACTAAATACTGCTAAGATGCAAGAGCAAACTGGCCAGAGCTGCCGTCTGCCAAGAAAATAGGGAGGCGCGATGTATTTCTGTCGTCTGCTCACCGGCCCTAACACGCCTACTGCAACACGAGTGAAACACTTTTTGTGTGGCGCTTTTCCTCAAGTTTCTTTCTCCATCTTGTATACAGTATATGCCAAGACACTTTGTTTGATAATGGCTGGTCAGAAGATTAACCCAATTCCTTTCAAAACAGAAACGAATGGAAACAAAACAGACGACGGAGTTTCTCCATTTTGCCCCGGCGCGAAAGACATCGAACTGTTGGCAGTTTTGCAGCAATCGATCCTCGCTTTTTTTTCTTTTATTTAAAAAATAAAACGGTTTTCAGAAACATCACCTGTATTTGTAGTCTGCAGGAAATCCGGGGATTTCATTTTCACAGGTAAATGAATTCAAATGTGTCAAAAATCCAGAATATACGTCAAACAAAAAGGATATGTCGCGGAGGAAAATGCATATAACATACGAAACGAATCGAATGTTGGCTCGACGAAGCGGCTCCAGTAAAAAAAATCAAAAATATTAACTGTATTCTTCTGACCGAACATCGTTTTTACAGAAGGACTTTCAAATCAAGGTGATGATATCAAGGTGATGATATCAAGTCAAGGAATAGAAAAAGCAAGATGCACTTGGACACAAAAAAGGAACTGTCTGAGAAGAGGAAACCACCTGGGGGAAACACCGGAAACACCGTCAAAACACTTCAGCTATCGAACGCTGGCTGGAAACAGAAGTTCTCTTTTAGCTCAAGTAAAAACGTTTTAGAGAAATATCACCTGGATTTTACCGGCTGGATTTCATCATCACACAACGACACTCAGGGCGAAGACAATAAATTCAGGACATTGCGTAGACAAACCAAGAAAGGAAAATGAATTGTCGCCGACAAAAACACCTGTGCGTAACACCAGCAAAACACCAGCAAAACACAACAGCCACCTTACAGTCAAGTCCCAACACACACGTACACACATGGAGACAGTGTGGTATAGCGTTCATCGAGTGATGTATCGATCCTTGCTTCCCTTCTTATAATACCCTTTCATATGACGACATACTAGCGACAAAAGTGAGAATTATACATGTTCTAAGGTGGTTGTGATTTTCTTTTTTATTATCACTGGTTACTATTTTACAAAGAATAATGCCGAATTATTGATATCTAGCGGAGAGAGTACGTATTACTAATTTTAAAGCTAGTTTGCGACCAGAATGATGAACCGAAGCGTTTATCATATTGAGCGCAGTGATGTTTGTAATTATCACTAATAATCACATCCTAGGCTACCGAAGACCTAATTGTAATTGTTCTTCGAGGTAACGGTAATTCGGGAATGTTCTTGGCAATAATGAGCTATAAGAACAAGTGTCACTTTGTCCTTTGTGACTCCCATTCGTGGTTTACCTTTTCGACAACAAACTAGTGCGAAAAGTCTAAATTGCTCTTATTGTGTAAGATATTGGTAGTAGTGCTGTCTTTAACTATCAGTGGTGACAACTGTAAAACAAAAACATAAAACAAGTCGCGTAAAGGCGAAAATACAACATTTAGTCAAGTAGCTGTCGAACTCACAGAATGAAACTGAACGCAATGCCATTTTTCAGCAAGACCGTATACTCGTAGCATCGTCAGTCCACCGCTCATGGCAAAGGCAGTGAAATTGACAAGAAGAGCGGGGTAGTAGTTGCGCTAAGAAGGATAGCACGCTTTTCTGTACCTCTCTTTGTTTTAACTTTCTGAGCGTGTTTTTAATCCAAACATATCATATCTATATGTTTTTGGAATCAGGAACCGACAAGGAATAAGATGAAAGTGTTTTTAAATTGATTTCGACAATTTAATTTTGATAATAATTTTTATATATTTAATTTTCAGAGCTTGTTTTTAATCCAAATATAACATATTTATATGTTTTTGGAATCAGAAAATGATGGAGAATAAGATGAACGTAAATTTGGATCGTTTTATAAATTTTTAATTTTTTTTTTACAATTGTCAGATTTTTAATGACCAAAGTCATTAATTAATTTTTAAGCCACCACGCTGAAATGCAATACCGAAGTCTAAGCTTCGTCGAAGATTGCTTGACCAAAATTTCAATCAATTTGGTTGAAAAATGAGGGCGTGACAGTGCCGCCTCAACTTTCACGAAAAGCCGGATATGACGTCATCAAAGACATTTATCAAAAAAATGAAACAAAACGTATGGGGATTTAATACCCAGGAACTCTCATGTGAAATTTCATAAAGATCGGTCCAGTAGTTTAGTCTGAATCGCTCTACACACACACACACATACACACGCACAGACACACACACATACACCACGACCCTCGTCTCGATTCCCCCCTCGATGTTAAAACATTTAGTCATAACTTGACTAAATGTAAAAGAAGACAAAAACAAACCTAGAGCAAAATGTAAGTCAACATCTTTTCTTTCCATCATTGCAATAGGGATTATTTATAGTGCTATCCACTGGTGTACATGTGCAGGATTTCCACCTACACACAAAACAAACCCACACACATCAAACTTGAACATTGATACGGGACTAAGTTTGTCTACAGTAAAGCTTTTGGTGTTAATATGCCGTCATAGTTCCAGGTAGGGGCTGGGGGAGGCAGCAGAACTCCCAATAAATTATTCCTGTCGCTGTCTGTCAACCTGCCAGCGCAGTCAGTGACCGCGCCCCAGATGCAGGAAATTGCACAGCGCATTATATTTAATTTCTGCACGTGAAACACGAGACAATGTATTGTCCCGGCAACAACTGCTTTTATTTCTGTACGTGTGAACGTGCTTTTAAGGTAATGTCATTCTGCCCTGGGAAAGGAATCAGATTTCCTTTTGGCAAATCGTTCACTTAGAACGATTATCGTACCGTGTCACGTAATGTAATCCGATGGCATATTGGATGAGCTGCGGTTAATTCAATGTAATGGGAAAGAAAGATGTATGTACTGTGTCCGTGATGATCGGCTTGGGGATAAGTGCAGCTCGAATGGCTCTATAGCAAACAAGTCTGAACATATAGTCGAACCTGCCGTGGCGAATACCTCTTAATAACGACCATCTGCCCATTGCGACCACTTAAAGAAACACCGATATTCTTTCCAAAATAATTCACCGTTTCCATAATGACCACCTGTCTTTAAGGACCATTTTTAGTTGGTCCCTTTGGTGGTCGTGACAGACAGGTTTGACTGTAGTAGTAGTAGTAGTAGTAGTAGTAGTAGTAGTAGTAGTAGTAGTAGCAGTAGAAGCAGTAGTAGTAGTAGTTTGACAGTAGTAGTAGTAGTAGTAGTAGTAGTAGTAGTAGTAGTAGTAGTAGAAGTAGTAGTAGTAGTAGTAGTTGTTGTAGTTGTAGTTGTAGTTGTAGTAGGAGTAGTAGTAGGAGTAGTAGTAGGAGTAGTAGTAGTATAAGTAGTAGTAGTAGTAGTAGTAGCAGTAGTTGTTGTTGTAGTCTCTCTCTCTCTCTCTCTCTCTCTCTCTCTCTCTCTCTCTCTCTCTCTCTCGTCTTTCTCATCAAGATGTATTAAATTGGAGAAACTCGAGTCGTCACCATGCAGTTGCAGCTGTTGCTAGGAGATTAAGCAGCTGAGGCTTTTGTCAACATTTTACCCCGCTGTCCAGGGCGTGTCTTTGAATGGAATAAAAAGCCTCGGATTACCGCTTCACACAATGACCGAAGAGCTACGAAATGTGGTTTTAAGAAACTGACGAATATTTGGCCAATGACGCATCGCAAAGGTTTTGTGATGTCTGCTTATATCAAATACCCAAAAGAAAGAATAGTAGACTTGTGTGACAAATTCCGTTCTTGATAATATTGAAGTCCAAAGGTAGTCTTGTGAACTTTAACATTCATGCGAGGGATGTGACCGTCCTTGCTGTAACTACAATTTATATCTGAAAACAACAAATGTCAGCTTACTCTTGTTGACTTTTGCACTCTATTTGGCTTTAGTATTTTCCTTTGGTTTAAACATAAGTTTATTTAACAAAAGTTACAATCATGACATGTATACAAAATACACAGGTAACAGCAACAAGCTAGAAGCTTATAGTTGTGTTCCTGCATGGACAGTAACACGCAAGGCGGTAACGGCTGAACAATTCGTCTACATAAACCAAATCTATTAATAACATAATAAACGTTGCATAATCATTATAAAGAAAGACAGTAAAAAGAAGGAAGGAGGGGAAGAAGAGGAATACAAAGAAGAGGGATGGGTAGGAGATGTGCAGAAATCAAAGTTGTTGTCTAGCTTGCTTGTATTTTCCTTTCGTTTGAGTCCTTTTTAACACACTAAGATATTATTTATCTGAAAGTGTTTATTCCTTGGTTCAGGTGAGTCATCCATGATATGTTTCTGCAATGTGACAAAACGAGCCCGAATTAAAAGGAAAATATTGATTATTACGGAAGAGGTAGGAAAAACTATTACATTTATTATATTGATGTCGTACATGTTGACACCTGTAGACACAATAATAATTTTTTTAACATCAGTTATTGTCCATTTGTGTAATGAAAAAGCATCAAATCAAAGTAAGAGTAGAATTAAAATTAAAAGACAAAACAAAAACATTCGGCAATTTCTATAACATTAACACAGCTTGTCTTTTGTAATCCCAAAACAAATAGAGAAAGCTCATATACGTTGTTTTACCGTGGGATGCCTATAGTTTTCACTTTAAAGACTCAAAGCAGTACATGGATTACAACTTGAACAGGTTTTTTTTTGTTTAGTTTAACAACAAATCATAACCTGCGAAACGTGCAGAAGGCTTGCAGTAAATTCATAAAATGAAGATCCACAAATGTGTCTTTCTTGGACAAATTAAACTACCACGGTCAGGAACCAACAAGATAGCAAACAAAAACTCAGCAACAACAAAAACAAACAAATGAAAACAAAAGAAAACCTAACCCGCAAAACGTAGTACAAACAACCGACTCCTTTTAAAACAAAAGCTGTAAGATTGGTTGTCCACACTATCACGTGTGTTTGCTTCACGTGCAAACATTCCTGGCATTGACAGTCACCTCTGTCATAATGCGCAGCGTCACGTCGTAGATTACCTCTAAAGCTGCACATGCGGTCAGAGACAATTGATGTCACGTGGTGGGATTAGTACGTGACGTCATGTGCGTGAGGGGAATATATCGCAAATGGCAGACGATTTAACAATAATTTGCCTTGTATGCTAGAGGGCGGGACGCCCTGCCTGCAACTCACTGGCTTATTAGGTAGGAGTTGACCACTGTTTAATAAGTATTCGATATGATTTTTAGATAATGAGAATAACCCTCTCTCGCTCGCTCTCTCTCTCTCTCTCTCTCTCTCTCTCTCTCGTTTCCTGTCTGTCTGTCTGTCTGTATGTATGTCTGCCTCTCTCTCTCTCTCTCTCTCTCTCTCTCTCTCTCTCTCTCTCTCTCTCTCTCTCTCTCTCTCTCTCTCTCATGTGTTCATAACTACTACATGTCTTGACATTTAGATCTGCTTGGTTTTCCGCAGTAAAAGATATAGATTGTGCTGTTTTGAACATATTCTTTGTGTCCTATTACCTGTATTCACTGAGGAGTATGCTCCTTTGTAATTTGCTGAAATGCGTAATGCCTTTCGTATCATTCGTTTGATTTCTTTGGTGTTGTTCATGACGAAACATGTGTATGCTCTTCATGCATCATCATGCTCATCATCATGCTCATCATGATCATCATCATCATCATCATGAACTTCATCAAGAAGAAGAGGAAGAAAAGAAGGTCAAAAAGGAGGTGGAGGAGGAGGAGGAAAATGAGGAGGAGGAGAAGGAGGACTTATTTAGACAGTGCGCAATGCACAATATATAATTTCTTAATCTTCTCTCCAGAGATGATCGTTTTCAGATTAAACTTCTTCTTTTCTTCTTGATTTACTCAAAGATACCAATGAGATTCTTTTCTGGAAAATGTTTACATAATTCGGCTAGCTTTCTCCGGTTATCAAATGTCAATCTGAACGATATAACACTACCGGATGCATTACGAAGGAACATTTGACGTAAACCCCCTGCTATGTCCTGATTATTTTTCAGGGAAAAAAACCCATGCCTGTTCGCTTATCTTTTCTTTTGTTGTTGTTGTTGTTCGTTTGTTTGTTTGTTTTTCGGGTTAGCTGGCTGCTTGGTATGTGAACTTGGTCCTTCTTTCTTTGTCCACAAATAACCGAAACTATTCCAAGAGCAGACTTTCTAACAGTGAAACTCCATGTTTTATGATGGAATGGCCATTCTTAATAAAGAAAAGAAGTTAATTGTATATATATGAAAAAACAAAAAAACCATCTACCACTGCTTTACTAGGTGTTGAGATCATACACAATCTTAAAGAACAAGATCCCAATAAAGTGCAAGATATGTGGCCAGACAAGGACGAACCTCTTGAATATTGTCAAGCGTAACCTTACTTAATTAAAGGACATCCTGTTCATAAAATACCGCCAAATTAGCGGATGTGTATGCCTTATCGGGCGAGATGTTGTGATCTCATGAATGACTTGTCGCCGGCAAATCTTGTTTTCCGGACTTGAGGAATTACGGTTCCTAAGAAGTTGTTAACGAGAGCTGTTTTCTATGTACATATGTGTCAGGGTAAATGCAATCTCCGCACGATTTATATCCTCGACGCGTTGAAGATCTAGGAAAAGAATGCACAAACCGAAATGCAGACGGAAAGACACGTAGTCAGAAAGAAAGGCATACGTCAAGGCAGCCAGTCAGACAGACAGACAGACAGACAGATAGAGAGACAGACAGACAGACAGATAGAGAGACAGACAATACAGATAAAGAGACCGGTAGGTAAACAGATAAGCAGACAGATAGACATTTAGAGAGAGAGAGAGAGAGAGAGAGAGAGAGAGAGAGAGAGAGAGAGAGAGAGAGAGAGAGAGAGAGAGAGAGAGAGAGAGAGAGAGAGAGAGAGAGAGAGAGAGAGAGAGAGAGAGAGAGAGAGAGAGAGAGAAAGAGACAGAGAGTGGCTATAACCTGCAGACCATTACAGTATTTGTGTCATCGCTATAATTTTATAGCGTTAAGTTTACACGAACACTTACAAATAAAAAACGGGACAGTCGACTATCATTTCCCTTTGCACACTATTTTGGTGTAAACTATAAAACATGAGGAATCCACTGGAATCCATCATTAAATTCAGACAGTAAGAATCAATAACTAGTGTGTACAAAACTACGAGCATCATTTTCCCCTTTGAACGCAGGACTGAAAAAACAACTGCACAGCAGCTGTCAGATGTCACTCTTGCTCAATGCTGTCATAAAATTGATGTTGATATTGTCAGTATTTGTTTTCGGTTGAATAGCCTTCTTTTTAGTATTTTGGTGCAGTTCGTTACGGTTATACAGCTGTGTATTAGGTTGTGTATTAGGCTGTGTATTAGGTTGTGTATTAGGCTGTGTATTAGGCTGTGTATTAGGCTGAGTATTAGGCTGTGTATTAGGCTGTGTATTGTTCCAAACACGGATTTGCTCATAATACACGAACATTCATGAACATAAAGTAGAACGAGCTTGTGTTTTTGTTTTTGTTTTGTTTTTTTGCTACTTTTTCTGGGGGGGGGAGGGGCTGGTGTTGGTGGGGAGGGAGGGGTGGAGTTGGTTGCATAAACATATTAAGCTTGTGTAATATTTGGGCCATGTACCTGGGCCTAAACCTTTCCTTTTCTTCTCAACCCCCCCCCCCCTCCCCGCCAAAAAAACCCACCCCAAACACTACAGAGTCAAACAAACGCCAAACAGACAATGACATTCAGCTAAAACAAAACCCACATGCTACATAAATGAAGGTAGAACAGACACACGAGAGTTCTTGGATGGAGGGGGTGGGGTGAAACGTACACAACACTGCTGAACTGTAAAAAGAAAACAAAATAAAAACAAAACACGCATGCAAATACATTTGATCCCGAGACCCTCACGCTAATTATTCTGTCTATGGACAGAAAGAAAAGAAAAAAGCTGGAAGAGTTAAAACAAAGACATGAGGCCTTCCTTGTCCTTGTGCTGCGGCGCGAAGTGAAATGTCTCATCCATCAGGGCTTCGTTCCCATGGCAACGGCGGCGCGACCAATCTTGTTTTGCGTTATGCTTGCTTGACTGAAAAGGCTCGAGGTGCATCGTTTATATGGTTGTTGTTTTTCTGCATAGATATGAGCACAATTGGTGTTGTTTATGTGAAGTTTATGACTACGCCTCATGGCAGAATGGTTGTTACGTTTTTGCATAGATATGAGCACAGTTATAGTTGTTGATGTGAAATGTATGACTACGCCTCATGTCAGAATGGTGGTTTTTTTTCTGCATAGATATGAGCACAGTTATAGTTGTTGATGTGAAATTTATGACTACGCCTCAAGGCAGAATGGTTGTTCACTTTCTGCATAGATACGAGCATAGTTGTAGTTGTTAATGTGAAGTTTATGACCATGGCTCGAGGGAAAACATCCCAGCACCTCTTACTATGATTCTGATGGGGAGCGATGTCGGCTACAATGATGCTATCTATTTTCCGCCGTACATTTGGATTAATGCTTACCTGACTATTTTGCATAATTATGTTATCAGCACCATTTTGTTCCCATGACACCTTCAGATAAAGCAGAAATGCATAGTCTTCAGTTTAAGACTAAGTTAACATCAATAAACGTCAACATTACTTTGCTTTTAAGAGTACGCTTATAAGCCTAGCTTGTTGTGCTCCATGTTCCCTATTTCATGTATGCGGTAATAGTACCAATGGAACTTATTGAATAAACTTGTTTAAACCAACATTACTTTGTTAATATCATTTCAGCTGTCAACATCGCTAAATATAGGTTACACACTCCGAGTTCTGAATATCGTGCATATTTTCCCTATAGGGTCGATTTTCAGGTATTACGTATTATATCCCTTGACCACGACGTTTTCATCAAAAGGCGACGAATCATGTCTAGAAAATAATAAATTTTTTTGCGACCGAGATTGTCTTACAATGAAAGTAGTGCCCCGATTATCATAAAAAATACCCATGTAATACGCAACGTAATCGCCTCCTCAGCTAATAGAGAGAAAGAGGCAGGTCATGAGATAATTGTCGATAACAATCCCCAATAAAAACATCCTGGTCGTCAATATGCAACATACGACATCAATTCTTTCTTTATTTCTTTCTTTATTTGGTGTTTAACGTCGTTTTCAACCACGAAGGTTATATCGCGACGGTACGACATCAATAACAACACTTCTAACAACTGCAACAACACCAAAGATAAAGTTCTTTTCAACATTTTGTCGTAAGCTTTAAAGTGTTCTGCGCGACGCATCAAAGTATTTTATACAAGTGTGAACATTCCGCACTGGGTAATAAATTCAAAAGAATCACCAGCTGCCATAAAAACACTTCTTTAAAGCCGTAGTAAATCTTACGCGAGGGCACACACTCTCAACTCTTCGTTGTAGGTGTCTTCCAAAATCGTAAATCCATTCATATGTACCCTGCTGCTGGTAGAGGAAGATCAAAGGGTTTTGGAAGTTTGTTTGCAAACTATGCACACGAAGAAAACCTCAAAATCAAGTAGATCATATTGTTTTTCTTTTATACACTTTTTATTTAAAGAGCAGACCGCACAAATAACCTAAAACAAGCTAAAGTGAAAAAGGGGCAGTTTCCAAAACCACCAGGCATAATTCAACCATAATTGTCAATTGTTTCATGTCATGTATTTTGAATAAAATTGTGTTTAAACCAATTCAACCATAATGTTTGAGGCTTCAGAAGTTTGGATTACCTTGTAAATCCGTCGGACCTTTCGCCTATTGCCCTCCTCTCCCACCACCCCATCATCCTTTACCTTTCACATACATGTCCTCTCCATCACAAAACCTCACCTGGTAACTACACCCCCCCCCTCCCCCCAACGCTCCACTACCTTCACTCACCCCCTCCCCTTTCACCTGCCCAACATCTTCAACACCTTACTCTTACTGCAAAAGGCGGTCAGTATAGTTTGAAGAGAAGGTGATGTTACATTTGACCCAGTTTAAAAAACATGAAACATCTATATTATATATCTTTCTTTCTTTATTTCTTTATTTGGTGTTTAACGTCGTTTTCAATCACGAAGGTTATATCGCGACGGGGAAAGGGGGGGAGATGGGATAGAGCCACTTGTCAATTGTTTCTTGTTCACAAAAGCACTAATAAAAAATTTGCTCCAGGGGCTTGCAACGTAGTACAATATATTACCTTACTGGGAGAATGCAAGTTTTCAGTAAAAAGGACTTAACATTTCTTACATACTGCTTGAATAAAATCTTTACAAAAATTGACTATATTCTATACAAGAAACACTTAGCAAGGGTAAAAGGAGAAACAGAATCTGTTAGTCGCCTCCTACGACATGCTGGGGAGCATCGGGTAAATTCTTCCCCCTAACCCGCGGGGGGTTGAAGAGAAGGTGATGTTACATTTGACCCAGTTTAAAAAAACATGAAGCATCTATATATATATATATATATAATATATCCAACTTGACAATGATGACTCATCATAAGGCGACGTCATTATTGTATGAAGATGAGGAGAGGGATGGGAGAACACATTCTGAGGGGACAGAATGATAAGGAGTAAAGGAGTGCGTGAGATATAGAATGAGAGAGAGAGAGAGAGAGAGAGAGAGAGAGAGAGAGAGAGAGAGAGAGAGAGAGAGAGAGAGAGAGAGTGAGTGCGTGCGTACATGCGTGTGTGTATGTGTGTGTGTGTGTGTGTATGCGCGTGTGTATGCGCGTGTGTATGCGTGTGGGTTGTGTTCGTGCCGTGTGTGCGCTTGTGTTAGATGGTGCGAGCGCATGTGTGCGTATTTGTGTATGCGAGAGAGAGAGAGAGAGAGAGAGAGAGAGAGAGAGAGAGAGAGAGAGAGACAGAGACAGAGACAGAGAGAGAGACAGACAGACAGACAGACAGACAGACAGACAGAGAGAGACAGAGACAGACAGAGACAGACAGATACAGAGACAGAGACAGAGAGGAAGAGAGAAGCAGGAAGAGGAGTTAGAGAACTCAACCACATTAAAATCTATACGAAAAAGTGTCATTTCACCCCGTTACACCCTCTCTAGTGTATTTAGTTACACTCAGTTCTGAATACAGAGCATTACAATCGCAAACATACCTCAGTATTTACACCCTTACAAAAGATCTCTTCAAGACCCAATATAAGGCTTGATGTCTTCATTCAAATAAACTAGTTTGTCAAAGAAAACAAGGGTGAAGCAATTCGCTCGCTGGAAAGGGGACCAGCTTGTTAATTCACACTAACTTGGTTTACACACCCACATTTTTGTAAGGAAACACATCGCTTATATCGTTAAGTGTATGAGCTTATTCAGTCACACTTGTTGCAACTCAAAGTAAACATCGGTATACAATGAATAAGTTAAATATTGGTCCTTGCTTCAAACGATGAGGCACAACGAATTCAAAGGATCTTCAGTATCATTAACCATTTTGTACTATGGACAAAAACATAGTTATACTATGTTATATTCAAGGCAAGTTTATTTTAAAATATTTATCAGTTTTAAATTATGTTGATTCTTCTCACTAACTCTTTCGAAATCCCAAGTGATAATTGGTGTGATTATTGGAGATGGGTAAACATGTATCATCTTCATGAACTAGCTACATATATATATGTATGTAAGATTGAGAAGAAGTGTATGACTCACTCAACTTCTCTATTACTCAATTACGCATCTAACATATTAGCTGCTTCATGACCTCACGATCTTAACAACAACAACAACAACATAAACAAAGCAACAACAAACAAACACGACTAGACCAGAAGAAACCAGTATGTACTGGCACGATCCAGACCACACAGCGACAAAAAGACAAAATTTGATCATACCAGAAATACTGAATAACCGACTGACCAACATTTAATTCAAATTGAATTCTGTCCATTGTTGCCAGAAATACACCACATATGAGACAGAGGGGCCGACAATATATAGCAAACCTGACCAGCCAGATCATACCAGAAAAACCGAACGGCCGATCTACAGGAAGGACAGATACACACCAGTCTAACAATATATTGCTCCATGGTCAACTGAAATTAAATTCTGTACATTCTGATCATAAAGAATTTAAAGTACTTGAGCAGTCCTTTGGGACTAAGGCTCATTAATTCAGTCAGTCAAAATCTGTGGTCAGTTTACGACCCGGAACAATCTTGAAATTATCATCTGTGATGACAGAACGCCTGTGGGCTTATTTGACATATTAATTTAACTTTGAATGGGTTGAGTATGCATACAAATATAACTCATAGCTTCAAGCCGTAACAAAGCAATCAATTCAAATGCAAGATTGAATCTCTTCAAATGAAATGAAAAAAAGTATGTTCTGGGAAAATTTTTGATATTAATATTTGTATGTGGATGTGAAAAGTACTGAAACGTGAATTTGATAACGAGAAAAGCGAAACCAATCGATGTTGTGCGTGCGAAGATACACGGGACATTTTAAGTTATAAATTATATACACATGTGTGCTCGATCATAATCCTCAAGCAATCTACTATATAATACTGGTAGGATTTTCGGTGGTTTTTCGATTCCTGTCACCAAACCGCGCGGATTTGTGCCTTCTCCTTCGGTTGCTATGCCAACGTGACCCAGGAAATCGATTCCGCTAGGTCCCGACTTCCAATTTTGTCCACGAACAAAGTTTGAAGAGGTTTGTCTCGCAAATTTGAGTAGACAACAGTGAACTTTGACCTGAACTTTGACATCGCGGCGAAAGAGATCTGTGATTGGTTCTTCTTCAACTTTCGGTTCGACTAAACACGCGACCGCACCTCAGACGAACCTAGCTGTGTGTTTTATTTCTCTACCCCAGACGAACCTAAAATAATAAGAAGATAGATAGATCTGTTTATCTGTTAATGGAACTCCAAAATATTCCATAGATTTGTTTACTAAATAGTTCGAAACATTATCACCTGATAAGTCGCCGTATAACCTTATAGGTTCCAGCGACTAAATATTTTCCCCCGGTTCAACCATAGACATGTACGTCATCATGATCTCCCCTTAATTTGACCGTTATTTTGGCTGTCTTAGTGAAATGGTAAGATATATCTCTATGTTTTTTACATGTAAGTGTTCGGAAAAAATACAGTTATAGCAGCTATGTACAAAAATAAGCAGCATATGCTCTTTTCGCCAAAGTAAAGTCCTTTTTTCTTCTGGTTTCTTATATGTGTCACAGCACACCGCAAGCTTTTAGGCGAATAGCAAGTGAGTGGTATATATATATCATCAATTTTATAGTAGATAACGGTGTAAAATACTTACCATGTTCATGTCCGTTATACGTTTTCAATATTCCATATGTGTCATTTAATTGTGTGTTGCTTGATGCCATGTGTGTGTGTGTGTACATGACTATAAATAAGCATGGATGGATGTGTGCACTCGATTGTGTGTGTGAACGATGTATATATTTTCTGTTGTCAATGTTGTCAATTAGATATGTTATACTATGCGTTTGAATCATTAAGTATTTTAGACGTCATACTTTTTTTCGTATCTTCACGATGGCTTTTTACCCGTTTAAATTTTAATGCTTCCAACTTTCAAAGCGCTGCACGGCTGGGAAGAGATGCGCACTTTTATCACTGTTGTTCATGTAGACGTAATCATGGATTCATGCAAACGTCATACCTGCTGTATTTTATTTTGTTTGTTTGTATAGTCGCGTGCGGTCGCGCAGTCTTTTTGGTCAGTTCCGATTACCTCCCATTGATGCGAAAACCTATATGACTGTTTTTTGTTATTTTTCTCTCTGTTAATTCACCAGTGGCTATGTAACATGTGTTATACCTTATAGGTTCCAGCGACTAAATATTTTTCCCCGGTGCAACCATAGACATGTACGTCATCATGATCTCCCCTTAATTTGACCGTTATTTTGGCTGTCTTAGTGAAATGGTAAGATATATCTCTATGTTTTTTACATGTAAGTGTTCGGAAAAAATACAGTTATAGCAGTTATGTACAAAAATAAGCAGCATATGCTCTTTTCGCCAAAGTAAAGTCCTTTTTTCTTCTGGTTTCTTATATGTGTCACAGCACACCGCAAGCTTTTAGGCGAATAGCAAGTGAGTGGTATATATATATCATCAATTTTATAGTAGGTAACGGTGTAAATTACTTGCCATGTTCATGTCCATTATACGTTTTCCATATTCCATATGTGTCATTTAATTGTGTGTTGCTTGATGCCATGTATGTATGTATGTGTGTGTGTGTGTACATGACTTTAAATAAGCATGGATGGATGTGTGCACTCGATTGTGTGTGTGAACCATGTATATATTTTCTGTTGTCAATGTTGTCAATTACATATGTTATACTATGCGTTTGAATCATTAAGTATTTTAGACGTCATACTTTTTTTCGTATCTTCACGATGGCTTTTTACCCGTTTAAATTTTAATGCTTCCAACTTTCAAAGCGCTGCACGGCTGGGAAGAGATGCGCACTTTTATCACTGTTGTTCATGTAGACGTAATCATGGATTCATGCAAACGTCATACCTGCTGTATTTTATTTTGTTTGTTTGTATAGTCGCGTGCGGTCGCGCAGTCTTTTTGGTCAGTTCCGATTACCTCCCATTGATGCGAAAACCTATATGACTGTTTTTTGTTATTTTTCTCTCTGTTAATTCACCAGTGGCTATGTAACATGTGTTATACCTTATAGGTTCCAGCGACTAAATATTGTCCCCCGGTGCAACCATAGACATGTACGTCATCATGATCTCCCCTTAATTTGACCGTTATTTTGGCTGTCTTAGTGAAATGGTAAGATATATCTCTATGTTTTTTACATGTAAGTGTTCGGAAAAAATACAGTTATAGCAGTTATGTACAAAAATAAGCAGCATATGCTCTTTTCGCCAAAGTAAAGTCCTTTTTTCTTCTGGTTTCTTATATGTGTCACAGCACACCGCAAGCTTTTAGGCGAATAGCAAGTGAGTGGTATATATATATCATCAATTTTATAGTAGGTAACGGTGTAAATTACTTGCCATGTTCATGTCCATTATACGTTTTCCATATTCCATATGTGTCATTTAATTGTGTGTTGCTTGATGCCATGTATGTATGTATGTGTGTGTGTGTGTACATGACTTTAAATAAGCATGGATGGATGTGTGCACTCGATTGTGTGTGTGAACCATGTATATATTTTCTGTTGTCAATTACATATGTTATACTATGCGTTTGAATCATTAAGTATTTTAGACGTCATACTTTTTTTCGTATCTTCACGATGGCTTTTTACCCGTTTAAATTTTAATGCTTCCAACTTTCAAAGCGCTGCACGGCTGGGAAGAGATGCGCACTTTTATCACTGTTGTTCATGTAGACGTAATCATGGATTCATGCAAACGTCATACCTGCTGTATTTTATTTTGTTTGTTTGTATAGTCGCGTGCGGTCGCGCAGTCTTTTTGGTCAGTTCCGATTACCTCCCATTGATGCGAAAACCTATATGACTGTTTTTTGTTATTTTTCTCTCTGTTAATTCACCAGTGGCTATGTAACATGTGTTACAGAATTGCACCGGTGTAAGGGTTAACATTTTATTTTTCACCAAGAGAATATAATTCATTATATGCGGGATAATGTGCGGGGGGGGGGGGGGAGGGGTGCAAACAACATTTTCACAAGCACATAACCAACAAAATGACATCGCATGCGCAGCACACAAAGTGCGTAGCACGGGTACCACTAGTATCAATATATATGTATTGCATTTCTCTTTCAAACAGCGAAACATTGCTAGGCCGATGGAAATAATGATGCAACCTACTTTGATTTCCTTATAAATAAATCAACCGAACATTTCATAAGAAAAAAGTTAATCACTTGCCCAAGCAACACGTCTTACAAAAGCACTTTTTTTCATCACCATTTGGTTATTGGCAAGCAATTTTGTAAATGGAAAATTATTCTGCTGACATTTGCCTTCAGTCAATAATGAAAATGTACAGAAGGAATCGTGCGGGCTCTATCTCAAGTAATATTCTTAATGGAAACCAGCTACAGGAGTTCTGATGAAAGAAGAGCTAGTATTTAAAAAAAACCAAAAAAACTCCGAGAATAAGACAATGTTATAAAGTTGAAGTTAAGTGAAGAACTTTCATCCGTTAAAGAAAGAAAGAAAAAAACACACACAAAAAAACAACCAACCAAACAAACAAACAAACAAACAAACAAACACATTTTGACAGAAATTACCTGAAAATAAGCAAAAACATATATAATTTACAACTACCAACTGCCACTGTGCAGCTAAAACATAACTTGTTTGCAAAACACTAAACGATCTTTAGTGTACCAACACTACAAAGGGATAAGAAGACCATCACGTGTCTAATATTCACACGAATAGAAAGAGACTGCCATTTGTCTTAAACAAAGCGAAAAGAAAAGGAAAGAAAGGAAGATAAAAGAAAACGCCAGAAAAGAACTGAAAAGAGAAGAAAAGGAAAGAAAAGAAAAGAAAAAGAAATTATTAAAAAAATAAAAAATAAAAATAAAAGAAAAGAAATATAAAAAGGCAAAGAAAATCATAGAAAGCAAACCGTCCCTAAAACATGTACACAGAGGAGAGAGAGTAAGGTAGGCAAAACATGACAATACTTATGAAAACTGTCAACCTGGAGACAACAACAACAACAACAAAACTAACAAGATATACAAAAACTAAGCAGAACAAACTAAGCTTAAAACGTGAACAGGAGAGGAGACAAAGCTAAATACAAAATCAAAAAATTCACTGTCTTCACACAGTCAACCTTGAAGAACACAAAACTAACAAAAAATACAACTAAGCCTGAAACCATACACAAAAACATCACAATACTTACAAAAATAGCCAACCTTGAAGAACACGAAAACCAACCAGACGAAACAAAAAAATCCCAGTCTCTCCTCCTCACCACATTATGCGTGTGTGTGTGTCAGTGTACGACCGTAAATCCTCTTTCACTCTCCTATACACACTGTAGTAACAGTCCGTTCGTCCCCTCCAATCCTGTCTCTGTTCAGCACACCTGAAAGTTGCCGCAAACCTTCCCCTTTCGCTATGCCGTCACTGACTGCCCGAGTGAGTAGAAGTGTATAGTAGTCAGTAGTAAGAGTACAGCGGGCTACACTCCAAAGGTGTAACAACAGGCGGGGCAGAGACGAGAGAGAAAGAATTCCGTGTGTGCGTGTGTGTGAGTGTGGTGACAGTGAAATAGAATAACACTGTCTGTGTTCCTTTTGTCCGTCGTAACATGCGAAGAGGCATGGTCCACGCATACCAGCTAGATTCCGCCAAAACGACCAAGAATGGAAAGCTGCCGGGGGGGGGGGGGGGGGGGGGAGGGGGAAGAGTGGTGGGGATGAGGAGTGAGAATGGGGGTTGTTAGTTTGGAGGGGGATACAACCAAACAAAAAACCCGTTGGGGGGTGAAGGGGGGTTCTGTGGACGAATGACATCTGTTTACAAAGGATAGGTGAGTTCGACATGCCTGACCACCAAAAGGCTACAATGCATTTTGATCGCTTGGCATTAGTGCTTGAGAACAAAAGACTTTATAGTCGTGGCTCGATCTTACAAATGCCGTGGGTGCGTCCACTTCGAGTCACAGTGCGTGAAGTTCAAGTCCTCTAAAGGGGGAAAAAGGTATAGTACAAGGGGGTCAATGGGAAATTTCGTCAATGGGGATCTGAGAGAGAGAGAGAAATGGGGATCTGAGAGAGAGAGAGAGAGAGAGAGAGAGAGAGAGAGAGAGAGAGAGAGAGAGAGAGAGAGAGAGACACACACACACACACACACACACACACACACACACACACACACACGTACAGAGACAGACAGAGAGACAGAGAGAGAGACAGCGCAATTTATAAACCACACATTTCGTGGAAAATAGTTCAATACCTTGGTTATGTCTCTACGGGATAATTGAATATAAATAACACATGTATAAGAGGGCCATCAACACTTTATACTCTTAAGGGGCAGCTTAAAGGTCCTTGTCTACATTTTTATACCGAAATCGCCATTTGACCATTACAATGCAGAGTCTATTATCTACAATTATCAACAATACACCCCCTTTCGATCAGGAAAGACGAAGCCAGTGTAGCCGTTTGAAAATTCATTGTAGTATTCCAGCGTAGTACTCATAGTAGGATATCCTTATTTGGAAAATGCCAATCGCAAAACTCCTCTCAAATCCCGTGCATTTCGTGCGAATAACTGTACATATTTAATGGTTGATGGTGTGTGTGTGTGTTAATGACTTTAAGTCTCCGTGTGTGTGAATGAGTGTATGTGCGCCTTGGGTCGCCTGTTGGTGAGACATGTGCGCGTTACAAATATTCGTATTATTATTATTATTATTATATGAGTGTGCATGAGTTGTTAATGCGAAAGAATGTGTATGAGTGCGCCTTGAGTCGCCTTGTGGTGAAATATGTGCGCGTTATAAATTCTCGTATTATTATGATTATGATTATGATTATGATTATGATTATGATTATGATTATTATTATTATTATCATTATTATTATTATTATTATTATGTTTAAAAAAGAAGCGTGGACAGCGCTCCAGTGTCAAACCGTTGCTGCACTTGTTTGGGCGTAGATATAAGCATAGTGACATGAATTTGATTGGTCAGTATTTTTAGGTAAAGCACATGTTCTCAGCAAACAGAAAACAAAATATTGGAAGCGTGAGTCACGCTGCCCAAAAATAAAATCTTTTTTTGCATATATTTGTTTTTTCTATAACTTTTTTCCACATGGTTCATTCATCATCTGACATAACTTTTTATCGAAATCTAACCATAAGAGTATTGAAAAAAAAATGTAGACGACCACCTTTAATGTCCTTCTGTTTCACAGTTACAACCGATTCACTAAAGTAGATGTTTTAGTAGCCGGAAAAAGGATTATAACGCACACACTTGGCAAAGAATGTTATTTCTTGGATTCAAAACTACATCCGGGACCCGAAACGCCAAAGCTTGCCAGGTGCAAAATCGGTGAGTACATGTACGAGGGTGAACACAACAACTTCACTTCTGACCGTACGAAGGGCTGACCAAGACACACCACACTTGCAACACCTTGGGTCTACAGTTTACATTTGACAGTGCCTTAAGAACACATAAGTGTGGTAGCTTACGGACCGTTTCGGCGACGGCCAAGAATGAGCGACCGCCCATGATTTTAATCCTTCGAGAAAGCCACAGTAGATTACAGAGAATTGACGAGAAGAAAGGTGTCGAATGCTGTGGTCTTTTCGGAGAAAGTTGTCGCCGGAAATACCAGACCTATTCTCCCGTCCACTTTAAATAGTGATCTTGTATGTAAGAAGAACTGAGTTTACAGTGTTTAAAATACACCTTCCAGGAAGGACAAAAAATATGGATCAGCTTTTCCGTGGTGTTCAAAATATGCACACAAAAAAGGTGTGTCTTGTTGGTGATAGCCGACCACAGCCCCCCCCCCCCCTCCCCCCCTCGACGAAATTTGTTTCAGATGACTAAATATAGTATAGTAAACTAGAAATAAAAAAGCATTTTAAACTATGTGATTAGCAACGTAAACTAGCATGTCCCATATGACAATGAGTTTGGAGGTGGGGAAGGAAGTAGCAAAATCTTAACTGCTCATTTTGACAATGAAACATGTAACTAATGCCTTTTACCAGGGAGAGGGAGAGTAAACTTGCGTGGGAGTTCAACTAATCTGACGTAGTTTCAGGTGGTTGTTAGGATAGGGAGACAGTAGACAATCACAGGTGTGTGGTCGGAGGAGAGGGCGGGGGAAGGTAGGGGGAGTGGGGTTGTTTGAGAAAAAACCAAAGAGCGATTTGCTCCCAGTGACTGTGCACCTCTGTTTCCCCAATCTGGTCAGCAATCAAAGTTGTGTCCAGTTCTCCGCCTTGTAGTTTGAGTGACCACTGCGCTCTAATATGCGTGCGCTGGGCTAATAGTGTCTTAAATTCTATGAATCTCTGTCCCCCCTCCCTCCGCACCAACACAAACACGCATTGACTGTCTGTCTGTCTCTCTCCCCGATGTTCACAGATTCGGCAGACCACACGTGACAGAGGTTATGGCGGTTATCTACCTCGTTTTAGGACTTATCCTGCAGGAAGCTTCCTTGTGTGTGGAGTATGGACACTTACTGGTAAACAATTTCGTTTCCTTTGGGGTTTTCAGTTGTAGAATGCAAAGGGCAAACTGATACACAATCATCATCATCATCATCATCATCATCATCATCATCATCATCATCATCAGCAGCAGCAGCAGCAGCAGCAGCAGCAGCAGCAGCATCAGCAGCAGACGCAACAACAGCATAACACAACAACAATAACAACAACAAAAACAACAACAAGCGACTACTAACTATGAATTCCAACTCGTTGGCCTAGTGGTAAGGCGTCCGCCCCGTGATCGGGAGGTCGTGGGTTCGAACCCCGGCCGGGTCATACCTGAGACTTTAAAATTGGCAATCTAGTGGCTGCTCCGCCTGACGTCTGGCATTATGGGGTTAGTGCTAGGACTGGTTGGTCGGGTGTCAGAATAATGTGACTGGGTGAGACACGAAACCTGTGCTGCGACTTCTGTCTTGTGTGTGGCGTACGTTATATGTCAAAGCAGCACCGCCCTGATATGGCCCTTCGTGGTCGGCTAGGCGTTAAGCAAACAAACAAAAAAACAAATTCCAACTCGTGAAATGGCCTTCGGTGTCCTCGTTAGTTTGTTGTCTAACCCCACGTGACCTTGTTTCTTCCTCTAGTCTCGGTATCCCAAACGTTTGTCCTGGCCACCCAAACGATACTCCCACTTCAAGGTTTGTCGAGTCGCAGCGGGGAAAACTTTGCTGGCACAATCGATTTCTGATAATTGGGTCGCGTAGGAGGACCTAGACACCACTAAGAGGGCTAGAGAGGTCTGAGAAAGTGTCTCTGTCCATACTTGTCAACATTGTCTCTGGTCTTTTGCAATCCCTCTGTCTCACCAACCTTCAAGCGATCATGCGGCTAAGTGATGGAATGCACAAACTTGCACCAGGAATGAAAGGAAGAAAGTCGACACCGACGACGATAACAACAACAAATGGGAGAATAGAAAAGACAAGTAGGGCGGGGATGTAGCTCAGTCGGTAGCGCGCTGGATTTGTATCCAGTTGGCCGCTGTCAGCGTGAGTTCGTCCCCACGTTCGGCGAGAGATTTATTTCTCAGAGTCGACTTTGTGTGCAGACTCTCCTTGGTGTCCGAACACCCCCGTGTGTACACGCAAGCACAAGACCAAGTGCGCACGAAAAAGATCCTGTAATCCATGTCAGAGTTCGGTGGGTTATAGAAACACGTAAATACCCAGCATGCTTCCTCCGAAAGCGGCGTATGGCTGCCTAAATGGCGGGGTAAAAACGGTCATACACGTAAAATTCCACTCGTGCAAAACACGAGTGTACGTGGGAGTTTCAGCCCACGATCGCAGAAGAAGAAGAAGAAGAAAAGACAAGTAAGACCGACCGACAGATAGACAGACTTATAACTTCATCTCCGCGTTCATTACGGGCAAAGCATTGAATTGGTCACAAAGATGACATCAAAACAAGAAGATTTGCCATCGTTATTCATTCCTAACTAGCTGGGTGAAAAAATAAAATGTTCTATAACAAGACAAGACATCTCATGCCTGAACTCTGCGTTGACTAAACAACAAATCGACGTGTTTTTTCCCCAGCAGTTAATATGCAATAGCACACAGTCCTCTGATCTTATAAGATGTTTGATGGGTTGTTGACAGACCAGCTTTTTTGTCGGTCCGAGGGGGAGCATATCGTCTTTTGTTTCATATTTATTGACCAAGGCCGAAGGCTGCGGTCAATATATATGAAACAAAAGTCGATATGACCCAAGAGGACATCTCCAAACATCGTTTTTGTCATCATTTTGGTAGTGAGAAAATAAGTGCACAATCAACACAGGGAGCCATGCTTTGAAACACGAGTATCGTTTTGATAAACACACGAGTTCCGTTTTGATAATTACTGGCAATCAAAGCTGGCGTGTGAAAGCAACTTTCTGTGTTTTTGAGTTCATAAAATGTTGGGATGAATATGTCAGGTTTGAGGATGCACAGTTCTGTAGGTTCATCTCGGTATTCCACCCCCTCGGCTTTCAGTTGTAAATATTAAGCTTAGTGATCGAATGTGGAAGCTACGTTGGGTCAAAGGTCACAGAAGATTTGCGTCGTGCAGCGAAGGAAAGAATCGCGATCTTGTTTCCGACTCAGTGCCTCTTTGTTTTTCATTAGACCTGTCATTCTGCTTGCTCGGCTTTGTTAGATGTTTGCATGTCTTGTTGCTATTTTCTTTGCTTTTATTATTATTTCTTATTTGCGCTTCGTTTATCGATACAACGTCTTGTGCACGGGTCAAAATGTGTGTGTCAGGGGTCAATTGGTTTGACTTGAACTTGACGTTCGTGTTTCTCCGAACGTCTGTGTATCGAAACACAGATACACGCACTCCATGACTTTGTAAGAAGACAAAACATTTCGGTAGGTTTCATTTGTTTATGATAAATTTATGACCTTTCATGAAGTAGTTTTGTTTTTTTGTTTACTTTAGCCAGTTTGCCAGTTTGTTTGTAGAACTTTGCAAAGCAGTGTCGTGTCGTCTGTTTAGGTCTGGGGAAACGCCAATGAAAAGAGCCGAAGAATCCCCGAGCGTTTCTATTGGGTTTGCTTTTGATTATCCATGTATAACCTGCTTCCTGCAACTATGGTAACCGGGGCTTTATTGCCTGGGGAACATGAAATTTATTTCCCAGGTGCTTGTGAATGAAAACTCGTGAAAATGATGACAACAGCGAATATCTGATGTGTGTCGGTCTTCCTGCGTTGTGTCTCTGCCTTTGAATCAAAAAGCGCCCATAAACTGTTCATACGATCTCTGTGAAGAGTGACCCTAGAAAATCTATGTGCATATGTCGTCACCCCTTGGCCATCCTGTGTGTGCTCGACATATTGGCTAGACAAACCGCCGCGGGCAGAGATCGAAGAGTCTTGTCAATGTTAAATTCTCACGGTCATCCTCCACACACGGTCAAAATGCCCCCCCCCCCCTTCCCACCGTCCTCACTCCTCACTCTCCCCCATCCTCTATTTATATATTTATTTTCTCTCTCTCTCACTCTTTCTCTCTCTAGCTCGCCCTATCACTGTCAAACACACACACACACACACACACACACACACACACACACGCACACACACACACACACCTTCTCTGTCTTAGTTTTTGGTAGATTGACAGGCAGACAGAGAGGGGGAAACGGACAGACAGATAGACACTGCTTCTCACCTTCAGTCCTGTTTCCCAAAGTTTCTCTATTTAACACTTTCTCTTACCGTTACCCAGTTCATGCTCTCTTTTTTTCTCTCTCTCTCTTTCTCTCTCTCTCTCTCTCTCTCTCTCTCTTCCCCTTTCTCATTTTGTCTTTCTCCCTCTCACTCTCTCTCACTCCAATTGTGGGGGCGGGGACGTAGCTCAGTTGGTAGCGCGCTGGCTTTGTAGCCAGTTGGTCACTATCAGCGTGGGTTCGATCCCCACGTTCGGTGAGAGATTTATTTCTCGGAGTCAACTTTGTGCAGACTCTCTTCGGTGTCCGAACACCCCCGTGTGCACACATGCGCACGAAAAAGATCCCACGTTCATAGCACAAGTCTCAGGGCTTGGAAAACACGAAGACACGCATGCATCATCTTTCGTCTCTGATTATCATGATCGTATTTCGATACTTTGACGAGACAAACCCAATGCTGGTGTGTCGAAGAAGACAGCCACAGCGGGCTTGTTCGAATCAAAGTATCACACCATATCCTCAGCGTATTACCAATACCTGTCCCAATATAGACCAGTTGGTCTAAGAGGACGTTAAACCCTAATAGTCAGTCAGCCCCCCCCCCCCCCAATTCTGTGGCCGCTACGTGTGTCCAAGGGTGGCAGTGTTGTCCGTCAACACTGAATAACTTAGCCAAACTTGGCGCACCAGCTTTTGCGGTTGGTTAGTATGCATAACGTGCGGCAAGTTACACTCGACAAATATAGCTCGGTGGACACAAGGTCAGATTATTACTCTGTCAAAGTGGCTACGCAACCAGTCCAGTCCTCCCACCTGATCCGAAGGAGCGTGTTATGACGGCTAAACCTCACTTTGCAAACAGCGCTTCAAGGTGGTATGGTCCACCAATTGTAAACGTTGAATGGAAGATGCGGACTTTTTCAGCTTTGGAATGTTCTTTCTTTCTTTATTTGGTGTTTAACGTCGTTTTCAACCACGAAGGTTATATCGCGACGGGGAAAGGGGGGGGGGGGGGGGGGAGATGGGATAGAGCCACTTGTCAATTGTTTCTTGTTCACGAAAGCACTAATCAAAAATTTGCTCCAGGGGCTTGCAACGTAGTACAATATATTACCTTACTGGGAGAATGCAAGTTTCCAGTACAAAGGACTTAACATTTCTTACATACTGCTTGACTAAAATCTTTACAAAAATTGACTATGTTCTATACAAGAAACACTTAACAAGGGTAAAAGGAGAAACAGAATCCGTTAGTCGCCTCTTACGACATGCTGGGGAGCTTCGGGTAAATTCTTCCCCCTAACCTGCGGGGGGTCTTTGGAATGTACACGCAGTTAAAACAACAACAACAACAACACCACCACCACCACCAACAACAACAACAACAACAACAACAACAACAACAAAATGGGCGTCCTACCAATATTTAGAACGGATTTAAGCTTTGAAACTTACGCTTTGCTACAACTAAGACGACTTAGATTGATGCAAATGTACTGTACAAGAAATGTGCAGAATTATAGCTTTGACTTGAAACGGGAGTAACTAATGGTAACCAAAGATTCACGAATAAACTTTGTCCGAGGACCTTGCGTTTTTCGTTCTTGCTCAGATTTGTTACATTGATGGAGTGTGTATATTCTGAATCTTGCGTTAATGTTCTACTTTTTGAGCGTCCTTCTGAACTAAGAAAGGTTATCTTTGAATCCAGAACAATTGAAGATTCACCTTTGGTTAACTCCAACCGTTGATTTGACAATGTAGTTTGACACACCCTTCTTCTTGTTGTTTGCTGTTAGATCGTCAGTCCGGACTGCAGGGCGAAACGTGCTGTCCTCTCCAAGTCCTCTTTGGGGCCGTATATCTTCTTTTCCAGCATGTCTCCTCTGGCCAGGTGGTGTCCCTCAGAGCACTGTGGTATGGACAAGCCTGCAGGATGTGCTCGGCTGTCTGATTCTTGCCAGTTTGACACACCCAAAACCACTTTCTCCATAGGACAACCCACAAGACTTCACAGTGAAGTAGAACCTCTTGCCTTCATAGATAGCGTTAAAGCAAGCATAGGCATAAAGCTGTCATCACGGAGACATGTCAGAGGTTGAAACGTCCTCACGGCCCATTATTCATAACTCTTATCATACGGGGCAGGCAGCAACGATCACGGTCAATGCGTATGCATGCGAAACGTAGCTGTGTGGTATTACCTTTCACGAGTCATCGGTCAAGACTTGATTATCAGATTCTGATTCACATACATGTGGGGGTCAGCGTGTCCTGTTGGACTTGTCTTGGGAGGAGGGTGAGGTGGAGGGGGGGGGGGGGGGGAGGAGGGGGAGACGGGATTGGTGGAGGACGATGGTAGTGCTGTAGTCTGGTGGCGTGTTAGCTTCTTCTGTGTTTTGGTTTTTGTTATTTCATCTCTGTTTTGGATCATCCTTTTGTGTGGCTGTTGTATCTCTAGTGAAAACACTCATTGCTGTGATTGGAATCTTGCTAGATTCCGAATCTAGCTGGATAGAAACATAATTCTGATCTCCTGTGGCTGGGATCAAAATTCCGATCTCAACCAGGTGAAATGAATAGACTGGATAGAATCAGAATTCCAACCTTACCTGGCTTTTTAGTGGAGTTAAAATCTTGATGCAATAAGCATTTTGACTATTTCCAGTGAACATTTGGATAACACTGGAATTCCGACCCTAGTCACATTAAATTAGAATCCGCGTTCTATGACCAGAGATCCCATTTCATCTGGTTGAGATCGGAATACTGATGCTGTCTAGTTAGCATCGGAATCTAGCAAGAATCCAATGTCTGCTATGGCATACATTTTATACAATGTATATTTAATTGCCCCAAAACTCTATGTAAATAAAACCTTGAGCCGACGGGTTGTACATTTGTATAACCAAAGTCTGTAGTATGATTGCCTACACTCGCATATATTTCCTTGTCCGGACATATTGGGATAGTGCAAGTATGAAAGCTACCTCGTGTTTTAAGAACAAAGCAACTTCCTTTTAGTATTTTGTTTTAACTTATTTAAAATAGTTCGAGTTTTAGTCGTCGATTGCGACAAAGTCTGATTGTAATCAAGTTTTCCTTTTTTCACAAAGACTTCAGAATGTCAGGGTAACGTAGGCTTACATTTCTCCATTGCAATTGAAAGATAGAAAAGAAAGCCAGAAAAGAAAGCCAGGAACGCGACCGAAAGAATGTCGTGTTTGGCAAAGATTACATTTAGTGTAAAACAAGTTTCAATGGAATCAAAAAACAAGAAAGGTAGGTTGTTGGAACGTTTGCTATTGACAAAACAATACATTCAGAAATATATCGACCCAACCAGTCCGTTTTGAACTGTCTGGTTGGTGTACACTTGTAAATAGGCCCAGTGAAATTGAACACTTTATCTGTACATATTTATTATGATATAATATGCGTGTGGAAGGAGTGTGAAGTTTGGATGCATACACCATAACAAAATCCTGTGCTTTGCATTTGGTAAATAAACTGTGTGACTTTTTTTATTTTTTTTTAAAGATATGTATTCAATGGATATATTGTTTCACTTGCTCAATTTAAAAGCACTCAATGGCCCCAAAGCAGAAACAACTGGTGTTTGTGTCATATCTAAACGAGAGGGAGAGAGAGACTGATTCCATGCTATTGGAGTCGATAAAGAATTAAATCAACGCAATGGAACTGGTTCTAGCTAATCGAGAAATGCCTTGCAGCAGCTGTGTCTTGTGGTGGTCGAGTTATGACTTGTATATATACAATCATGCTGAATATGTGAATATTGGAGTAAGTAAAACGGGAGCTTATCATTATTCGTATTCCTCGTCCTAGACCCCCCCCCCCCCCTCCATTCTTCTATCTCATCACCAAGCCTGATACGATTTTCTCTGTTCATTATTCTCACAACAGGTTTGTTGAAACATGAAACACTGGGTGCTGTTACTACGGTTATTTGATATGAACAGGAAATTCTCACCACGCAACACAAAGCAGAACTAATCAGCATTTCAATAACGCGGCATGATTGTCCAATTTCCTACTGTCTGGCTGTTACAGACAAGATATGCATGATCGATGAACTAAAAAGTTTACAAATCTGTTCAACATTCGGGATGATCCAATATATTCCTGTCTCTATACCACTCCCCTGATACGAGGAGGCTGAAAACAGACTGAGGCAAACTGTCTATCCCAAAGAATGTAGTCTGTCTGAGAACGTGTGTTGTCAGCATTAGACTTGTTCCTTTCATTCTTGGTCACTCTCCATCAAACCAACTTCTGCTGTTTTGTTCTTTGTCCAGTGAACCTGCTGCCAGTGAAACTGGGATACGTCATTGATAAATACATTTTGAATACTCTGTTACCACCAGTCACTTTTCAACAGACACAACAACTCACTTATGCAATTTAACAGACCGATTTATATTTAGTCTGGACAACACCAATGCGGGTTACTCCTACATATAGTGTTTCTACAAACTGCACAAAATCAAGGCCTGGTTTGGTTAAAAATAACACTTTAATTATATTGCAATATCGTGACACATATATACACATCTAACAATTGGGTCAGTATCGAAGGATACGCTTATAATGAAAATGTTGTAGCATAGTTTACCCTAACTTTTTCCTGTTGCGAATACCAGAGGTGCTTTTGAGACTGCAATTTCAACAAAACACGTACAGTAGACGATTGTGACTGTTAAAGCTGTGGTCTATTTATGACTTTCCGGGGCTACGAGGTTGAAAAATAGGGATGAAATCATGTACAGAATTCTGTACAGCAAACGCTACCCGAAACCCCACCTATACGGCGTGTATGACCTTGAGAGCTTCAGTCAACGCTTGAATTTTGCAGTGGTAACATCCGGTTTGCTCTCTCAGAGCTGAGCATATTTGTCGAGAAGGATCGAGCAGAAAAAATAAACGACTTGGCAGGGATTCGAACTCTTGAGCCTCGGGGCCTCAAAATGTCGGGGCCGATGTCTTAACCGCTAGGCCACTTCACTAGTGTTTTCAAAGATAAAAAAAATGATAATTTTATATCATTCTACGCTTGAATTACCATTCATGCGTTGCAAAATTGTAACAAGTCGCGTAAGGCGAAAATACAATATTTAGTCAAGTAGCTGTCGAACTCACAGAACACGTGGAATTGACAAGAAGAGCGGGGTATTCGTTGCGCTGAGAAGGATAGCACGCTTTTCTGTACCTCTCTTTGTTTTAACTTTCTGAGCGTGTTTTTAATCCAAACATATCATATCTATATATTTTTGGAATCAGGAACCGACAAGGAATAAGTTGAAAGTGTTTTTAAATTGATTTCGAAAAAAAAAATTGGATAATAATTTTTATATATTTAATTTTCAGAGCTTGTTTTTAATCCGAATATAACATATTTATATGTTTTTGGAATCAGCAAATGATGGAGAATAAGATAAACGTAAATTTGGATCGTTTTATAAATTTTTATTTTTTTTTTACAATTTTCAGATTTTTAATGACCAAAGTCATTAATTAATTTTTAAGCCACCAAGCTGAAATGCAATACCGAACCCCGGGCTTCGTTGAAGAGTACTTGACCAAAATTTCAACCAATTTGGTTGAAAAATGAGGGCGTGACAGTGCCGCCTCAACTTTCACGAAAAGCCGGATATGACGTCATCAAAGACATTTATCAAAAAAATGAAAAAAACGTTCGGGGATTTCATACCCAGGAACTCTCATGTCAAATTTCATAAAGATCGGTCCAGTAGTTTAGTCTGAATCGCTCTACACACACACACACACACACGCACGCACACACATACGCACATACACCACGACCCTCGTTTCGATTCCCCCTCGATGTTAAAATATTTAGTCAAAACTTGACTAAATATAAAAATTGCTTTCAAAATTTGCCTTTATTTGCAAACATGTTTCACGGAATCGCAGTACATGTTTACACCGTCATGCTACACGACATTCGCGCCATGCAAATAGCTGCGATATCTCTATTTACAACATGCAAGAAAAATGACAAGAACAGTAATTGAATCTCTCTAAAACTCTGTGCAGTTGAAAACAGACAACTAAGAAATATTTATACATGTATTCACTTCTGAACAATGGGCGGATAGAGATATAAATCATGCTGCTTCAAGAATAACATAACATGAATTCATATCAATGTTTTTCCTTCTTTTTCTCGATTGGCGCAGTAGCCTAGTGGTTAGGACATGAGACACGAAGTCTCGAGGTCGAGAGTTCGAATCTTCGCCAGGGCGTTTATTTTTTCCCCTTGATCTCTCTTGAAGATAATAATATGATCAGTCTTGAGAGAGCAAACCGGATGTTATCCCTGCAAAATTCAAGCGTTGACTGAAGCTCTCAAGGTCATACACGCCGTATAGGTGGGGTTTCGGGTAGTGTTTGCTGTACAGAATTCTGTACATGATTGTATCCCTATTTTTCAACCTCGTAGCCCCGGAAAGTCATAAATAGACCACAGCTTTAAGGGCGTTGCAAATTGTGAGACCTGTTTCAGTGCGCGGCGACACACTAGCACAGTTTTTAGTCCTGATGCAAACACATAGCTTACATCTGACCAAACTAACAGGATTAAGTTTGCATTCCTGAGGTCGGCTGACTCGCCTGTCTAGCCGAGAGACACGCATATCCGATACGTTTTCAGCGTTTGTGTTTGTACTATGACATTCCAAGCCTGGCTTATTCGTCCGGTCCATTCATTTCAAATGGAATATTTTTCCGTCTCACCTTATATTCTCGTGTTTGTTTTTTAAACAGCTGTTTTCTGTTTCGCGCTGTTTCGAAATTACGTGACGTTTTCAAAGCTAAATCCAGTTGAAAAGACATGCTGAAGTCCAGTCTTTGTGTTTAGTAATAAGTTTTTGTTTTGTGTTTCACAACAAAGGAACAAGTTACCTTATGTTTAGTCTATTTTAACAGATGTGTTCTGAAATAATTTTGTTTAATTGGTATGGCTATTTGGAACTTTGTAATAATGCAGTGTTGACATCCTTGTAGTTGCAATCGAGGAGTACTATAATCGTACAGTTAGTATAGTATAATGGTTCTAGCGTATACGTTGAAATCATTTAAGCGGCAGATCATCATCAACATCGCATCACAGATCAACTTCAATTCTCGTACTATTAATTGAAACCGTCCCACTTTTCGCTACCTTTCGTGTGTGCAGATGCAACTACTTTGTTCATTCCATTTTCTCTAATGTGGCAAAAGCCGATTAGTTCATAATTTACCGCACAGTATTCTTGTTGTAAGTTATAATGATTGTTCGAAAGTTATAACCATTCTAACTTATAACATCCCCTTCGCATTCCAGATCTACTCCAATTCCCGTACTAACTGTAACCCTCCTATTTCTCGCTTCCTCTTAAGTTTCCAGGCGCGACTACTTTTTCATTCCACTATCTCCAATCTGGCAAAACTTCGGTGAATCGTAAGAGATTATCTTTGGAATGTATAATCATCGTTCGAAAGTCAAAACAATTCAGACCCATAACTGCATCACCGCATTCCATATCTACTTTATCTCCCACACTACTAACTGCAGCCCTTCCATCAAGTTCAACTAACTTTCTTGTGCCCAGGTGGGGCTACTTTTTACATTTAGTCAAGTTTTGACTAAATGTTTTAACGTAGAGGGGGAATCGAGACGAGGGTCGTGGTGTATGTGTGTCTGTGTGTCTGTGTGTCTGTGTGTGTGTGTAGAGCGATTCAGACTAAACTACTGGACCGATCTTTATGAAATTTGACATGAGAGTTCCTGGGTATGATATCCTCACACGTTTTTTTCATTTTTTTGATAAATGTCTTTGATGACGTCATATCCGGCTTTTCGTGAAAGTTGAGGCGGCACTGTCACGCCCTCATTGGTTGAAATTTTGGTCAAGTAATC
>NC_090246.1:95377172-95387172 GCF_037325665.1 Littorina saxatilis
GGCTGATGAAAGGTGAGAAGTCAGTGAAGAGTTCATGAATTCACAGTCATCCGAGAATACATTTGACAGAAAGCACCAGGAAAAAGACCATGGGCGTTAACTAAAAACATCAAAACAACCGAGCGAGCTTAATACAAAAATAATTAAAAAACCCAGCTCTTCCAGTGTAAACGATTTGGCTCTGCAGGTCAATCTGGCCAGACTTTTACATGGAATAAGGCTATTCCTCCACTTGAACATATACAGTAAACCAACAGCCTATATACTTTCTCCACAGAGTAGGATTATTTTTTTAATTCAAAGCCACTGGTGTCAATCTGCGAAATAATTATTTCCAAAAATGGCAACTCTGTGCCGGCAGGATGTACTCAGGCTGTTCATTACATTTAGTCAAGTTTTGACTAAATGTTTTAACATAGAGGGGGGAATCGAGACGAGGGTCGTGGTGTATGTGTGTGTGTGTGTGTGTGTCACTGCATGTGTGTCGTGTGTGTGTGTGTGTGTGTGTGTGTGTGTGTGTGTGTGTGTGTGTGTGTGTGTGTGTCTGTGCGTGTGTGTGTGTAGAGCGATTCAGAGTAAACTACTGGACCGATCTTTATGAAATTTTACATGAGAGTTCCTGGGTATGATATCCCCAGATATTTTTTTTTCATTTTTTCGATAAATGTCTTTTATGACGTCATATCCGGCTTTTTGTAAAAGTTGAGGCGGCATTGTCACACCCTCAATTTTCAATCAAATTGATTGAAATTTTGGCCAAGCAATCTTCGACGAAGGCCGGACTTCGGTATTGCATTTCAGCATGGAGGCTTACAAATTAATTAATGACTTTGGTCATTAAAAATCTGAAAATTGTAATTAAAATCATAAAACGATCCAAAATTACTTTTATTTTATTCTTCATCATGTTCTGATTCCAAAAACATATAAATATGTTATATTCGGATTAAAAACAAGCTCTGAAAATTAAAAATATAAAAATTATGATTAAAATTAAATTTCCAAAATCGTTTTAAAAACTATTTCATCTTATTCCTTGTTGGTTCCTGATTCCATAACCATATAGATATGATATGTTTGGATTAAAAACACGCTCAGAAAGTTAAAACGAAGAGAGGTACAGTAAAGCGTGCTATGAAGCACAGCGCAACCGCTACCGCGCCAAACAGGCTCGTCACTTTCACTGCCTTTTGCACTAGCGGCGGACTACGTTCAGTTTCATTCTGTGAGTTCCACAGCTTGACTAAATGTAGTAATTTCGCCTTACGCGACTTGTTTTTGGTATGTGCCCAAGTGGAGGGATAGTCTTGTCCCCTTGAAAGATATGAGATGGTGAGTCGAGCTGTCGTCACGGGAATGACCGTGCCATTGACTATGACTGATAATTCTGTACACGCACTTGAAAGATTAGGATTTTTCTCACCTTCTTTTCTTTTCTCTTCTAAATTTGAATAATATTTTGTGTAAAATCTACGGATTGTGTTTGCTTACTGTGTAAGGGCTTGACTGTTCTTCTTGTAAATGTGTGTGAAGACACCGCCATAAGGCGTAGGCTGGTTGTTGTTTTCACCTTATGTCCATGTACATTTCCTGAACATGTAACATATGAATAAACATTGTTTAAACCAAAGATTAGGGCGTGCGTGCTTGTGCTCTAGCACGAATACATATCTGTCCACGCTATCCAGTATGCGTTGTATTGCTTTTTGTCCTAGAACATCATAGAACTGACGTGTGTTAACCACACACAAGGAGAGAGAAAAAAATACCAGCCACCAAGAGATGAAGAAAATGGAAAAATAACATCGTTTACGCTGGTGGTTTTGCCACGCCTGAATGAACCCACCCAGCTAGACTCTTAGACAAAGGCACGGTCTGATGGTCCTTTTCATGAACTGTTTTCATGAACTCTTGTTGGAATTCTTTCGGTGTCTGTGCGTGCATCTTTCTTTCTGTCTCATGTTTCCTTCTCTCTGTCTCTCACTCTCTCTGTAGCCTATCTCTCCCCCCCCTCCCCCACCTTGCTCCTAACTACTCTATCCTTCTCCCCCTCTTTCTCCCTCTCCCTTTTTCTATCACCCCCCCCCCCCCCCCCACCTTCTCTCTCTGAGCGGTCAATGTAACTTTGGTGTGGGCTTATACAAGTGTTGGCAAAAGGACATCGCGTGTTTTACTTGCTTGTGAAGTTTCAACCTGACCAATATCATGTCAGCAAAATTTGAAAGCAGACTTGTTTTATTCAACATGTATTACATGTTATCACTTGATTAAATGTATTCCAAATGTGCACATAAAATCCTAAAATACAGTACATAATACGAACAACAGCAACCAACGTAATAAAGCGCACGTAAAGGGCAATACGGTTGTAGTGGAGTAAGCACAAAACACCAGCAACAACAACACATACACAGACACACACAAAGAAATGCGACTCTAAAAGCTTGATTAAAAGTCAGTAATATGAATCTGCGCTCAACCGAGTAACTCATCCGTGCAAATTGTGTAATAAGAATATTCACGAAACACCTGTTGCACTGACGCACATTTTACATGCAAGGAAACCTGTATACTGGCAACAACATTTGTACATACAAACACAGTTCTGGGGAACATAGAATCAAAGACAAGAAAGGTAGGTTTTTGGAACGTTTGTTATTGATTTTTTTATTCTGAATTTTTAAACGTTGGCAGTCTCTTTGTTTTTGGATCTGGAGAACATAGAAAAAGGTGTAAAACGAATGGTAACAGAACTAATATCGAACGGCCCATTCGATATTATTTCTGTTACCATTAGTTTCGGACACACACACACACACACACACACACACACACACACACACACACACACACACACACACACACACACACACACACACACACACACACACACGGCACACAAACTCACACACACACAAAACACATATCCACACGAAACAAAAATAAAACAACCCCCCACACACACACACACACACACACACACACACACACACACAAACTCACACACACACAAAACACAAAACACACATCCACACGAAACAAAAATAAAACAACCACACACACACACACACACACACACACACACACACACACACACACACACACACACACACACACACACACACACACACACACACACACACACACAACATACAAGAGCAACTGCATGCAGTTCTAATTCTTACGCCATTATTTCTGTAAGAATTAATTTGCCTTTCTGCTTTCGCTTTCCATGGTCAATGTATACCCCTTTATTCAGTGTTTAGTGCGCCTCTGTGCACTTCAATGTCGAAGGAACACTTTGTGTACATGTATCATTATCCCTTTTTCACCACCCCGCTCCTTCCCCGCCCATCTTCTCCTATAACCACAGTAAGCGGACGCAAACATACCTGTTCAAGGAATGTCAGGTAACCGAAGACACAGGTAGTCTAAATAACTCTTTCTTACCTCGGATTTCTACCTGCCGTGCCTTTGTTCCCCTTGGGGCACAATCACCCCAGTGTTTGATGGACAAAACGTTCCCATTTTATTATTCCTCCCATAAACATCTGCGCCCCAGAAGTCTCTTCTGCTTTAAATCTCCCAGCCCCACAACAGGAGATCATTCTCGAGAACGTCGTGATTTCTCGTTTAATAAGGTCACCGGGACCATTAAGTGTTGGTTTTTTACCCTTGTTACCAGTGCATTGCCCCAGTTTAAACGACTTTATACCGGTTCCTTAAACAACGAACTCAAAACGAGGGAGTTTCCTTCGATACGCCTGAAGGTGGTCTAAAGAGAAGTAAAATTAAGTGTTCAGCAGTTCATTCCAGCTGCGTCTCTTTTTTCAGAAGTTCCACTTAACTTTTATGAGTAGTTCCAAGTATGCGATAATTCACTTGGGTTTACAGTTTTAATGCCACGCGATTTTACCACTACCCCGGTGGGATTTCACCCGAAAATGTTGTCATTCTCCGATTACACCGCCGTTGGCCTCCGTCGGGTGGAAAATAAAGGGTATATGTACGCTCTAAGCATCCACACGGAATCAAATGGCATACCCCCACAGACTACTTGCCATTCCACGACTATAATGTTCCCTTGTTTCGGATCAGAGAGTCGGGTGAATGAATACATTCTCACGGAAATCAGTACTTGGAACTGTGGTCAAATTGTCGGTGAAAGCCCTAGCGACAAGGCAGAGACTGAGACGTTGGGCTTTAGTTTTGTTTGTTTTTTGTTGACCCTTCTGTTGGGAGTATTCAACGTTATTGTTAACATCCTCTGTAGTTGTCGCAGAGGAATTTCCTTATTTGTCCGCTGTGTCTGTACGCATTCCACAGATTGTATCAACAAAAGTGATCAGCGTAAGAACAGGTCCGAGTCTGCACCTCTGAGGTTAACAGGGACAATCAAGAACAACCTATGGTCAAACTGATTTCACACACGCGTTGATAAGACAGCCCCCTCGCTTGTTATCGTTCCATATGTTTTTGTGTGTGTTAAACGATTGCATACATGAAAAGTAAATTAAACATGCTCAAATTAAAAAAAATAGAAATAAAGAAGAAGATAAGACAGCCCCTTTAAATGTGGAAAAAAACAACCCATCCGAATGCTTGCAGAAATTTAGACAAGAAATAACTTTGCTTTTCTTTTGCGCAGTTATGGTGTAATATCATCCGAGGTTTCTCCCATGGGAATGCTCGACACTGGGTGTCCTTTCGGAGACAGACTGTGCAAAGAGATATTTGAGTATCCCATCCCTTTTTTATTTACAACTATTCACATCTGCACAATACTGTCCATTGTGCTACTTTCTAGAATACAGAAATACCACGTGATGCAAGTTAAAGTCAAAGGCCTCCCAAAAAGGGGAAAAATAAGCAAACAAAACAGCAGATAGAGAAGAAGAAGAACAAGTCGCGTAAGGCGAAAATACAATATTTAGTCAAGTAGCTGTCGAACTCACAGAATGAAACTGAACGCAATGCAACGCAGCAAGACCGTATACTCGTAGTCCACCGCTCACGGCATAGGCAGTGAAATTGACAAGAAGAGCGGGGTAGTAGTTGCGCTAAGAAGGATAGCACGCTTTTCTGTACCTCTCTTTGTTTTAACTTTCTGAGCGTGTTTTTAATCCAAACATATCATATCTATATGTTTTTGGAATCAGGAACCGACAAGGAAAAAGATGAAAGTGTTTTTAAATTGATTTGGACAATTTAATTTTGATAATAATTTTGATATATTTAATTTTCAGAGCTTGTTTTTAATCCGAATATAACATATTGAGATGTTTTTTGAATCAGCAAATGATGGAGAATAAGATAAACGTAAATTTGGATCGTTTTATAAATTTTTATTTTTTTTTTACAATTTTCAGATTTTTAATGACCAAAGTCATTAATTAATTTTTAAGCCACCAAGCTGAAATGCAATACCGAACCCCGGGCTTCGTCGAAGATTACTTGACCAAAATTTCAACCAATTTGGTTGAAAAATGAGGGTGTGACAGTGCCGCCTCAACTTTCCCGAAAAGCCGGATATGACGTCATCAAAGACATTTATCAAAAAAATGAAAAAAACGTATGGGGATTTCATACCCAGGAACTCTCATGTCAAATTTCATAAAGATCGGTCCAGTAGTTTAGTCTGAATCGCTCTACACACACACACACACACACACACACGCACGCACGCACACACGCACACACGCACATACACCACGACCCTCGTTTCGATTCCCCCTTGATGTTAAAATATTTAGTCAAAACTTGACTAAATATAAAAAGGAAAAAAAGAACAGAAAAGGACGAAATGTTAGTAAACACACGCGTGAATGGACAGATTTTGTAAAATAAAACTGAATTCAAAAGACATTCAGGAATTGTGCACATGTTTCCTAACACAACTTAAACGGAAATTCCACGCTAAAAAATACATCAACAACAACAACAACAACAACAACAGCGATGACGACGATGACAGTACATACGCCTCCGACCCTACTTACAATGTAGACATAAACATAACCTTCGTGGTTGAAAACGACGTTAAACACCAAATAAATAAAGAAAAAGTTAAAAGAAATAGTAGCAAACAGAATGATACACATATGCATCCCATTGTACCATAAAACACAAACAAACAAACAAACAAAACAGCTCAACAACAACGAACCAGATGTGCAACAACAAATTTACAATGAGCCGCCATCACCACCACCACCACCACCACCACCAACAACAACAACAACAGCAGCAACAGCTATCCAAAACAACCTCATAAAACAACACTCTAAACAAACTCAACAACACAATTAACGCCACGTCAAAACAGACACCAGCATACCTCAATTTCAGCTTGTGTGGCCAGCACCAGCTCCAAACACTCATATCTCTGCCGAGTGTGACAAATCCTTTACCACCACACCTTGCAGTCCCGCGGGTAGGTAGTATTATGCAGGTATATTTAAAAAGTCATTGTATACAGTATATAGGTAAAGCTGCCTTGCGGGCCAGCCAAACCAACTGACCACTCCGACCGGTGAACTGGTCACTGCCAACACCAAGCTTATTTCTAGACCCTATACTTATCTCGCTCGGTTTACACGTCTATACGAGTGCATGCGCAATACTGCCCCTCCCCTCCCCCCCCCCCCCCCCCCCTGTCCCTCCCCAATGCCTGCCCCCTCCCCCTCTTCCTATCTGTTACCCAAGTTCACATTCCTCATACCCTATACCCTCATTCTTCCTATCCAATCATGGATCTGTCAACATGTCCATTATATTATTGCGACCAACAACTAAAATAATAATAATAATAATAATGGACATTTATTAATCGCCGTTTCTCACAAGAGCTCACGGCGATTTACATATTAATTTCTGCCGTGTGAGATGGAATTTTTTACACAATATATCACGCATTCACATCGGCCAGCAAACCTCAAGCCTATTAGGGCGAGCATTCACCTTTCACGGCCTTTATTCCAAGTCACACGGGTATTTGGTGGACATTTTTAGCTATGCCTTTTCAATTTTGCCAGGAAAGACCCTTTTGTCAATCGTGGGATCTTTAACGTGCACACCCCAATGTAGTGTACACGAAGGGACCTCGGTTTTTCGTCTCATCCGAAAGACTAGCACTTGAACCCACCACCTAGGTTAGGAAAGGGGGGAGAAAATTGCGGCCTGACCCAGGCCTGAACACGCAACCTCTCGATTCCGAGCGCAAGTGCGTTACCACTCGGCCACCCAGTCCTGTTGATAAAGCATGTCCATGATACTTTTAAACGTGAATGTGCAAGAGAAGTATTGTGACAAAGAATAATCGTACAAGTATATCCAGATACGTTTTACGACCAAAAATGTTAAAACACATCATACCGGGAAAACGGAAGCATGCCCAGACTGTATTTTCTATTTATTTTAGATTTTAAAAGTTAGGTCTAGAGCCTAACCGAGGCTTCCGATTCCCTTTATAGTACATCCTTTTCTAACTGCACGAAATAAATTCTTTGAAAATGTCTCATTATCAACGGAAAGCAGCCAGGATGTTCCCAAGCGGTAAGCGTTCAAATGGAAGTATGTTTGTACTGTGTGTAAAACCTCGGGAAGCTCAGTGATCAGAAACAGATGGTTTACGGGAGGCGGAGGGTGGCTTTAATCTGTAAACATGTTCAGAACAGAACATTCTAGCGACTAAGAATATCCGCTCTCATTTTGTCTAGCAGACCGTGAATGGTTAGGCGTGTCAAGGGTATTTCACATTGGAGTGTGCACTACATTGGGGTGTGCACGTTAAAGATCCCACGATTGACAAAAGGGTCTTTCCTGGCAAAATTGTATAGGCATAGATAAAAATGTCCACCAAAATACCCGTATGACTTGGAATAATAGGCCGTGAAAAGTAGGATATGCGCCGAAATGGCTGCGATCTGCTGGCCGATGTGAATGCGTGATGTATTGTGTAAAACAATTCCATCTCACACGGCATAAATAAATCCCTGCGCCTTGAATAAGTGCGCGATATAAATTGCATACAAATAAAAAATAAAAAATAAATAAATCCCTGCGCTTAGAACTGTACCCACGGAATACGCGCGATATAAGCCTCATATTGATTGATTGATTGATTTCTTGCGACGATCTCTAGTTGTCGTCTCGATTTCTGGTCAACTGTTATCTGTATGTTGATCTCCCTGGACTTCGGGATTATAGTCCCCAGAGTCTATTGTGTCCCAAAGCCCTTTACTTCCAACATTCATCAGTACTAGACCTTTCGTATTGGACGGAATTTTCATTCTGCTCCATTCTTCTCTCTTTACGAGGAATATGTTGGTTTAAGCGTGTTTTATTCATTTTTGCTGGATACAATCGTTTCACAGAAAAACAACATTTAGATCGATTACTGGCAACCTGATTATGAACACGTTGTTTCGTTATGCAGTTCAAGCAAGCAATGAAGCAAGCAAGGGGAAACATGGAAAAGAAGGTGTATGTATGATTTGTATCTAAATGAATTACAATTTCGGAAGGGTAATATTTCATGGTAATTTTAAAGTCTTGGTCACATTTCTGCGTGTGAGTCAGTTGCAAAAGACAGATCTCTCCAAGAAAAATCTCGAAATAGTATATACATACTTTACATTTAATTTTGCAAAGCCGAAAAAAATATTACGACGAGAATTAAAAAGTGAGACTGAACAGTTATATCAATAGTTTTCCATGGAAACTAGTAGAAATAAAGAAAGACAGAAAAAACGAAAGAAAGAAAGTTATTAAAGAAAGAAGGAATGAAAGAAGAACAAACGAACACAGAAAAAAAGAAGGAAACAGATAGACAGAAAGAACGAACAGATGTCAACCAAACCCAAAACGACCCAAGAACCCGGATACAACTTGTGACCCGGAGCTGATGTACGTCACTAACACACGAGGAGTACAAGGAAGGTAACCAGATACCTCCATGCCGCTCTCACACTCCAGTTAGGCCCAAAAAAAGAGGTCTGTTTACGGTAACATAGGCCAAAAAAATAGGGTCGGTAGGTCGGGATTTTTTATTTATTTTTCTCCAAAAAAGCATATTTTTACGTTATTTTGCAAAATGCCAAAAAAAAGTCTAGGGTCGCGCGAAAAAAATAGGGTCGGTCGGGCTACCGTAAACAGACCTATTTTTTTTTTCCTTACTGTAAGTTTCTCAGTTACAACAGCCCAGCTGTCAGGAGTGAACATCGACCAGTTGCTTCTTGGGTCAAACGACTATTGTACAAATCAACGCGTGTCAGTTTCTTGTCATGTGACAAGGCCGGAAGTTCTGTAAAGGTCAGGTCATGCGGAGAAGCAAAAGAGAAGGGAGGCAGCTGTTCAGGCGGGGACGAATTTGAGAAGGGTTATATTCATCGCTGATATCGCTTATGAAGGTCGATGTTAGACAGAATTTGTTTTTATCTTCTTTTTTTTTTTTTTTTTTTTTTTTGGGGGGGGGGGGTGTATGTGTGTGCGTTATTTGTTGCCGTCGTTTGTCTCATGGTTGTCTACCACTCTGCTTTTACGGCCTATAATTTGCCTACACACACACACACACACACACGTACACTCGTACACACACACACACACACACACACACACACACACACACATACACACACACACACACACACACACACGGCACACACACACACACGGCACACACACACACACACCAAACAAGAAGAAGAAAGAGAAGAAAACTAGAACGTTGCGTTCCGAGAGTCGGCAAAAATCAAACGCAAAGGTAAGAGGCAAACGCCGACAAATGTTTGTGTGTCAGGGTTCTGGCAAGCAAGTTAAAGCTACATACCGTGTAAACTACACTCACACCTGTCTGTGACAATCATCCAAGGGACCAACCAGAAGTTGTGCTCAAAAACAGATGGTTGTTTTGGAAAGGCAAATAATGAAGAAAAAGAACCTTTTTGGCGATCCCATGCGGCGATCGTTATCCGGAGTTAATCGCCAGCCAGGTCAGGTT
>NC_090246.1:95394012-95404012 GCF_037325665.1 Littorina saxatilis
TAAATGCTGATTGAAATGCTAATCAAAAATTCAAAATGAAAATGTTTCGATTTTGTCACATGCATTAAGTACAAATAAACTTTGTCAGATAAAAATAAAATGGACACAAATGTTAAACCCTTTTAATTTTGTTTTCAGCAGCAATAAGACATACATTTCAGATCTGAAGTTTGCTCAATCTGTCAGTCCTTTTGTGAAGCATTTTTCCCCTTGGCTCACAGCAGCTCTAACGTAACACAACACCCCAAAGGTAAACCACACCTCATTCAGCATGGCGTCTAAAACGCCACCAAAGAAGGGTCCAACTTGGAGAATGACGTCACAGCCTCTGACGTAGGCATGGGGTCGACATTACTGTCGCTCCTGGCGGAGGTTTGCCGAGACCTGTCCACAGTGGAGTACAGGTAACCCTCATCATCATCATCCTCATCATCACCATCCTCTGTCATCTCCAGAGTAGCTGTCTGCTGCGAGGTACGAGCGTTGCCTCCGGTTAGAACCCCGGTACTGGTGGACGCTGGCCCTGCTGATGATGTGGCTGAGGTGGTGGGCTGGTTCGGGACGTCAGAGTCTCTGAAGGGTCCCAGGTCCAGTGGCTCGTTGTCCACGACGATGGTCTCTATGCGGAACTCCTCGTCGCCCTCCTCGGCCTCCGCGCCCAGGTTCATGGCCAGGGTCTGAACCAGAGAGTTAGAGATTAGTATATATTCCACATCACGTCAAATGGAAAGTATAGTACCATTATGGCCCTCAGTTATGGAATTCACTCCCCTTTCAATTACGTCACTCCATCCATTTCAACTTTTAAGTCCAATTTGAAAACTCACTTGTTCCAACAACATCACGGATAGTTCCTTAGCATAGAGTCTGGGGATGTGAGATGTGCATGATGTGTTGTTTGAATCTGACAGTGATTGTTTGTTTGTTTGTTTGCTTAACGCCCGGCCGATCACGAAGGGCCATATCAGGGCGGTAATCTGACAGTGATTGTATGAATTTTGTATACATGTATTGTTGTCACGCGCTTTGAACTTCTGATAAGGCGCTTTATAAATGCCCGTTATTATTATTTAAGTTATTGAGACATCCCAGTGCACTAAGGGATTTATAGAGCAAATCGAGAAAATTCATTATTGAACGAAGCGCATAGCGCTGAGTTCAATAATTATTTTCGAGATTTGCTCTATAAATCCCTTAGTGCACTGGGATTGTTTCAATAACGATATTGTCGGTACCGCCAGAGAAAAAAGAAGATACAACACGCACATTTTGCTACGCGCATTTGAATAGGCATAACTGTGTGGTCAGGTCGTATAGAAGATCTACTTTTGTGTGGGCTGTCTCGTGTGTTGTGCTTTCATCACACGCAAACTCTTGTTTTAATTTCTGTTGGTAAATTCCAGTGTAGCGTTAAGCTAAACAGTGATGATCTTTCTCTCATTTGAACTCGGAGAAAGGACTGTGCTTTCAGTTATTTGCGGTTCGAAACCTTCATCGAGCTTCGACAGATTGACTGTGCAGAGTTGTGCCCCTTGCCAAGGTCGACGGAAAGCCCATTTTCAAAATAAACGTGGCATGTTTTTCGTGTGGTATCTTCCCTCATCGGGGAGTCTGGTACTAAATATGAACGGTAAGAATGCTCTGAACCCTACACGTATTATATCCCCATCGTTTTATCGTTCACATTTGCCTAACATGTTTATTTGCTGAGCGGGATTTATGTCGTCTGCTAGGCTATTGCACTGAGTCTCATTTTAAAAACAAAAATTGCTCGTCCCGTTGCACTGAGTCTGCACACATAAAGAAGGCTGGTAATAAGTCTTATATGTGTTAAGAACGTTCTAAACCCTACACGTTTTCGATTCCGATTGTTCTTGCCTTAAAATAAACGGAAAGCATTCATTTACTGAACAGATGCAGTCGTATTTCAGTGTAGTCTGCTACGTGCTGATCTAGCTGCGACGTTATCGGAATAACACTTGTGTTTTCTGTTAGCTGCTGGGAATTGTACACTAACTCATCATTTGGTAATGTGGATAATAAGGTACATGCCACCAACATGGCATAATTATGAGAGGAATCTTCGCAAGTCGAAACTGAAAAATTAGACACAGCGGGTTCTATTTTTAGATCAGTGCAACTGTGGGCGGCACAGGCGCATGCAATCTGTCAGAAAAAAACCACTTCTGCTTTAATTGAAAAGCAGGACATTTATGGTCATAATCATTGGTATTGTGGAGAATATAAGCTACATGTCATTAATTAATTCTGAGGATGAGAGTACAGTCTCGCTTTGGCAAAGGGTGTAAGAATACGCTCTGTGGAAAAGTTAGCGCACTCCAGGAGTGCGCTAACAGATTTAAGCGCATCGCCATTAGCCAATCAACTGGTTCACATCAGTCATGTGACACCAGTACTTACTGACAATTATTATTATTATTATCATAATAAAGAAAGAAAGGAAGGAGAGACAAAAAAACCAGAAAGAAAGAAAGAAAGAAAGAAAGAGAAAAAAAGGAAGAACGAAAAAGAGATTAACAGACAGCAATTTGACTGAGCTCTTCTTGTCTACGAAAACGCTTATTATAAATTCAACAGTATCAGTCACAAACCCTATCTGCTGCCTCTTAAAATGTCGGCAAGAAATGTGTATACCCCTTGCTTTTATTTCAAAGCAATATGGCACCTAAACATATCTTGAAGATATAGAACAGACAGACAGACAGACAGGCAGACAGACAGACAGACAGACAGACCCACACACACACACACAGACACACACACACACACATATAGAGACAGAGACAGACACACATACACTCACACTCACACACACACACACACTCACACACACACAGACAGACAGACACACATGCACACACACACACACAAACACACACACACACACACACACACACACACACACACACACACACAATGCACACGCAGACAAAACCCCAAAGAGAAAATACATTAAACAACAACAACACAGATACTACACACCTGCATTCAAGTGATGAGAGCATTACGGTCTACACGGGACAGTTTTTCGTCCACTTTGAAAAAAAAACCCACCAGGAAACAACTGATATTTTAAATATAGTTCTTAAATTGTCTTTATTTTTGAGTATTAAATGTACATAATCTTCATATTCTGGATTTTTTTGTGTGTGGTTTACATGGCTTACCATTTCTTCTTGTCCTTCAAGCATTGAAGCATTGGTCCTGCAAATATAAGCAAACCATCGTTACGAATAAGCAAACTCAAACATTCGGTTGGTTTTGTGGTACCATTCATTTGATATAAACTTGCGAGCCAGAAAAAGTATCGACTAACTTCTGAACTTCTTCAATTATTTCAGATTGTAAGAAAAGGCCCAGCCTTAGATCTTTATCCTTGTAAAATAAAGTTTAGTCTCAGTCTCACTAAACACGTGTATATCAGGGCTACCCACACAGTGTGTCCCTGCGTCCCAGACGCACTAGAACCCGATACAACCGTACTTACAAGTGGTCCCGCGACGCACTAAACTTGAAGACAGCGGGTCCTGGGACGCACTAAATCAGGATCAGGACCAGGATCGATACATTGCAGGAACCGTTTTAGGTTATCATCGCAACAGAACCGAGAGAGCGCAACCACAAAAATTAAAATTTGGATAATAGGAATTATTGGATCCTAGCCTATCCTCCTGTTTCTAAGGAGGTCAGGGGGCGGTTGAAGGTCAGGGGGCGGTTGAAGAACAGGCAGCATCCGAGTGACACCCCCAGCCCCCCCCCCCCCCTTACGCAGATCCCACAACCCCCTAAATCCTACCCCAAACCGAATTTAAACGCAGGTTAATATCATTGTTGGCGCTAGTGCGGAGTGGCCGTCATGGCACCTCTGCTAACCGCTGCTGAAAATGTAGCGGCAGAGCTTGCCTGGACTAAATTTGTGTTACTCTGCGAACCGTCGGTACTAATTCCTGCTGTCGGTGAATACTATCGTCTGCAAGTGTCCATACAGTTCAATGGACAAAAACGTACACTTGGCAGGATTTTGAAGACGATACCCATTTGCTTCTGGATCTGTTACGACGCATATTTGCGGGGTAAACCGAATCGATATGACAAATACTGCTTGTGTGGAGGTCTCGCAGAATGTCCAACAGTCTTCCTGGCTTAGGGACCCTCCAAACGTCCGCTGAACGGGTCTTCTGATCCTCTACAAAAATATAATTTGGGGTCCCGGGACCCTATAGGTAGAGTGTTATATCCTGGTATAGCCCTGGTATAGCCCTGGTATAGCCCTGGTATAGCCCTGGTATAGCCCTGGTATAGCCTTGCCTCAAGGACACATTTCTCTCTCCCTCTATCTTTATCTCGCTCGCTCGCTCTCTCTCTCTTTCTCTCTCTCTCTTTGTCTGCCCCCCCTCATACACACTCACACACAGTCATACACACACACACACAGCACGCACACACACACACACACACACACACACACACACCACACACACACACACACACACACACACACACACGTACTTAGTTATGAGGGTTAACGCTGACGTCCTTGCAAAATGCTTTAACAAATGGACACATTGACAAATAGCTGATATATACATACCATCCTTGGATCCATGAAGCTGAAAATAAAAAGCAGAGCATTAAATAAGTCCTTTGGTTAAAGCTAGTGTTTTAAAGAATACATTTAAACCATCCCACAAAAGAAAACAAAATAAAAAACCCAGAAAGAATACTTTAGAATCAAACAAGAGATTCACAATCAAACATGGATGTCAAGTTAAGCCTTAACAGACACAAATGTCTCCAAACCTTCCAACCCAAAGAAGCATAGTTTGGCATCAAACGAAGGTTAACAATTACGCATGAAAACCAAACCATGTTATCCCAAAAGTAGCGTTTAAGTCTCTAAATACATCACATGCATACTATAAAAACACTGCTAGTATGAGCGTTTGCGGTTATACACAAAATACCGTGGGTGTACTAGAACGTTCGCTTTAACGTAAAAATCATGGCAAATTATCATCCACAATCCGTTGAAGACTGTGATTACAGATTTTCCCTGTATGGATGATTTACCGGTATATATTTTTCTTTTAATTAATGTATTTGAATCCTCCCGTGTGTATGTTTCATTCAGGCGCACACGCAGACACGCAGCCAGACCGACCCCACCCCCCCCCCCCATACACACACACACATACACACACACAAACGCACAGACACACACACGCACACATACACGCGCGCGTAGAGAAACATACCCACACCCACACAAACTCTCTCTCTCTATATATATATATCTCCTCCTCCCCCCGCCCCCTCTCGCGCGCGCTCTCTCTCTCTCTCTTCTCTCTCTCTTCTCTCTCTTCTCTCTCTCTCTTCTCTCTCTCTTTCTCTCTCTTCTCTCTCTCTCTCTTTTCTCTCTCTTTTCTCTCTATATCTCTCTCTCTCTCTCTCTCTCTCTCTCTCTCTCTCTCTCTCTCTCTCTCTCTCTCTCTCTCTCTCTCTCTCTTTCACTCGTTACAAAACACTAGATTAGATACGTGTTTAATATAGACACGTTACTCAGACAGGCACGCCGTACAAGCGGGTGCAATGGTAGCTCTTTTGTTAATTTCAATTATCGAGGCAGAATCTAAGTTCATAAAGAGATTAATTGTGATGGCGACTTGCATAGCGTGTTGCACAACAAATACATTACACAACAGCAAAAGATCATTACAAAAAAAAGTGAATACAAAACAAAACGTGCACGCATAAAATGATGAACAGCAGAAATGTTATTAAAAGTAAGAAAAGAGAAAGAAGAAGAGAGATAAAGCGTGCTCGGAAGTGCGTGTGAAACTAGCACAGACAGATTTATATCAATAAGCGGTGAGAAATACACGAACATAAATGAAAGTCCTCTTTAGTCACATGCAGTATGTTTATAAATACATTTGTCAATTGTAAAATGTATAACTGCACATAAGCCTACATTTCTCCAACAAATGATTAGATTGCTCTTCTGTGCAAATAAACGTACGTTCAATGTCCTCATCCCACCTCCACATATCATGCGGGGGGGGAGAGAGAGAGAGAGAGAGAGAGAGAGAGAGAGTGAGAGAGAGAGAGAGAGAGAGAGAGAGAGAGAAAGAGAGAGAGAGAGAGAGAGAGAGAAAGAGAGAGAGAAAGAGAGAGAGAGAGAGAGAAAGAGAGAGAGAGAGAAAGAGAGAGAGAGAGAGAGAGAGAGAGAGAGAAAGAGAGAAAGAGAGAAAGAGAGAGAGAGAGAGAGAAAGAGAGAGAGAGAGAAAGAGAGAGAGAGAGAAAGAGAAAGAGAGAAAGAGAGAAGGAGAGAGAGAAAGAGAGAGAGAGAGAGAAAAAGAGAGAGAGAGAAAGAGAGAGAGAGAGAGAGAGAGAGAGAGAGAGAGAGAGAGAGAGAGAGAGAGAGAGAGAGAGAGAGAGAGAGAGAGACCAATACAATCCCAAATATCAACACATTACGAAAATTAATCAGTACAAATCTTAAGAGCACAAAAACGCTACAAAGAGAAAAAGAAAGGAGTCGCTAACAAATGAAAAAATAATAGACAATCAAACTAACAAAATAGAGGTAAACCAAGAAGCACAATGCAAGCTCAGCTCTCATAATCTCTCAAGACTACGATTAATCCCCAAAGTAGGTTAACAAACAACAACAAAGTCCGATGACAGGCTTTTAATCTGTTCAGCGTCTGTTCTTTGCATTGCGTGAATGCTATGCTGACAACAACAACAACAACAACAACAACAACAACAACAACAACAACAACAACAACAACAACAACAACAACAACACCAACACCGACAACAACAACAGCAGATAACACTTAAGCCTATAAGTCGAACGATGTCAGTCGTGTTACGCGTAATCTACATGTCTATTCGTGTCACTAAATGTACAACGGACGTTAATTTTAATAATCATACTCATGCATTCACTGAGTAAAAGCCATGCAAACTAACAACAACGTTCAACATGTCGGCATGCACATGGTACGGAGTTTCATTAGCTTTCCGATAATATTGACAGTTAGCCGAAAAGTGGGCGGACAATTGGTGGTGCTCTTATCAAACTTCAAATAAACCATTTGTCAGGTTGAGCTGACAAGATTTCCACAGCCCTGCACAGGATTCTGTATCCATTTTATTCGTTTTATCCCTCATGCTTTATACGACGTGCTCCACAAACCAGGATCTTAGAAAAGAACGCGGTTAGAGATAGCTAGGCATAGGTCAACATAACTTTGTATGTTTTGGGAAGATAACAAAGAATCCCAAGTTGCCAAGAATCCCAAGTTGCCAAGTAGACCAAAGAATGTGTAAACATAAAACTCGTTCTTCCTCGTTCATGTTTTACTCGTTAAACTAACCCGCACGATTGGAAAACACACCCCACAATTCATGTTTACTCTTTAAACCAACCCGCACGATTGAAATGTTGAAGAAAGCACACCCCACAATTCATGTTTTCTCTTTAATCCAACCCGGACGATTGAAATGTTGAAGAAAAAAACACCCCACCATGTCCAAAGAAATTAGAGAAAACAGTTACATAGTATCATGTCACTGTCATAAGAAATGACACAATGTTTGAATAGCATAATGTGAGGGAACACACGTGGTACAGGCTGTATTGATAATGCATTCACTCTATTCTTACCTCGTTCACTTCTATCGTCCTCTGAAACTTTGACATAAAGACAACAGAGATACACATGAAACACGCAAAGGGTAGAATGAAACTGTCTTTCTTTCTTTCTTTCTTTGGTGTTTAACGTCGTTTTCAACAGTAGAATGAAACTAAGAACATGGCGATAACAAGAGAGACAAACGAGAAGTTGTACACACATTATAGTCACCTAACTATACGGGCCTATAACACCAACTAATACTAGAACGGCACCAGTGAAACCACATGTTCCCAAAAGAATTCCAGAATCCTTGTGATTTTGAGACAATATTGAAAGCATAGGGCGAATCTAAACGAAATTTGAAGACAAAATATCCGTCAAAGATTTATATAATTTTTTTTTCTAAATCGCTTTTTTCACTTCAGAGTTATTATTTAGTGCTGGTGCACACTGTTAATTACACAACAACAATCAATATTCAACAGCGTAGATTTTTCAATGGTCGGTTATACATATCTTTAAAGATAGTTAACACAATGTGAGACACACACTGCATGATGGAAGGCGTGGGTTTTATCTATTTTTTATTTGTTAAAATGTATTTTTATTTTTAAACAATCACAACAACAGGTGTGCAGATGCTTCACACAATCACAACAACCACACCATTCAACAATAAGAAGATGTTATCAAACGTGGTGCATATGTTAACGTTTCAAAACAAACATGTTAACATCGGCGTGCCCATGCAGACAGTTTCACACCTGGAAGAAACTCGTGGTGGTGAGAGACATCAGCATAATTGCAACGCAAAATTTGGGATATTGAAGTCACACTGGTGAGGATGTACAGATACACCCCTTCTTGTGTAATAAACAACAATGTTCGCCATGTGAAATGTTTGCCCAGCACTTCACATGGCATGAGATCAGCCTCCATTTACACACATGCAGTAGGATTTTATTTTTGCTGAATTAAATTTCGCAAATTGACAAAGGTGTCACTTTCAAAGAAATTTCAGCACAGAATTCTCACTCCTCACAGAAAGAAGTCGGAGTTTATTTTAATTTTGATTTTATACGTGCCTACATAGAAATATGTTCTCATCGAAGGCACGCTTCATCTTGGGAGACGTTCGGCTCACAGTCCCCGGATATGACGAAGCAGGCTTTTACATGTGATAAGGTCATTCCTCCGCTTGTTCACAAACACAACAATGAACAGTTTCTGTTTGCTCTGTACACAGTGGGAATTATTTGTATAAATTAATTTCGAAATTAATTCCTAAAAACAAAATCCGACTCCCATAAGTCAGGGTTTTGATTTTCCGCACACGTCCAAGTAGAGGGATGGTCTTATTCAATTAACATCCTGGACAGATCTCAGATGGCGAGCCGTTGTTGCGAGAAGGAGTGTGCCGTTAAATTTAAAGGCTTGGGCATATTTGTTGCGGTGTGCATGGTAGCTTACGGAAGTAAGAATGTACCTTGAATATATCCAAAACGGACAACATGACAAAAAAAGTAGTTTGTTTGTTTGTGTGTTTGCTTAACGCCCAGCCGACCACGAAGGGCCATATCAGGGCGGTGCTGCTTTGACATATAACGTGCGCCACACACAAGACAGAAGTCGCAGCACAGGCTTCATGTCTCACCCAGTCACATTATTCTGACACCGGACCAACCCGTCCTAGCACTAACCCCATAATGCCAGACGCCAGGCGGAGCAGCCACTAGATTGCCAATTTTAAAGTCTTAGGTATGACCCGGCCGGGGTTCAAACCCACGACCTCCCGATCACGGGGCGGACGCCTTACTAGTAGGCCAACCGTGCCGGTACAAAAAAAGTAGTGCTTTCAGGCTGGTGCAAACACGATTTAGTCACTTCAAAACTCAACATTAAGCACGTCAGATTTATTTTAGAACAGGAGTGAAACAATGGTCAATTTCTTGTCCACACAAGCACGTGAGTTTACTTACGCTCAACGCAAAACCACACTTCGTGTTTAGGATCAGACACAAATAGATGTAAAAGTGTTGATGTACACGTAACTAAAACGCATAGCAGAGTATTTTGATGCTAGAATATCGTCTATATCTTCGTGGCTAAATCATTCAATTGCATAGATACGGAAGCTTTTTCAAAGGTGAATACGTTCGTCTAGCATTTCATTATGCATAATTGCTGCGATTCACGAAATTGACATGAACAATGTTAACATGGCTTAGTGTTATTCTTGCCTGTTGAGCAGAGCGAACGAGTTATGCATATATACATTTGAAGCTGTAAAATTCTGAACATAACATTTCAAAAAGTGTGATTTAAATAACTGG
>NC_090246.1:95409012-95411874 GCF_037325665.1 Littorina saxatilis
ACAACGTACTAGGCCAAGTCCTTGAAGCCTTCTTCCCACCCGGGCTGGTAATAAAGGCGACTGGAGGGTATTGTTAGGATACTCTGTTGACATTGAGTTGATAATTTAACACACGTACTCATGGAACTATTGAAGAGAAACATAACACATGCGTATCATTTAGCGTACTTTAAGTACTCAACAGGTGGGTTTTTCTGAAGCTCTTCAAAACAACAGTACGCGGATCATGGTCGTACTGTAACGCTTTGAACGCTTCTTAGCTTGATCTAACACTAGCAACACAACACAGACACGCACACAGACAAGCTGACACGCACGCAGACACACATGCTCATGCACATACACACACACACACACATACACACACTCACTAACACACAGTCACACACACACACACACACACACAAACCACACACACACACACACACACACACACACACACACACACACACACACACTAAAAATACAAACAAACCATCTCAACACTGAAAACTAACAAAATCGAAATCTTCACAAACAATCTTAACAGCAACAATCCTTAAAACCTCAGCCAAGAACTCTGAAGACACATCCCTCCTGTCCAGTTCTCGCTCACAAGAAGATTTAAACCCAGTGCCCCATTACAAGCAGTCCGAAGCCGCAGGGCCCAAAGAGAGGTTAAAAGCTGTCAACAGTCACATGAAAGCCGCAAGGGGCACACAGATTGATCGATGTGTCTGCTTCGTCTTGATGTTAGGCCAGCAACAGTCACTGAGTCAGTGAGACACTGACTGACTGATCAGCTAATGTTGCATGTTGCGTGCATGGTCTTTTCGGTGTGTGTCGTCGTGCACTTGCTTGCTTTAGGGGATCTTCAGTGTGAATGCATCATGTATTTCAATGGTTATCCGTAGACATGGTTTTATTTGTTCAATGTTACCTTGTTAGTAGTTATCTGTAACAGTTTTTGTTCTCTTTTTTTATATTTCTGGTTGGTTCAACCCTCCCTCTCTCTCTCTCTCCCCTCTCTCTCTCTCTCTCTCTCTCTCTCTCTCTCTCTCTCTCTCTCTCTCTCTCTCTCTCTCTCTCTCTCTCTCTCTCTCTCTCTCTCTCTCTCTCTCTCCCCCGTCATTAAAAACATACACAATGGTGTGTTTTTCTAATACACTTGTAAACCCACGGTTGCATAGTGTTTTACATGGTTAAACTGCATTATGCTAACTTGATTTGTTCATGTAATATATATCACAGTACAAAAGCATCGACAAGTAACGGCGTTTACGACGTTAGAAAAAAGGGAATTGAGATTTCATTTTAATATCATAGCTGTCCGTGTTTTTTTCAGAAGTGCAAATAGCAATGCAAAGGTGACGTCATTGAAATCAAAGCTCTTCTGAAAAGAAAAGTTCGCACAGTACGTTCCAAATCCAAATCTCCACTGTCTTGCCTTAATATCTGACCCAGACATTCCTGGACAGCATACTGCAGTCTAACTGACAGCGGCCAGATGCATCCTGATCCTCTCAGTGCTATTTGTGGTCGTTTTGATGGGCATTCCCAGGTAAAGGCTGAACATAGCTGCATTTCTGAGTGACCATAGAGACATACCTGTGTCATTGCACTTTTGGTTTGTTCCCATACAGACGTTTGTCATTGCGCCATTGGTTCGTTACCACATGATATAGGTGTGTGTCATTGCCCTTTTGGTTTGTTCCTATATAGGTGTGTGTCATTGCCCTGTGGGTTTGTTCCTATATAGGTGTGTGTCATTGCCCTTTGGGTTTGTTCCTATATATGTGTGTGTCATTGTCGTTTTGATTTCTTCTGATATAGACCTGTGTATGTGTGTGTTTGTGTGTGTGTGTGTGTGTGTGTGTGTGTGTGTGTGTGTGTGTGTGTGTGTGTGTGTGTGTGTGCGTGCGTGCGTGCGTGTGTGTGTGTGTGTGTGTGCGTGTGTGTGTGTGTTTCATTGTCCGTTTGGTTTGTTCCCAAGACCTTTTTGGTTTGTTCCCAAGACCTTTTTGGTTTGTTCCCAAGACCTTTTTGGTTTGTTCCAATATAGGTGTGTGTCGTTGTCCGTTTGGTTTCTTTCTGGCGTGACTGGGTGGCCGAGTGGTAACGCACTTGCGCTCGGAAACGAGACTGAGGTTGCGAGTTCGACCATGGGTCAGGGCGTTAGCAATTTTCTCCCCCCTTTCCTAACCTAGGTGGTGGGTTCAAGTGCTAGTCTTTCGGATGAGACGAAAAACCGAGGTCCCTTCGTGTACACTACATTGGGGTGTGCACGTTAAAGATCCCACGATTGACAAAAGGGTCTTTCCTGGCAAAATTGTATAGGCATAGATAAAAATGTCCACCAAAATACCCGTGTGACTTGGAATAATAGGCCGTGAAAAGTAGGATATGCGCCGAAATGGCTGCGATCTGCTGGCCGATGTTAATGCGTGATATATTGTGTAAAAAAATTACATCTCACACGGCATAAATAAATCCCTGCGCCTTGAATATGTGCGCGATATAAATTGCATAAAAAATATTAAAAAAAGATTAAAAAAATAAAAAATTCCTGCGCTTAGAACTGTACCCACGGAATACGCGCGATATAAGCCTAATATTGATTGATTGATATTGAATATGGGTGTGTAGCATTGCCCTTTTGGTTCATTCCTGTATAAGTCAGTGTCTCCTTGTGCACATATAACTATAATTAAGACACGAAGACTGGCAGACACCCACTTTTGAAAAAAAGGGGGAAGGTGGGAGAGAAAAGAGAGAACACACAAGCAAATCAAGAACCAAAGAAAAGAACAAAGAAAAAAACAAGCCAAAAGCAAAGGAAACACAGGCACAAATTAAACAACGTAAACTAAATAAACAAGCTTC
>NC_090246.1:95417074-95433819 GCF_037325665.1 Littorina saxatilis
TGCGTGAATGTGTGCGTGCGTGTGTGTATGTATGTATGTGTATGTCTGTGCGTGTAAGTGTGTGTGTGGCGGGAGGAGATGCGTGCGTGCATGTGTGCGTGCGTGTGTGTATGTGTGTGTATGTGTGTGTGTGTGTGCGTGTTAGTGTGTTAGTGTGTGTGTGTGTGTGTGTGAGTCACAGTGTGTGTGTGTGGGTGTGTGTAAGTGTGTGTGTATGTGTGTGTGTGTGTGTGTGTGTGTGTGTAAGTGTGTGTGTGTGTGTGTGTGTGTGTGTGTGAATGTGTGTGTGTGTGTTGTGTGTGTGTGTAAGTGTGTGTGTGTGTAAGTGTATGTGTGTGTGTGTGTGTGTGTGTTTGTGTGTGTGTGCTTTATTTTTTGTTTGTTTGATTGTGTTCTTTGTCGATTGTGTTTCTTACATTCAAAGCTCAACAGCGCCACTGTTGCAAAGACACAAACTATTATAGTCACCAAGACAATTTTTTCCCAAGGGCAGACAGAATTACGGACTGTCTGCATTATATATAACAGCACATTCCAGTTGCAACAGGTTCGAAAGTATGACAAACGCAGTTGAGGCACGCCACACATCCAGGGCTTAGGGGTGAAGTTCTTGTATCTTTCCATGCATGACGATTAACACAGTGGATCCTGGTAGAGTATTTAGCACGTTAAATGAATGATTATTTATTCGAATGTGAAAGTTTGTGTTCCCCATTTGTCTGCATTGGCTTCTTATTAGGTTTATAGTTATGTAGGTTCCATTTGTATAATGCGTACCCCAGCTAAAATAATTATAAAGTATTTCAAGGCCGTCAGATATAATTTTGCACTCGTCCTCGTTGGTTTGACATTTATTTTCTCCCATGGGTACATACGTGAGTTACTTTCAATGAAATTCCCTCTTTCGCGTCTAGTAGCAAGACAATGTAGCATTTGTTTTGTCGGAGATTGCCGAAGCTCACCTCAACACAGATCAGCAAAACAACCGGCACGGTTGGCCTAGTGGTAAGGCGTCCGCCCCGTGATCGGGAGGTCGTGGGTTCGAACCCCGGCCGGGTCATACCTAAGACTTTAAAATTGGCAATCTAGTGGCTGCTCCGCCTGGCGTCTGGCATTATGGGGTTAGTGCTAGGACTGGTTGGTCCGGTGTCAGAATAATGTGACTGGGTGAGACATGAAGCCTTTGCTGCGACTTCTGTCTTGTGTGTGGCGCACGTTATATGTCAAAGCAGCACCGCCCTGATATGGCCCTTCGTGGTCGGCTGGGCGTTAAGCATACAAACAAACAAAAATCAGCAAAACAGTGCCTCATTTGTAGAATGAAGTTAGGCTTGCAGATTTTCTAAAACTATTTTACTATAAGAAAAAAAAAATCAAGCGCAATCAAAAGAAATTAGGTAAAAATCATTGTTTTTGCAGTACTTCTCATTGTTTGTGTGTGTATGTGTGTGTGGAGGGGTGGTGTGTGTGCGTGCGTGTGTGTATGTGTGTGTGCTTGTGTGTGTGTGTGTGTGAGAGAGAGAGAGAGTGTGTGTGTGTGTGTGTGTGTGTGTGTGTGTGTTGTTTTATCTTTTTGTTTTTTTGTTTGTTTCTTATTCTTTAAATTCCTAAGCTCAACAGCGCCACGGTTGCAAACTCTAGCAGGCACAAGGTCATACTTCTTCTTCTTCTTCAGCGTTACAGAATTTTCTGGTTACGTGTGAGCTCGTTTGCCCATTTGGGTTCCCCACACTATACTCTGAGAGCATAGTCAGCTCACTCCGCTTTCGTTGAGTAGGCATGCTGGGTATTTTCGTGTTTCCATAACCCACCGAACTCCCACATGGATTACAGGATATGTTCCGTGCCCACATGGTCTTGTGCTTGCGTGTACACACGAAGGGGGTTAAGTCACTAGCAGGTCTGCACATAAGTTGACCTGGGAGATCGGAAAAAACTCCACCCTTAACCCACCAGGCGGCAGCGACCGGGATTCGAACTCACGACCTCCCGATTAGGAGGCCGACGTCTTACCACTACGCCACTGCGCCCAAGGTCATACGATGACAAAAGCTTTGATTCAAGGATTAACAGCTGGTCGTCCGCCCCTGATCCAAACCATTATAATCACCGATACAATTTTACCCCAAGGGCAGACAGAATTGTGGACTAGCTGCATTATATATAACTACACGTTTGAGATGAAACAGGTTTAAATGTATAGCAAACGCAATTTAGGCACGCCACAAAAATGATGCCTCTAGGCCGAGGGGTTAAGTTCTGATATCTGTCCATGCATGTTTGCAATTTCTGCACACTTGGACAGAACTTTCAAAATGCACGGTAGATGTACATTCTGGTTGCATACGCTAATGGCCTCCTCATGAGAACCGTTCCTTTGGAAAGCTTGATTTGCATCACACATGTACGGATTAGTAATCTGGTGAAATGTGACCCTCCACCACGAAAGGAGTCGCATGTCACCTATCGCGGTTCTGCGCTAGGCTTAATGTAAGTCCGGGGAGTGTCTGGTAACAGTGTGAGGGTCACCTTAGTCACAGGCTAAAAACTCAAACATCTTGTGCTCTTTTCTAAAACGGTTTTCACCACTGGATAGAGCATACAAAACTCGTTAGGAAAATGTAAAATTATAAAAATCATGCAAAGGTGACATGCGACTCATTCCGTGGTGGAGGGTCACAAATGAAGTCCGGGCTTTATTTACTATCATCGCCGGCTTAACATTGTTTAGTCCTACTGAATGACATTCATATTATTTTCTAAAGGAATGATAGTTATTGTTTGTGTTTGTGTGCCTGTTTGTTTGTATGCTTTGATTGTCCTTTTAAAACGTTAAAAAAACAATAACACAACAACAACACAAAGTCCTATTCTTTATTGCAGTACATTCACAAAAGAACAGTAATTTACTGGCATTAAAAAACGAAAATCACACAACAGTGTGTAAGTCCCGGGAGTGAAATATACAATTTATTCACTCATTTTATTTCCTACAGAAAAGCCAATTCAAAATGGATTATTGTTGTCCAACACCAAGTCTTTGGTTACCCAAACAACCATTATTCATGGCAACATGTTCATCTTTGTATGCAAGATGGTCGTTTAACAGTTCTTGTTGCGACTGTCTTTTGCAAATCACATTTGCTTGACACTAAAAACATTGTCCAAATAAGTGAACTGAGAGCGTACATACTTTCTAACTTTCAAACAGTTCAGCTCAAATTCCAAACACACAAAGAATCTTTTATCTAACATCTGAGCTCGCATCGTACCTCCGAAGGCCAGTTGCACATGCCATTCTTAGCGTCGAAGAATAGCGTGGGCGGACAGGGGCGAGTGAACGCTGTGGCAAACACACACTGGTGGAAGCGCGTGCAATCCGAAGGGTCCGGGTAATAGCCGAAACAGACCTGGGGCCAGTTTCATAAGCCAGAAACACAGTCGACCAACTGCAGTTGTCCGAGAGAACCACAGTAATCCGACGTTATCGGGTTTCACGAACAAAATTTCAGTCGGCCGACTGCGGGTCGTCTCACCGGAAGTCGGCCAAACACGGTGATGCTCTCTCCCCAACACTGTGTTCGGCTTACTGCGGTAAACCGAAAATAAATGTAATTATCCGCACAGTCATTGGCACAATGCTCACACTTTTTTGGATTGTGAGCCAAACCTTCTGATTGTTCTTCGAAATGTATCTATCATGACGCAGTAATCCAGGAGACAAGTCAGGGTTATGTCTTGAAGACGTCACATTATGGCGTAAGAGGGTTCGACGTCACGCGAAGGAATTACTGAAAGTCTCGGTCATTGTTATTTTGAGCGGACCGAGACTAGTTTTTTCTTCGAAATCGGCCATTTCCACGTGCGAATGAGCAAACGGAAGTGGTAATGTTGCTAAATTTAGCCCTCGATTGGCCATTCGGATTACTGTACAGTCGGTCGACTGTGGTTGTCCGCGGGTGACGGTGATTCGCTCATGAAACGCGCTTTTCGGTGACCCGGCGATCAACCACAGTCAATCGACTGGGCAGTCGATCGACTGTCAGTCGATTCACTGCTATCTTATGAAACTGGCCCCTGGGAAAGCCCGACAGTCTGTGGTACAGACACAAACATCATGAATTAAGTCTAAGAGTATAGTAAGCTTTTACAATAGAAAGAGAAAATTGTCAGATTATGGAAAACCTTACAGTCTGCGATACAGAGAAAAACAAAATGAATCAAGTTTAAAAGTACAGTATAGAATAGAAACAGAGAAGCGTCAGATAATGGAAAACCTGACAGACTGTGATACAGCCAAAAACGAAATTAATTAAGTTTAAAAGTATAATATAGAATAGAAACAGAAAAGCGTCAGATAATGGAAAACCTGACAGTCTGTGATTCAGAAGAAATTTGTTGTAATTAAGTTTAAAAGTATGATATAGAATAGAAACAGAATAGTGTCAGTTGATTAAAAACACCTGACAGTTTGTGACACCTACAACACGTACAGTATTAGGTTGAAAATTATAGAATATTAACAGAATAAAGCGAAATAATGGACAGCCTGACTGCTTGTGATACATACAGAATCATACTTAATTAGGTTTAAAAAGATATACACCAACAACTGTCGGCATAGTGCAATTGTGACCTCAGAGCTAGCTGGTTGGTTATCGGACATACCTATAGTTCATTGACATTTTTCTGTACATATTCTCAGAAGAGAACGTTTAGGGAAATCGCAAAACTAGAAGAACGCAATTACTCAAATTATCAGCGAGTCGCTACTTTCCTTTCTTCGTGTATGCGTCCCCCTTCACGACCTCACCCCCCCCCCCCCCCCCCACAACCCCCCAACCCAATACACCGCCAAAGCAAAGGAGTGACATTGAAAACATTAATTTCACGATTCAAATGTAGATATAAACTCAAACGTTTTGATTATGAATACATGCAACTAAAAAGAAAAAAATACAAGAGAAAAGACAAGCAACAGACATTTTCCGAAATCTTTTTCATATGCAAAATCTACTTCACCAACTTAATTACAATGCTATTGGCTGCACCAACAAGAGTAAACCGAGAAATACGCCACAATACCCCATGAGAAGGGATGTAACCAATAATTACAATATACTGCCGTTGAACTATGATTATTCCCCTTTATGAACAATAAACCACGGAAAACGCCTGTAAACACAGCACCGAAGAAGACAAGAAACAAATTATTTTCACTTGTCAAGATCATAGTAAAAGGGAGACAAACCATGTTTGTGACGGAAGACAACGGATGTAAGACAAAGAAAAGCTTTGTAGAACTGAGCAAGACACAACACACGAAACGCAGCTAGCATTACAATGAAGGTCTTTAAACAATGGCAATGACGTAACAGGAAATCGGATTTTAGAAAGTTGTGGCGATGTCACATGATGAATAGCTGAGTGTCTTTAGCTTTCACCGTATAAGCTCTTGAACTTGTGACAATAACTTTTCAACTGAAGTGGATAGATTGTTTAAACTTGTTTTCGAAACACATTATATTTATATATATCTTCTTGGGTTCAGGAGATGATAAAAAATACAATTCTGTCACTTTTAAATCTCTTTGAGCAAAACAAACACACACACACACACACACACACACACACACGAACTCACGCACGTACGCACACACACACACACACACACACACACACACACACACACACACACACACACACACTTGCATACGCCACCAACCATGTCTTAATTCCCAGTCTGTCTAACAATATTTTGTCAAAATATGACTAAATGTAAGAGCGTTAAATGAAATAGAAAACTTTCACAGCATGTTCAACTGTACAATGAAAACCAGCTGCAGCAGTTATTATTACCTAGAAATAAAATACCTTGTCGAAAGATATTACTTTGGAATAACAAAAGAGTAAGAGGTATGAATCTCGTAGTTTACTGACAGCTTACATGTTTGTCAGGGTATTGTTGGAGAAAACAGGCCAACAACTGTTTGTGTGTATGAGTGTGTGTGTGTGTGTGTGTGTGTGTGTGTGTGCGCGCGTCTGTGCGTGCGTGCGTGCGTGTGTGTGTGTGTGTGTGTGTGTGTATGTGTGTGTGTACGTGTGTGCGTGCGTGCGTGCGTGCGTGCATGTGTGTGTGTGTGTGTGTGTGTGTGTGTGTGAGTGTGTGTGTGTGTGTGTGTGTGTGTGTGTGTGTGTGTGTGTGTGTGTGTGTGTGTGTGTGTGTGTGTGAGTGTAAATGAACGGACAGACAGACTCAAACGTCCAAGCTCATTATTTCATCACTAATCAAAAAAATCAAATTGCGACACTGTTTGTTTATCTGTCATTATCACCGTGGTCGTTTTGTAAAGGCAAAGTCGTCACCATGAAAACAGTTATACTACTATTTCAGATGTGCCTAGGCTGTTTACATTGGACTAGAACACCCTCCACTTGGACACATACCACTGGGTGGCCGGGTGGTGGCCGATGGACTGGGTGGCCGAGTGGTGGCCGAGTGGTGGCCGAGTGGTGGCCGATGGACTGGGTGGCCGAGTGGTGGCCGAGTGGTGGCCGATGGACTGGGTGGCCGAGTGGTGGCCGAGTAGTGGCCGATGGACTGGGTGGCCGAGTGGTGGCCGAGTGGTGGCCGTGTGGTGGCCGAGTGGAGGCCGATGGACTGGGTGGCCGAGTGGTGGCCGATGGACTGGGTGGCCGAGTGGTGGCGGAGTGGTGGCCGAGTGGTGGCCGTTGGACTGGGTGGCCGAGTGGTGGCCGATGGACTGGGTGGCCGAGTGGTGGCCGATGGACTGGGTGGCCGAGTGGTGGCCGAGTGGTGGCCGATGGACTGGGTGGCCGAGTGGTGGCCGATGGACTGGGTAGCCGAGTGGTGGCCGATGGACTGGGTGGCCTAGTGGTGGCCGATGGACTGGGTGGCCGAGTGGTGGCCGATGGACTGGGTGGCCTAGTGGTGGCCGATGGACTGGGTGGCCGAGTGGTGGCCGATGGACTGGGTGGCCGAGTGTGGCCGATGGACTGGGTGGCCTAGTGGTGGCCGATGGACTGGGTGGCCGAGTGGTAACGCACTTGCGCTCGGAAGCGAGAGGTTGCGAGTTCGACCCTGGGTCAGGGCGTTAGCAATTTTCTCCCCCCTTTCCTAACCTAGGTGGTGGGTTCAAGTGCTAGTTTTTCGGATGAGACGAAAAACCGAGGTCCCTTCGTGTACACTACATTGGGGTGTGCACGTTAAAGATCTCACGATTGACAAAAGGGTCTTTCCTGGAAAAATTGTATAGGCATAGATAAAAAAAATGTCCACCAAAATACCCGTGTGACTTGGAATAATAGGCCGTGAAAAGTAGGATATGCGCCGAAATGGCTGCGATCTGCTGGCCGATGTGAATGCGTGATGTATTGTGTAAAAAAATTCCATCTCACACCTCATAAATAAATCCCTGCGCCTTGAATATGTGCGCGATATAAATTGCATAAAATAAAAATTAAAAAAAAAAAAAAATCCCTGCGCTTAGAACTGTACCCACGGAATACTGCGATATAAGCCTCATATTGATTGGTTTGGTAAAAAAAATATGTTCAAACATACATTGAAACTGTGTACAGAGAGCAGTCAGGCTTGCTCCATGATCTCTGATGTTTAGTATGCGTCCACGTGAAGAGATATTCTTATTATGTCTAAACGCCTGACCAGATCTAAGCTTGCGAGCCGAATCATTCACATGGAAAGGGGTGCCCCTTTAATCGATCTACGCTGTAAACTGACTTGATTTCGAGTTTTGAATACTTTTTTTTAACCAGTTTTGAACCCTGTATCAGTACTCTATATATCTACTGGCAAAAAGTAGCTCACATGGTAAACACATGATGTTTACCATGTGTGCTACGTTTGCTAGTGCAATTTTGTCACACGGTGTTCACAACTGGTTCCACAACATTGTTTCAATAATGGAACACTTTCATTTACAGTATAGCTGTTCGTAAGCAAGCATGTACGTACTGGTACAAGTCATCAAAGAGCAACACAAACTACACAACAAAATGTATTTCAAAATACAAAAGTTCTTACATCATTTTTCTATGTGCGATGATGTACTCAATGGACGGAACAGATATCAGTGGAAAGTCACTCGCTGGACAGGTCAGTTTTGACCTCCTTCTGCGTCGTATATCCCAATGCGTACTGTACAGAGGCTATTGGATACAAGAAAGCGGCCATTGCAGTGTTATATACCCGCCTGTGGCTATACAATACGGGTTGTTCAATCGCTGCTATGATGTCTACAGGGGCGGATCTGGGTTTTGAAAGGGGGGGGTGCACATTTTTTTTTTTTTTGTATCTTATCAGCGAAGGCGCGAAGCGCCGAACCGATGGCGCGAAGCGCCGAGCATGCTAGGGGGGTCCGGGGGCATGCCCTCCCGGAATTTTTTTTTAAAAAGGAAGCAAAATTGTGCAATCTGGTGCAATCTGAGCGTGTAAAGTGCTATTTTCAGGTGATACATTTTTCTTCTTCTTTTTTTTTTTTTTTTTTTTTTGTCCCGCTGGGGGGGGGGGGGGGGGGTGCAATTGCACCCATTGCACCCCTCCCAGATCCGCCCCTGTGTCTACAATCTTGATCGACGGAGTTAACCTTCAAGATGTCCCGATCAAGATTCGTTTGATTGACTTGTTTGAAATAAAGGCCTGTGCGTCACTGAGAGACTGGGCGACTGTGTTGACCGTAACTGGCTTTTTAACAGAGTTAAAGGAGTTTGTCCTGAGCATGGTGGTGTTTCTTTAACTGGAACATTGTGTGAATCTATGTACAACTATTATTGGGTTATGTTGGTTTTAAATTCATAGGATGATCTTGTACAAGGAAAAGCAGGCACGCACTAAGACACATGATGGTCACACAAATGCGCGCACACTCACGCAAACACACACGAAAGCACACAACCGCATATGCTCGCACGCGCGTAAACACACACACACACACACACACACACACACACACACACACACACACACACACGCACACACGCACGCACGCACGCACAAACACACACCCACCCACCCACAGACACACACACACACACACACACACATACGCACGCGCACACATACATGGGTGCTTGTTAAGGGAGTTAAGCAGTCCAGACGTTTTCACATATATTTATTTTCAAATATAGAACGGTTGTTATGAAGTTTTTACAATTAAAACAACACAATGACTCTAAAATAACATTACTTGTCAATGCATGTGCTGGGCGCACGATAACAAAGGTATAACAAAATAAGAAAACAAAATCAAAAACACATGCCAAGTAATCTACTTTTGCATCAAGTGCAATCAACACATGTAACAATACTTATGTGTGCAAAAAAAAGTTCCATAAACCATAACAGTTGCCACCTATAACATACCATAATTACAATAAAATACAGATTTACAGAAATGAAATGAATATATGTACAATGCGCAGTGCGAGCCCCTTTTTTGGGGGGATACACGAAAAGAGAACTGTTATTTGTTTTGAAAAGAAATTGAAAAACAAACTTAAGTACATGTAATTTGCTTTGAAAATAGATAATGTGTGAACAATGTTTAATGATCATACACCTATACCTACTCATAAAGTGTTGAACGTCTCATATATAGTTTAGTGACCATAATTTATATGCTATGAAAACGAGGCGGAATGGGCCTTTAAGGTAAACTATATTTTCTGGATCATGTAAGTCTTTCGGATGAGACGAAAAACCGAGGTCCCTTCGTGTACACTACATTGGGGTGTGCACGTTAAAGATCCCACGATTGACAAAAGGGTCTTTCCTGGCAAAATTGTATAGGCATAGATAAAAATGTCCATCAAATACCCGTGGGACTTGGAATAAAGTAAAAATATTCCATCTCACACGGCATTAAGTCTCAGGAAACATGAATACACGCATGCAGGAAAAAAAAAATATGGGTAGCGCCGTATGTATGGCAGCTAGCTCGCTTTCCCCGGGGAGAAAGCAGCCCGAATTTCCATGAGGGTAACCTCACTGGACTGTAAATCTTATCCAATCCATCCAATCCAATCCATATCTATCTTACCCAATATTGACGACTGTCTGATGATATCTTCTGCTATGGTCTGTTGAGACAGTGATATTAAAATCTCGACCTCCGGTCTCGATTTTGATATCACTGTCTCAACGGACCAATAGCAGAAGATATCATCACACAGTCAGTCAATGTTAGATATATTGCTAATTCTCTGGACATTTTGTATTTACTGTAAAGAAATTACAAAAGTATTTGTCTCAGTTTTGGCTGTTCCATATCCCTCCCTCTGATTATTATTTCTTTTTGTTCACGTTTTTCTTGTACTTTTCAGTATTTTAAAATGTCTTTTCTTTCAAAAAGTCTTTAGTCACTTGCTCAACTACATTCTGGGATAATTACATTTTCATATATATTTTTGTTTTTAAATTTAGGTGTTTTTGTTTTTGAAGTGGGGAAGCAATAAAGAGGTCGTCGATATCAAAACTGATATCGACGGAAATGTCGTCGATATCACTTTTGCACTGAGCTCAATTTTGCCCAATTGACCAATGGAAATCCACGTAACATATGAAATAGCAATATAGGCTTATACATGGGACAAGAGCATCTTCCACTCAGACACCCAGCAACCAACAATAACTTAGCTGCTTCCTGTGTACAATATGCTTTTTAGTGCAATTCTCAATTCTTAGTAAATGTGATGTATTTCATGTCTGTGACCGCCCGACAATGCGTGGCAATTTTCCATGTTTTATAAGGACTGTTACATCTTGAGTCGTGAGTCTTGAGAATGTGCTTTTCCCCCTGAATTGATTTTCCTGATTGACAAATATTACCATTACAAATATAATTCAGACACAAATCCCTACTCTGCAATGTCCGTAAAAAAAGAAAGAAGTCAAAATGCTACTCCCTGTATCATCCACGTTCCATTTTCCTGCTTTACTCTTACTTTTAGTTTGTTACTCTGAAAGGCCTCCTGGCTTCAACGTCTTTTATTTGACTCCAATCCTGAGTGCAATTATACCATGACAATTAAGGTAGTGCTACCATACCAAGCAATACAGGTTCTCTTCATATTTGTCTCCAGGATATTGACTCTTTCTGTTGCTGTCACCCTAAAAATGATCATAGCTTTTCTCCGTATTCAAGTCCAAACTTCAATAAAATAAATATATAACTGATTAACTAATTAATAGTATGATGCCATGGCATTAAGTAGGGTCCGTCTTCCCTGCATACGTGTATAAACCCCAACTTCAGTAAACATATGCCTGATAAATTGATCCCATTTCATCATAACATTTAACATTAAGTTACTGTGCTCTTCATGTCATATCTAACTCCAAATATCCGAGAAAACAATCTTAACTGAATTACTTGCATTAATGATATACGATACCGATACATGCCTTGACCTTACGATTCTTCTTTTTCTTCTTCTTCTTCTTCTGCGTTCGTGGGCTGAAACTCCCACGTACACTCGTGTTTTTTGCACGAGTGGAATTTTACGTGTATGACCGTTTTTTACCCCGCCATTTAGGCAGCCATACGCCGTTTTCGGAGGAAGCATACTGGGTATTTTCGTGTTTCTATAACCCACCGAACTCTGACATGGATTACAGGATCTTTTTTGTGCGCACTTGGTCTTGTGCTTCCGTGTACACACGGGGGTGTTCGGACACCGAGGAGAGTCTGTACACAAAGTTGACTCTGAGAAATAAATCTCTCGCCGAACGTGGGGACGAACTCACGCTGACAGCGGCCAACTGGATACAAATCCAGCGCGCTACCGACTGAGCTACATCCCCGCCCCGACTTTACGATTAATTTTCTACTGCTGATAATATATTATGTTGAAGTCACCAAGACAAACTTCATTCTCGAAATTCTTCCTCGGGAGACTTACAGCAGAAGTGACAGAAGTCGTTACGTGACGCTATTATTCACGTTATGACGTATTTTCGAGTTTTGGCTTCTGACATCCGATATATTTGACTTCGAAAAAAGAAGGTAAACAAAAAGAAACCTGTGTTTTCATTTAAAAATAAAATCAAAATTGTATACATCTTTAAGCTGCCATACAGACTATATAACTTGGTTCTTCAAATCCTGCCATAAATGCAGGTGGCAGATTACACCTACACTCTCACACACCTCTCTTGCTGCTAGCTTTTCACTGGGAGGAAGCAATCCGATGTTCTCAACAATGGGACAATAAAGTAATGAAAAGCCGTGCTGCATGTTGTGCCAGTCGTTCATTCCACCAGGCTCCTGCCTCTCTACCTTGCTAAATGTAGATCTACATGTCTTCGTTTGGACAGTACATGTTGTGCCAGTCGTTCATTCTGCCAGGCTCCTGCCCCTCTACCTTGCTAAATGTAGATCTACATGTCTTCGTGTGGACAGTACATGTTGTGCCAGTCGTTCATTCTGCCAGGCTCCTGCCTCTCTACCTTGCTAAATGTAGATCTACATGTCTTCGTTTGGACAGTATACGTTGCCGGGCCAGTCGTTCATTCCACCAGGCTCCTGCCTCTCTACCTTGCTAAATGTAGATCTACATGTCTTCGTGTGGACAGTACATGTTGTGCCAGTCGTTCATTCTGCCAGGCTCTTGCCTCTCTACCTTGCTAAATGTAGATCTACATGTCTTCATTCTGCCAGGCTCCTGCCTCTCTACCTTGCTAAATGTAGATCTACATGTCTTCATTCTGCCAGGCTCCTGCCTCTCTACCTTGCTAAATGTAGATCTACATGTCTTCATTCTGCCAGGCTCCTGCCCCTCTACCTTGCTAAATGTGGATCTACATGTCTTCGTTTGGACAGTACACGTTGCCGGGCCAGTCGCAGACACTCAGATGGGCTTGGTACCGAAGACCGGGCGGGCAGTTGATCGTATGAGGCACGTGGAAACTGCAGTGGAAGAATCTGGTGCAGTTGGTGCAATCCGCGTAGTATCCGAACGCCTCGGGGCATTTTTCCGCTTGAAGACAACCTTTGAGTAAAGAATAAAACACAGATTTCACTATGTGTAAACACAGAAAACACACGCATACGCACGCATACAAACACGCACACTCACACGCACGCACACATACCGTATCTTGGAAAGACACATTAAACAAACGTCCACTAATAACACTGTTAATCAAAACTCCAGACTCCAGACTTACGCCTTGGATTACTCTCCGTTGTTGTCGTCGTCCCTGTCGTCGGCAACGTCCTGGCACCGGCAGAGCCTCCAGGCGAATTTGTGGCGACGACGTTAGTTTCTAGAGTTGTTGACATGACGTTAGCTACACGAGTTGTTGGAATGACGTTAGTTACACGAGTTGTTGGAATGACGTTAGCTGCTGGTGTTGGCCTTTCAAGGTCAGACTGATTTTGGAAGACGCTCTTGATCTGGGAGATGAGAGGGTAGGAGCCGAGGTTGCAGTACTGCCCAAGGTAGTCATCGAAGTCTAGTGACCAGATCATGGCGCCCGCCAGACCTTGCTCGACGATATACTCAGCCTAATCAACGATGCACACACAGCAAAAGATGAATAATAATGATAATAATAATAATAATAATAATAATAATAAATCATTTTTCTATAGCGCAAGTCCCGAATTCACAGCTCCAAGCGCTTTACAATTCCAATAAACACACACACACACACTGACACACACACACACACACACACACACACACACACACACGATATACAAATCATGACATTAGAAAAGATCCATTACAAAATAGACTTTGTTGATTTAATGACACGGACAAAAACTTAATGCGCTGCAAGTATCGACTGGGGCGATGAAGCTAATCTCAGATACCAACGGACACTGGGTATGGTGGCTTATGTTTGCTAACCAATAAGAAATGCAATAGTTTAGATATGTCGTGCCGAATTCACGGAATTGCCGAATTCGCGGAATCGGCAACATTTTTGCCGATTTCGCGTAATCAGCAAAACGCTGCCCATTACGTGAAATCGGCAGCGTTTTGCCGAAAATGCGGAAAAGCTTCAAACATTTGCCCATTTCGCAAAAGCGACAGCCAGTCTGTTACTTTTTGTGTCACCATAACATTGCATTAACATTGCTTTACCTCCCTACTATGTTTTGTATGGTCTATGTTGGTCTGTATTGAGCATAACTCCGGAAATGCACGAAAACTACACTTTCTGCAATAACTTGCCATAACTTATCGATTATTGCGATATCTATCCATTGGAGTATCTAGTTGTCTAAGTGTGATGATATCCCAGGCTTTTGAGTACTTTAAAACCAAAAAGTGGCTGCCGATTTCGCAAAATGGGCAAATTTTAGAAGCCTGTACGCGATTTCGGCAAAACGCTGCCGATTTCACGTATTGGGCAGCGTTTTGCCGATCACGCGAAATCGGCAAAAATGTTGCCGATTCCGCGAATTCGGCAATTCCGTGAATTCGGCACGACAGATACAAGGTACTCAAACAACGGTTGTATCACGAGAGTTAAGTTACATTTTGTTGTGCATGACAGCTAGGAGATCAAAAACATAATGTCATCCTTCCACATGGTGCGTTGGCAAGTATGAAGTCAGTTTGGCACAATGAGAGAATCGCATAATCCAGTAAAATTACTGTTAGGGCCTACATGTTCGGTGCTAGTAGAAACATTTGATAAAAGTATTATTAAAGCAAAACTGACCTTAGTACGAAAGCTAGTAGGATTGTCATAGCTGACCCAGTCTAGTGGCCAGGCACTTCTGTAGGCGTGAGGGACGCCTGACGACGCTTCGAAGACGGTCCTCCAATTTGTGGCATCGTTTTGAAGGTTTTCGCACATCTGAAAGACACAAAGTTAAATCAGTAAGTGACTAAGATTGCCTCCTTGTGTCTTCTCCTCAAGCGGCTGCATGTCTGTGCACTTAAAAGACTGCTGGGTCGAAATATTTGTGACTGTAACGTGTTGTTTTTCAATAACAAACTTTTCAACAACTCACCTTTCTTGTTTTTTGATTCTGAATTTTGGAACGTTGGCAGTCTCTTTGTTTTTATATCAATAGCTACTCTGATGCACGTGTTTAGAACCTACATCATAATAGGACAACAGCCCTTACCCCCTTGTAAAACGTCCAGGGCTCCCCTTCTGTCGTATTCATAATGTACTAGATGAATACCCGCTTCGCCGGGTACGGCTTCGCCGGGAAGAAGTCGAGCTGAATACCCTTTTCTGCTAACTTCCCGATGAAACAGGACTAAATCGATTATTTTCTGTCCCTAAACACCACACAATGTCCAAAGTCGAAAGATGTAGCACAAACAGGGGAGTAAAACGGAACAGCCGTTTTTGTGTGCCTGTGTCAGTTGCCGACTGAAACAAACTTTCGCATTCGGCTTTTCTTATCTCGTAACTCCACACTAAATACCTCACTTCCCCTCTGAAGTATTGATGTACAACCCATGGCACTAACATTCATGTAGTCGTTTATAACTGAGGTTGAAAAATTCGCTTCATGATGAGACAAGTATAAATGCCATTCACCCAAACTGAAAACTTCGCTGCCGTCTGCTCGCGATTAGCTGTTCTCTTCTCCTCCCCTTGTTGCATCCTAGTTCTTCAGTTGTTTCTAGTTTTCCGTTTATGTTGTGTTTTGGTCTTCTTCATAAGTAGTCTTGTTCAAAATTTAAAAAAACTCAAACTTCTTTTTGTTGTATTCGAATGAACTAATAAAAAGCTGTTTAACAGCTGTGTTGTCAAATCGAGTTTTTGTCCAAAGTCAGTGTGGCGCCTGCGCAAAACTAATGCGCATAAGAAACGGCGTCTGCTATCAAAACCTGAGATCAACGCATCGACGCAAAAACTGTCATTTTGTAAGTTTGAAACAACAAATCAAGGTCAGAACAGCTATATAATCGCTATTGTGTTTTCAGCGTAGCAATAGGGTCCGATATTTAGACTCGAACAAGTATAATGCGACTCGTCTTCGACTCGTCGGCATTATACTTGTCTCGTGTAAATATCGGACCCTATTGCTACGCTGAAAACACAATAGCTGTTAATATCAATATATACTCTGATTCACGTGTTTAGAACCTACCTCAGAATAGGACAACAGCCCGGACTCCTCTGTGAGCCGTTCAGGGCTCCCCTTCTGTCGTATCTATAATGTATGCAGAAATTACCTCAGAATAAGACAACAGCCCGGACTCCCCTGTGAGCCGTCAGTAAGTGACTAAGATTGCCTCCATGTGTCTCATCCCCAAACGGCAGTCTCTTTGTTTGTATATCAATAGCTACTCTAATTCACGTGTTTAGAACCTACTTCAGAATAGGACAACAGCCCGGACTCCCCTGTGAGCCGTCCAGGGCTCCCCTTCTGTCGTGTGTTGTAGAGGTCTCCGAGCTCGTTCTCCTCGACACTATTCATGGTGGCCGTGCGGGCGTAGGTGGCAAATCCCATCACCAGCTTTTCTCTTGAAGCCCCTTGGCTGAGCCATGTCTGTACCGTCTTGTCCTGGAAAGAGAAATTGGGAATGTCTACGGTCAAAAGAGGTGAGTATTCGGAATACAATGTGCAGTTCAATGGAGACATGTTTATAACTCCATCTTCCATATTTATGTTTTAATAAAGTGTGTAAGTCTACGTAAACGATATTATTGACAAACAGTACAGATACTTTGAAGGTTATTTTTTCATTGTTTTGCTTTCATTCTTTCTCTCTCTCTCTCTCTC